>NC_084962.1:8625792-9225792 GCF_949316205.1 Platichthys flesus | reverse complement strand
TGTATGTGCTCCTCAGTTAGATCCTGTTAATGATGTTGTTGTGTCTGATGCAGCTGAAGCTTTGATATGTATCAAACTTTCATCGACGTAGATGATTTATATGTTCACTCACAAACAGGGCACGAATCCTCCAATGCTTTCTTCTCAGGAAACCTGCCTCACAGCCGTCCCCACAGTTTCCCAGAAGAGAAATAGAAACAAAAAAGATGGTCTGTCAATACAAATCCTGTAGCTTCCTGATCCTTCCCTGCTCTGTAGTGACACCTCTGGCCAACGAATGCCATGTGATGCACCACACACTGCAACACAGAGGGTTAAGATAAATCATATTTACTCCAGTGTATTCTCTCTTAAGAACTCATTGAATACATGTAGATTATTTCCTCTGTTCGGTGATAATAGCCCGGTTTTGTGAAAGGCTGCGTTTAAGTCTTTGTGTGATATTTGCAAAGCTGCTCCTTTATATTTCTGCAGCTTGTTTTGGGTTTTGTAATCCCGGCTGCCACAATGCAATGCAGGCGCCTTCGCCAGAAGTATAATAATGGTCTCTTTTTAGTCCCTGCTGCTCTCTTCAGATATGCGTTGCCCCCCAGATATATTGGCACACTCAATGAAATGCTAATCTCCAAATGCCGCGAACTGATAAGGAAGAAAATTAATGGACAATATTCTCAATTTGGGGGATAAAATGTTTCGGTTGTTGGTTATCACTGGTGCACAGGGATACACACAAGGCAACTGTTGCACTTGTTGCCCTGCTAAGCTTTTTCAAGTCAAACCAGCACCCACTTAGATCAGAAGATCAAACCTTTGTGTTAATATTCTAAGTGCTCCTCGATTTTGACTTGATTTGCATTCATTTGCAATTCCCTGCCTAGTTGAATTTTGTGTTTGACGGTGACTTTTCTTTTTGCAGGATGGATCGTTCTGAGATGGACAATTCATGTCCTTTTTCATAGCGTTACGAGGCGTCTTAGTGCACTTACATCAGCGGCTGACATAAAGGAATAGCTAACAGCAGTATGTCATCATGTGTGCTAATACGTGGCTGCCGTGCGCTGTGAATCTTTTATTGGTATACAGGGAATATGCTGGGGAATCTATTTACATAATGGGAGCTCTTTTTTTTTTTTTTTACAGCGAAGGTTTGCTGGGTCTCTACTCTCCCCATGTCCTCTAAGACAATAAAACAAGAGGACATTTAGGGTTAACAACTTTGATTTAACATGCAATTATTGGATCATATTGTGTTATATATATATCAGAGGTGAAGCATTGAGGTTGAGTTTTTTCCCTGAGCTCGGTAGCTTCTGCTGCGCTGTGCAGTCACTGAATAATGAGTATCCGAGCTCTCGCTTTGACTGTGCTCGCCTCAGTGTCCCATAAACAAGTCCAGGATCCAACAAGGCTCTCCTCATTTGTTGACACCACCGCGGGGTGCCAGCTCTTTAAAGAGAATGAAATCTTTCTCTGAGATGAAGGGCACATGAAGCTCACTTAAGAACATCCATCTCTTGTTCTTTTGCTTGTTTGCTGGCTTCCAGTGCATTAATGGGGACAGGAGGGGGAAAGAACTCACTGCAGGATGATCATTTTTAATGAGAGGATTTTTTTGTGACTGGACATAATTCTCTGCAGTGGATAGATAACCCAGAAAGGTAACAAAATGGAAAAAGTCAATTTCCTCTACAGCTATCACCTTGGTAACATTACATGATCACTCAATTTACATCCACAAAGACAAGAAAGGAGATTCTTCATCAGCTCTTTGTTTATCTTCCTCGGCGACGCTCTGAATCTGGTGCTTATTTCCTCCTCCTGCTTGGCTTTACATCCTCTATCATTTCCTGTTTCTTTTTTATTATTATCCTAAAGCCAAGGTGCCCAATGTAAGCGATGGCTCCTTTTGACTGGAGTTCTGAGGGAAAAGTATTAGCAGGCGCGGAGAGGAGAGGAGGCTCAGCGGGGAGAAGATTAAATTATCTCTTTTGAAGGTGTGCTGGCGCTTTCATGAGACAGAGGCCATTATTAATATGCAGTGACACATGCATACATCCAAAATGATCCCGGACGCTTCGTCATGGATCATAAAATTCCCCAAGGTGCCTTTCATTCATCGCCTGCTGAGAGTGCCCAACCACAGCGCTTATGAAACACAGCGTCTCCGTCAGGATATATTGGAGGAGGGCAGAAGAGACAGAAGGGAGGCTGGGGAATGGCTCCTGTGTTTTATTCGATTGTCCAGACAAAATTGCATTACTTTTGAGCAGTTTGACTTTGTGGCAGGTCGTCGCGGTGCTCTGTCCACAGGTGACGTCAAGGTCAATGAACAGATTGTGGGGTTTGCGTGGCTTGGAAGAAGGTTAAATGGATCACGTTAGCTACTGTCCGTCTGGGACATGGTGGAGTCATATATTTAATTTGTTGCCGGTATTTAAAGTTGAGCTTTTGTCTCAAATACTCTGATAATACAGACCCTATATTGCTTTAGGGTTTTCACAAAGTAACGTGCTGTTTTCAAGTTATTCTAATGAACTAAAGGTAGCCAGGTTCAACCAGCTATATGGGATAATATTCCTGTCACAGTGTGATAGCAAGACAATGCGGCCCCCATGTGATATCATCTCTCAACCGTCCCCACTGCTCCATAAAAGCACCTGGATCTTTTTTTACAACGCTGGACTCACTCTGCTCCTCTAATACTTATCTCCATTGTACAAGTTACGCCCCCAGCATGCTCATTATACAAGTGGATGGAGGCGTCAACAACGCCAGCCAGAGGTTACACATATTCATGCAGCGAATGGCCATCGACTGTGTACTTGGAATTTCTACCCTTTTTACTCCCTTTTCTGCCTTCCCCTGGTAGATAGCCCAAATGAGCTATCACCCATGATTGATTTTCACATTTCAGGGATGCCTACTTTGACTAAGCACTGACTATTAGAGAAGCTTTGTCATGCCCGTGGCATGGAGGGGGACGTTAAGTACAGAGCAGGAGCCGGTTTGGCTTGGGCTTTCTCAAGATGAACGCGTAATGTAAGCACAGGCTCACATTCATTACAGCGAATGTAAATGATGGAGTCATTAAAAAGCCTTTATGATCTCCAAACTACGCTGACTGTTAAACCGCTGGATGTGTTTGTCTTACTGTGGCAGTTTTGAATGGTGCACAGGGAAAAGACAGTATTTGCAATATCTTTACGTTGTTGCAGTTCATATGATTTCATATCACAACACGTCACTGTGTGTGATGGCACACTGCACTGCAGTGCAAAGAAACAATATGGAGTTTGCTGACAACATAATTAAATGCCTCTAATTATGAGGCAAATATAATTAATTTGATTTAGTGCACACAAAATAAGTGCAAACAATTAAGTGTGACTTTATCCCTAAGTTTTACCTGAAGGGCATCTTGCTGGAAATGTCAAAGCAATGCCTTCAGAAAGCAGTGCTGATAGGCAGGGCTAAAATATTCCGACCTTCCCCACCTGCCAGTAGAAGCTTACACATTTGTGTTCCAGAAAAAACATGAACTAGAGGCTTTTCAACTGCAGAGTTTCCTGGTGGCCAAGACCATGGTCATCCAATGAGCCACTTACACAGATATTTGGTGCTGAGGCGGGGCTAAAGCAACTGCGTCTCAGGAGCGCAATGTTCCCAAGCTATTCAAACTGCTGGCACAGGTGGGTGCCAGGCAACTCCCGCGGCAAGAAGCCCTTTACTTCATATGGCATTTCTGTCTCAAAGTATGTGTGGTAGACAGCTGGTCTAAAGACATGGAGGGACAGGGTAGGGCGGTGGCAGTCTCCGAATGGCAGACGTTGTTGCAGTTTAAGGGTTTTGAAAATGAACACAGGTTTCCAGATTCACACTTACAAGCAGTCCCTGGTAGTAGGAGCTGCACAGCTCTAATTAGAAGGTGTGAACCTTTTCATATATAGTATGATGATTGTCATGATGTATTGACAGCATAGATGGTTGACTCTATGCAAGCCTTGGCTTTGCAGGTCCAAGATGGTTTTAAACACTAGGTGTAGTTATGAGCCATGATCAACACATAACTGTAGATTTTGTATACATTTGATAATAAATATGGTTTAAAAACATGATATACTTTACACCTTAAATATCAAAGTCTCATTGATTTGGTGTAGCTTCAGTTGAGCTGCCTGGTGGTATTAGTTGCATCCGGGAGCTGATGTTCATATTAGGTTAGGTTACTCAGTTTGTTGTTTTCTAAAATACCCTTGCCTGTGAACTGGGGGCAAACCCTTGTGTGTACATAATTACTACTGTTTATCAAGTGTAGCTGGTTGATGTGTTTAGTATCAGGTGCAACGGTCCACTCTCATTCAGAATTCGATAGCGCTCCTCCCAAATGAGTCAATTTAACGGCAAGCTGGTCGGACCTAATCGAGAATTATGTGTTTGTTTGTTGATAAATGACTTAATTCTTGGGCTCTTCCTCTCAGTGGACCAATTCAAACACTGGGCCTGAGCGAATGTGGCAGATAATACGGCAGTCTTATCAACAAGATTAAAATATTGTTGGGTGATATTGAAGCACTTCACTGGATTGTTCATCCGATAATTAAATTCATGCAAATCTGGATTGAAAGCTGTGTGGTGTGATTAAATGCTGCCACTTCCTCATATGCACCACCATTCCATTATGTATACACAGCATGTTGCTATCTGAGATGCTCACTCTCGCCTAGAAAAAGATACGTATACTTTGACTAACAGTGTCCAGCACCAGACCTCCCCTTTGACCCTTCGGGCTTCATGACTGGACAATGATTTACTCCCTCTGTGTTTTCTGGTCGGATGATCGGGGCAAGGGCACTTATCTCACTTACAGTGTGAAATGGAGTGTGTCCAAAAGTGTGATTCTGTATGGCAGATACACTTATGCCGATGCATAATACGTCTGCACATGCACATGTTGGCGAGTGCAGAAGCAGATTCGGAGCAACAGGGTGACGAGGCACAATCAGACAGTTAACTGTGCTTGAAATGAACAAAATAGACGTGCACTCCTCCCCTGCAGTGGGTGTAGTGTATTTGAGTTTGCTCAAGGCTAATGTGTTGGCCTGCTCTGTGCTGCAAACAGAAGAGGGTTTGTCTCCTTTTTGTAAAGGCACACGATTTTCTCTAGATAAACATGGCATGTTACGAGTTAGGCTGCGGCTCGGGCCACATTTTTCTGTCCAACCCATCTGAGCCTGAGAGAATACTAACCGAGGCGGACGGGCATTTAGTTATTTCTGTCCGAACCTGACCCGAGCCTGTTGCAGTTCATTAAAGCTGCACTGAGCATATGTTACTCTGTCTAAGACATGCATGGTTAGTGCTTGTTTTTCTTTAATTAGAGACATGTACAGTGTAAAGCAACTGCCAAAGTGATCTGAACCCAGATATAATTTGTCATTCTTCTATTTGAACCCTGCCCGTCTCTACTTGGGTATCCACACTATAACGTGTACACTACTTTACAAAAGGAAACAAATTAAGTGCATTGTCCACTGTGAAGTGTTTTAGATGAGGAGTTGTCGCAGCTCTAACACTTTACCCCCATGTGTTTCCATTGGCACTCGCTGAGCAAAACTGTGACATCATCAGTGACATCACAGAAACCTCCTGTTGGAGTTTGTAATTACAAATCTTTAGCCCATCAGGCTTTTCATGTGCAACCATGCCAAACACTGATGGGAACATTTTGAGTCGGCAAAAAACATAGTCCCTAGTTCACATTGACATCGACACATCCCAGGCCCATATATTGTCTGTACACTGCAGTGCCTTCAGTACATGACCTTTAACCCAAGAAATGTCAAATATTCATATCTTTCCTGCTCCAGGCTCCTTTGCTTCCTGTAGCCCTCTAGGTGCCTGTCATGCCCTCCAGGGCAAGGGCCTGCATTGTGAATGCAAAACTGGAGGTCACAAACAACGAATGAGAATAGGGGTTTTGCCAGCAGGGAAAGCAGACCCCTGAGGGTCTGCTTTAATGATAACTCAGTGATAGTCCAAGGCCGCAAGAAAAAGAAACACCAGTCCTGTTATAAGAGCAAGGGAAAGGGATGGTGCAGAGAACAGTGGATTTTTTTGAAAACCTTTCTTATCTAGATGGCAAAGACTTATTCATTTCAGCCAGTTGGGATTCATATTAGATCTGTATTGTGGTTATGTTTTATTATTAATGATAAAACCTTCATTATTGTATAAGTGCAGGAGAAAACCACACAATTCTAGCCCCCTTCTTTTAGTAAAACAGCTCAAAATACATTAGACACATTAGACTTTCAGGTCTTAAATCACAGGATCTAATGGATGAACTCTTTGTTCTCACGTCAATGATTTAGAGGATCCATAAAGTCTTTGCCAAGAATTAAATGCAATTTCTGAAGGATGTGAATCAGTTCAAGGATGTGACCTTATGTCTCTGTGAGGCCTGCTTTCATTTATAATACAATAAGTTACAGAGTCGCCAGGTACATTAGGACAACTTGCATCTCCTATGCAATAACCCAACATTGTTTTGTGATACAATTTCATTAATTATTGAAAGAAAAATACAAAAAAACTCAAACAGAATATAGAAAAAAAAAAAAAAAAAAAATCACTAAGGAAAGAAAGGAAAGCAACATATCATCCCATCCCATCCCTTTGATCAAGGCTGCAACCACAATCCCCGTAAAAGGTATTTTGAGGTTCATTGAGAGTGAGTACCAAGTCTCTATAACTCGAGCAGTCGATATCTCTGAATATACAATTTCTAAGTATGTCAGAACCTGAGCATGAAAAAAGAGAGTGCTGAAAAATCGCTGTATTTTTTAAATCTGCAATCTCCCACTGGTATTAAGATAATAAAGATCATAGATCAGTTCGATTCCAGCGAAATATCAGATCAGAACGAAATACAGTAAACTGATTTTGAGAGAGGCTTAAGCTGAATTGGTTAATCAAAAATTCCAAATTATATAATTTTCCCCCAAATGTTAGATTGGTTTACCATACCTGATTTCAGTCATGTTTTCATTGTACACTCACTAAGCATTAACAGGGCCTCACCTGCAGCAGTCCATCTTGGTCTCGAATCACGGGTGGACACTTCATACTTTCTGTCACAGCTGCCAGAAATGAATCGGTGAGATGAGGGATTACCAGGCTCGTTCTCTTTCTCTTTCCCCCTTGTTCCTGGGCCGTGTTTGGCGGCCTCTCGCTCAGAGAGCTGAGGGTCCCGGCCCGGGAGGAGACATTACAGGTTGCTCCGCTCTGACAGGTATCTATAGATGCCTTTGACTTAAAATTAAAGTCCAGCGTGAGGTGATCAATCATACGGGTGCACTCTGGACAGAGCTGCGGTGTGATGCATTGGCTTCCCTCCCTGTGCCTCACAACGGTGGACGTGCGATCAGAGGTGAATTACCCCCCTCGACCCACACTCCTTCTGCGCTCCCCCGCTGTCCTCCATCTCTGCACACAGCCAAACCCTCTTATTTTACACTCCATGGAGAAACACTATTTTTTTTTTTATTACCTTACTACACCCCTCACGCAGCAGCTTCACAAATGTTGTGTTTTTGTGTTTGAGATGGAAGTGCAATATATGTCAGCGTGGAAGTTTATTGCTCCTCTCAGATCAGGCACAACCCTCATGCCAGCATGTTACTACAACATTTTCCTTCATGTTCAGATTGAACGCCCTCTCTGTGTTTGTGACGCTGGCCTCATTCTAGCTGAGGACTCTAAATCTACTTGTTCACACACCTTTCATCCCACGTTTGTTATGTCAAATCACTCATGATTAACTTTATTGCAAAGGAGACGGACAAATAAATCATATTGGCTGAGCCTTTTGAAGTCATATTAGTAGTACCAGCATTTATGTTTTTCTGTCTATGTAAAAACTTTAAATTTACAGAATAAACCTCCTTTAAAAATATGCACATTTATATATTTTGAGATTTTTTTTTAATTTTCTTAATTCGAGTCCTATCTTTTTGGTTGTATTTTAGTTTTCCCTCTATTTTTCTTTTGTTGATTCATATTTACAAAAATCTTATATATTTAAGTACAGATATGTTTGTGGTTAAATTGTAAAATATCAAGCCTTGACTACACTTTTTTGTCATAATATATATTCAGTGTGTGTGTGTGTTTCTGTATGTGTGTATGTCTATGTGTAAACATATAGACATGCACCGATTCTGCCTTCTTTTTTGTTTTGACTACTAGTAAATTAGATATAGGAACACAGTTCTTCTTCCGATGTTATTAATTGGTCCAATCAGCTACAGCCATCCACTCAGAGTGCACTGATGCAACTGGTTGACATAACCTAATACAGACGGAAAGCGAACAGCTACAGATGAAAGTGATGTGAATCAGCTGTGACAATTGAGAAGCTGTGGGAGTGGAGCTGAATGTAAAAAGTTTTTTGTCTTTTCTCTTGAGACGTCGTTGCCAGATGATTATTGGTCAAGATTAAGTTCTCGACAGTTTATCTGCGTTATACAGAAACACTTTCTCTGCCACCCCCCCCCCCCCCCCCACCCGCGGTCTTTCCCTCAACAATTTTCTATAGAAGAAGGTAACATTGCTCAATTTCATGGTCTGATGAGCCTCTCATCGCATGAGGTATCATACTGGCAAACTACATGTCAACTTAGTTATGTGAAGATGGGAAAAATTTCAATTAGTGTCTTGTACTAACTGGTTTGGAAGACTGCCCACGCCAAACAACTAATTTAGAAAATGAGACGAAAAGCTTTTCCTCTCAAAACGGAATGCTTTTTTATTTTGTTACAAACCCTGGGCCTGAAACATATGCTCAGTCTTTTCAGATCTCAGAGCAGGAAATCCATTTATGAGTGGGACACTAAGTGTACTGTGTGACTGCCACTCAAAGATACTCAAATGGATTTTAGCACGCATCCTCGTTTGAAGAGGCTGCTCTTGTGTCATTGCATCCGGACGCAAACTGTTGCGAAAACAAGCTAACACACACAAACCTACGCACACACACACACACACGCGCGCACACATACACACACACACACACACACACACACACACACACACACACACACACACACACACACACACACACACACAGTGTAATCAGAAGCACTGAACTGATAAAAAAGGCTGAGAAGCCTGTGCAATTTTATAATGCACCAGCACCAACCTCACTGGTCCTCACCATGAGAGGTTCTAAACCCTATCCTCACATTATTTGAATAGACTAGAGACTAAGATTTCTCCCTGCTTCCTTTTACGGCATCCTGGGAAGTGCAGTTCCTCAAATCCTGATGTCAATGGTTGCTGGAAGAACCACGAAATCCTTTGTTGCCTCCCTCTCCAGTTTTGTGTCAGAAGTGATGAACAGAGAGCAGGAGCACGCATCCACAACACCGCACACTGCCGTTCTGTGCCGGAGCAGCAAGGTTTCCTTTTTCGGAATCGTGGGTAGTTTCTTAACATCTCACGGTTTTATCTCTGCACAATCGCTGTAAAACTTTCCATTTGGAGTTTCAAACACAGCTCAAATGGATACATTCACAAGCAGAAAGTTTCTCCACTGGCTATGAAAGTACAATGAGGGCAGGGGGAAGAGATCAGACATGAGAGCCCCGTTAAGTTTCTTCCTGAATGGAAACACTTTTTCAAGTGGAAGGATAATGCATCAGATCTGCCTGGAGTGGCTTTGGCTGTGTGTAAAATATGAACAGAATCAGCCAGACGCTGTTCATATAAAATAAAGAAAAAACTCTTATTTCCCTTCTTTGTGAAAATTTGTATTACTCCAATTGTTCCATCAGTTCCCAGAAGCAATGACTGGACACATACAAAATGTCCCTATACAGACAACCCTTTGTGTGGCCCACTGTTTGACCTTTCTGCTGACTTAGCATGTCCTTGTGGACTGCTCCAAGACCGAGACAGACATTGCCTGAGTGGATGTTCATGCACTCTCCAACCCATTCATTTAACGAGAAGAAATTACATTTTCCGATTGTCTGCAAGCGAGGCGATAAAGGTACGCGAGGGCATAAAGAGGATGTGTGGAGACGCACAAGCCCACAAACATGCCGTCAAAGTGCATCCTGTTGAAATCACATTTTCAATCCCACTCTGAGACTTTTGACCTCTGTGGTCTTTGTTTGTGAAGCCTGAGCCGCTTTCCAAGGATTGTGATCCTGGCTTTTTGTGTGTCACATGCATTGAGTTTCACATTTTCCTGCAAGCTCAATGCTACTGTATTAATTACAGCTTTAATTGGATAACATACAAGTATACTAAGTTAAAAATATCTTAATTGTGCACCACATCTCTGCAGGGATAATGTGTCCTCATAGGAAAATTATGCTGTAAACAAAGAAAAAATAAACATTTAGATTAAAGAGAGAACATAATTTCCCCTTCTTGTCTGTATCTGGGAGCACTGAATGCTAAACATGTTTTTGTTGGTGTCAAACACTTAGGCAGAGTAAACTTCCTACCTTTGGGGATCAGTCTTTAATGCTGTTGGGAATTAATTCATCTTTCTGTCATCTCATCATTGTCTTCTTGCCCATTTTTTTTCAATTTTTCATTGTGCACTTGTGATAAAACTGTGCTGTGATCAACAGATTGAAAATCACAATCCACTTTGCTGGCTTGAAAGTGATTTGGGAGCCAGCCTCAAAAAGTTAATGAAGCACATTCTCCAAAATAACAGAAAAATAAAAAAAAAAAAATTTAATCAAGCGAAAATCAGAGGCTGCTGTTGGACGAGCAGAATCCACATGGGTTCATCGGTGAGTCCACCGAAGACAGAGAGAGTGAAGTGCAGCCTAATGCCATGATAATTACCTGAGATTTCTCAGACTAGGCTTTACTGCATGTGAAAGCTGGAGAGGGGCTATTAATGGCCATGAAAGACTTCATGGGGATTGGAAGCTGTCATCCACCCTGCTGCTCAGAGGAGTCGTACTCATACAACCTGTCTAATTGCCACATTTCAACGTTGCAATTATGTTTCTATAGCAGTAATTATACTCTCCCGTCCTTAGTTTGCACGTTCAAGTGCGCTGATACACCGCTCACATACAGATCATGCTGACTTGCTCACCTACGCATGAACCATAGACTTTATGTCAAGATGGATGACACGTCTCCACCATCTCCCACGATCCAGCAATGAGTCCAAAACATCCCGGATAGATACGCCTTCGTCTTATGTCGTTGGCTCTAGAGTCTGTGCAGGACTGAGAGTAGCGAGGCCCTGCAGATACACAAGCTTGACCAATCATGAGTCAATCTCGGCTGTCAATCACAATGTTTCACCCCATTTATACCTTCAATTATCTACTCAAAACCAAGGTTACCAGGAAAGTGAGCACTTGAACAAACATTAGTGAGGTAAGAACTACCGAAAAAATGACAGGAACCATCTTTGATAAAAAAAAAAAAATTGACTTTTTATTTTGGTCCATGTCCAATCCACTAATATGGATAAGTCAGGGTTTATGAACTATACTCCAGCCAGCCCCTAGGTGGTGATCATGAGGATTTTCTAAGGCTTTTAGGGAGCTTTAATTTTGTCCATCTTCATATACATTCTGTGGCATGAGCACCAATGCTCAAACTTGCTCTCTCTCACACACGCACACACACACACAATATTAGATCATATAGGATTGCAGGTAGTCATAATGAGTGTTGTACCGACATATGTGTGTTGAACGACCTAGGGTTAATTAGTGGAGGCAGAACTACCCTCCACTTGAATGGGATTCTTTTGATTTTTAAGGTAAAATGTTTTCTTACCTCTTCAGGAGCTGTTGTTGTGAATCTGTACAAAACCTCTTGAATGCTAACATTAGAACTTTGACTATCCTGTTTGCTTTGGCTCTCTGGCACCAAGTAAATGGAAGTAATTGTAGAATCGTATGAACCTGATTGCGTGATCTGTGAGTATTCTATATTTTGATATAATAGTAACAGTTATTGTTGTTATAGTATACTTTGCTTTATTTAAAATGTTGTGAGAGAGTTGGATTGTCTTATAAAATGGGTCTACTTATTAATTTAATACACCAGAGAGTTGTCTCCTCTGTCGTGACATGCCTTCATCTTAATGTGATGCACATGGCTCAGCTCAGAGTTGAAATGATGTGCAGGATGAGAGATCAGTAGCTCCCCGTGGACAAACCTGCCAACCTCTCAGGGCACTGAGTATTGTGTCTTTGTCTCTCTTTCTTTCTTTCCCTCCCTCTCCCTCCATCTCTGGTCACCTCAATTGCTCCAGTCACCACTTTGATCCATGTATTTCACTGTTGCCTCTCCCTGATTACTGCCCCAGTCACTAGTCCTTGCTCCCCACTCTCATTGTTCCCATCTCCATTTGTCTCATCTTATCTCCCGCATCCTTTTTCTCCCACAACCGTGCCCCCCCCCCCCCCCCCCCCCCCCCCATTCTCTCCCTCTCTCTCTCTTTATCTTAACCCCTCCATCTCATCCGCTGGCCCACTCTCACCAGACACACACAGAGAGTGATGCACAAACATCATCCCTCAAACCTCCAATGAGTACCTTGTTATCATCTCGTCCCCACAGCGCCTTTCTGTCTGGCTCCGTCTCAGCTTGGATTCTGTCACTAATGGGACCGCATCATTTTCGACAGCTGCAATTCCTCAGCGCAGACAGAGATGTGGTGCAGCTCAGAGAACACAGCTCAGAGAGATTGTAGACTAATGCCTCTGTCTGATTTACACATTTACAAAGGCTGTTTTAAAACATTATTTGTCTTTGACGTGCCGGTGCTGTAAATGGAAATACCACATTGGCCTGTTAAAACACCTGTTTGTACTGCCCGCTCGTCCGTGTTGTCCTTCTCGATCTTTCGTCTCTTCTTGTTGCCTCATCTCGCTACCGTATGAAATTACGTTTCTTTCTTTTTTTGCATTTAAAGGGATGCCAGACGGCAAACTCCATTTCAGAAAATCAAGTTCATGACATATTTATGGGATGTGAGAATGCAGCGATCTGTTTTCGGGAAGCTGTTCAAGGATCAGATGTCTTAGAAGTTTGCATGTGGCTCCTCAGATCTGCAGAAGGGAAGCTGAGTCAAACTTCATGAAAGCTTCAACAATAATATATAGGTTTCTTCGATCCCTCGGCCGGCTAATTGTTTCGACAGGGCCCGAAAGGGCAACAACAAAGACTTCCAGAACGTGTATTTATTTAAATTGACTCGCTTTGGCTCGAGTGCTGTGCATCACACATCATCACACAAACAGCTTTGTCTGCTTTTTTCTAAATTATGCTTTGTTAGTCTCTTTGTTTCTTAGGAGCTCCATTTTGACAGGTTCACATTTTTCTTACTTAACAGTAATCCCATGCACATACAGTATATCCACTTATGAGTTATTGGATTGGCTACTTTTATCCATACTGACTGATGAAGAGAGCCCTTTCTAACGTGACTTTAGATTTGTAAAAAAATAGATTTCCATACTCTGCGAAAGTAGTTTTAAACTGATGTTATATACGTCTCAAGCTTGAGTTAAAGAACAAACCAAGTGTTGTAGTATTGCAACATTTTTTTTTATTATATTTCGCTAGTTCACTTTGTATGGGATTCTTTGCTGATTTACCAAAGGAAAAGTCACAAAAACTAGAAGGAAAAGAATGAGTTCAATGCATTTGAGTTTTCTTTTATGAATATCATCACAAGCCATGGATTCAGAGTTACTCTCTGAGCTTCAAATTCGATTGTTTTTTTAGGTCTTTTTTTGTTTCATTTTTACAAATAAAGACTTTCATGTATTAGGATTTTTCCATTCCTGTTTAGACCATTACCATGTTAGTATTGGCGACTATAACTGAGTGAAGTATGAGGATATCTATGAGGATCCTCAGTTGCAGTGGTTGTCCAGTGTGGAGACGACAGACGCAGAGTCCTTGTGTGTTGTTTTTTCAACATTTTAAAAAGGTGTGTGAAGTTTTTTATTTTTTTCTCTGAAGATTTAAAGCCAACCTTCAAGACACATTTACAGGGTTGGACTGGCCATGATGGTAGCACCAATCGGAGAGATCATTTTAATTTCCTATTGGCGGGTGACGGACAGATCACACAGTGAACTGAGGAGAGCTGTGTGTCGAAGCTTATCGTGTTTGAAGAGAGGCAGGTACCCAGATCTGTGTTAATAACGTGCTGGTGAGAGCCGCTCAGCCAGCCAGCAATTACGGCCGGCCAGTGTATTACCAGTGACACCACAGCTCAGACTCCATTTGGCTCTGCTTGGCCTGCGCTCATTAGAGCAGACATCCTACAGGAGACTGTGCTGGTCATATACATACTGCCCTTTAAAGTTCGGTCAAAGAGCATCTGTAAGAGTCTAACAGACAAAGCTTTAAGGCTGTTATCAGAAAAGAGTCAGTAAAGTATAATGTTGGGTAATACGCCAGAGATCAGGCTTCCGTTTATATATTTATATATAATTTGGCCTCAGTTACACCAAAACCAATGGAGGCACCCTTGTGAACAATCAAAGGAAAGATCAAATATTCCATGTGATGTGTTTTCCTTTACATCAGACTCCATATCTCAGAGAGATGACTCTCATTAGACTCCAGTTGCATTGAATGTTCATTTGTGGCCTGTTTATTCCTCACATACGATCTCTGGCTCATTGGTGATTTCACTTTAATCAGGATTCGAAGAAGCAAACTTTAATTTATTGCTGTTAGAAAAAAGTCTCTGAGCTTCTTGGAGCGTGAACAGAGCCGCAGCGTTAAATATTTCAATAAACCAGTAAATCTTTTAATATTTAATTTGCAGAACGATTGATATGAACTGAAACTGTGTTATGAAACATTAAAGGTTCTGTGTCCATCTGAACTTTACAGATTAACTGGCTCTCTCAGAGCTCGGCCTGTGCCACGTCCTCTGTAGCCGTATTTAAGATGGACCGCCGGAGAAAACACATGCAACGCTGTCATGATTGTTAGTGTGCTCATAGATCATGAGAGGAGGGACATTTGCTTAATATTAATCTGTTCTCTCTCTCTGAGGCGTTTTTTCCTTATCTTCCCCCTGAACGCTGCTCTATCTCTCTCACTGGGGTGAATACAGAAGAATGAGAATGTGTAGGATTTCAAAGGGTGGAGAGAGAAAACAAAAATTCAAGTGTGTGGGATGTGGCCAAATGGAAAAAATGCCTGATTTCTCCACAGGGTTAGGGACTGTATCTGGGGGTCCGAAGAACATCTATGGCTCTCCCCAGAGATGCAGCCCTGCGAAACTAGCTGAAGCTGCTGCAGCAGTGATTCACTCCGATAACACTCTCTGCTCTTTACTGGTCTTCAAATCCCAAACTTAATTACGAAGAGACAAAATGGAAATAAATTCTATTATGAAAATATCACTGCGTATTTGCCCTCCAGCCATTTTGGAGTCTAATTAAATTTGTTTTTTTCTTTGCCTGTATTTCCCAAGTTTGATTTTAAGTAATATGAAGAGATAATATAACACGTAACAATAATGGATATAATAAAATCATTTTTAAGGAGCTATATTTTCAACAGGCTTTTACTCCACACTTAGATCCTAATAAACTGAGATGCATACAAAGCTTATGCTTTGTTTGTTGATGTCATCTTTATCTTATCCTTGTGGAAACCAGAATAATGTGGGTAGTCTTTGATTTTGCTGAGCCATATTAGCAACAATACGTTTAAGAAATCAATCTTCCCATAAATTATCTATACCACTTCACTTCTCCCAGAAATGAAAATTCACTCATTATCTACTCACCACTATGCCGATGGAGGGGTGGGTTAGGATTGAGGAGCCTAAGGGGTAATTGTTGCAGCAGAATCCAATACAATTGAAGTCAATTGTGAGTCCTTCTTCAGACGTAATAAAACAACAGAAAAGGGTAACATGCCTCCAATCAGCTTGTCTGGTGTCTGAATCATTGGTCACCAGTAGGGTTGCTCGATTATGGAAAAAATCATACTCACGATTATTTTGGACAATATCAAAATCATGATTATTCAAAAGATTATTAATATGTGCCCTTGTTCTGAAGTCTCTGCTTTATTCTTTAAATGACTGAAACCTGAAGTACCAGTCACTTCCAGTTCGAGTAAATGTCCCCATCTGCCCCCCCACTACAAGCGCACAGACAGAGAGAGAAAGAGGGGAGGGGAAGGGGCTATGAGGACCATCATAATTTACCCGGTGTGAACAGCCAGGCGGCAGAGCGCTAGAGAATGTGTGGTGCTGCTCCTCGCATCTTTCGGAAAAAATGCCAAATAATCGTTATAACTCGATTATAGTATTTTGGAGATCGTTTGACCCCATAATCATAATCATGATTAAATTTCGATTAATCAAGCAGCCCTAGTCACCAGTTACTTCTGTTTTATTGGATTCTGCTCTAACACTGTTTACCCCTGAGACTCCTAAAGTGTATCGTGGAGTCAAACACTCAAACGCCCACCCCTCCGTTGGCATAGTGGTGAGTAGATAATGAGTGAATTTTCATTTCGTGGTGAACTATCCCTTTATTGGGCCTGAGGGGGCTAGAGACCACACATTAGAAAATACGAGGGGTCAAAGAGACAGAGACAAACCACCATTCACTATCAATCAATCGTTTTGAGACACTCCAATTAGGTTAACCTCAATCTGTATTTGGGTTGTGGGAGGAAGCCCACACAAACGTGGGGGAAGAACCAGTGGAGAACATGCAAAGTCAGCACAGACACTGAAATTCGAACCAAGAACCTTCTTGCTCTAGGTCAACAGTGTTAACCACAACATCACCATGCTGCTCATTTGAGAAAATTCGATCACACACGATTCGATGGAACCTTGACAGACTGTCGTGTAATGAATCAGTGGTCAAAAGACTAGAACCCATTTATTTCCTATTGTGCTGCTACAAAGTTTCAGAAATAAAACTAGTCTATAATGATGTTGCAGGGTTTCTGGCATGTACTCCTTAATGTTGGTAAGCTTCCCATAATGCAACTTCAGTGTACTTTGCTAGATCCTTCCTGCCTGATAAATGCCCACATCTATCAAACTTTGAATCGCAGGCTGTCTTAGAGGCTAAAAATTAGCAAATTGACTTCAATATGCAAAATCGCTCTCAATGCTTCTCTAAACATCCATCTTGCCGTCTCACCAGAACTCGAAAACCATACATATACTTTACTGTGAATGACAAGAGACAGAAGATTCATGAAGTCTCATTTTTTTATTCCCGTACTGTCACATTAATGCGATAATCAGATCAGAAACAGATCAACCCATCTCGCGATCATTCTAGTCACAAGTAATTCCAGCACATGTAGAGCCTGTTGATCCTCAGAACGTCGATGCGGGACATGCCGCCTCTCTGGCCGATGGCAACAGATCTATTGGGGATTGGGGTGATGGTTTCTGCTCTTCTTCCAAAGGCAGTTCTACAGATATGGACAATAGTTATGAGGCATAGTATTGCAGATACATGTCTTGATTCATCACTGACTCAAGTGCGACATGTCTGCTCTCTCTCACCTTCCATAGTGCATCACAGAGGTGTAGTCATATGGAGTGTTGAGGTTGTTCGTGTCCATCTTTCGGAAGTTGATGAAATAATCTGTTGAGATAAAAAAAAATCCTAGTAAGTATCAAATAGACAAATAAATAGATCGATCGGGAATCAACGGACAATGAAGTGAGGATCTTACACTCGAGTATGTTCTCCCAGTTGATTTTGACGTACTGGTCGCGGTCGCTGCGAGTGTGCTCGTGGTAGAAGCCGAGCGCGTGCAGGACCTCGTGCTGGATGATGCCGCGTTGGATGCAGCCGAACTTCTGCAGTGACACCGTCTGCTTGTCTCCAACAGTACCCAGTAAAGAGGAGCAACTAATAGCAGATAGAGGCGGACGGAGATAATTAATATGGAATGTGCGACTTGACATTTGATTAAAACAGTAATGTTATTTGCATTGTCAGCGACCCTGTGCTTACACGCTTAAATAATTTGTTTTCTGATGGTGTTTAGTTGGGAGCTGAGATGGGACTGTTAACTGTAGATGTGTGATACTAACAACGAGAGGGGGCTGACAATGTTGTAGCAGCATTTTGGGAGGGGGGTGGGGCGGGGGATGAGGATCAGCACGTCCTGCCTTATTTAAAGCTCTGTTGTACACTCCTGCCTGTTGTGTATTTAACCTGTGTACAGGATTGAACCCCTGCGTACATACATAGCAGCCCAAACTGAAAAAAAGATGTGAAGAGTAGCTGCAATATTGCATTAACTTTGCGTTTACGTCTTTGTGATAGTTTTGTATCTCTCGATAGTCATTTGTGTTTTTGTATTTGTTTTACACATCTTTCTCGCCATTTTGACCTTCTGTGGTTCTCTTGCTTTCTTTTGTTTAGCTGCATTTTAGTCTCCTTTGCAAAGATATTATGCTAAATACTCGAGAACACTGCACACAAACTTACAGGAAGCCATATTTCCTTATGCTACTGTGCAGTATTTAAATAAATGTAACTGTTGCCTTATTATCACTGAAAACATATTGGAGCGCATTTGTTCTTTTGATATTTATTGCTGAAAGAATAAAGAAATAGGTCTTTATAAATTATTGAACCGATCATACGTTCCCTCATGCCATGTGTGCTGCGTGGGAGCCGTTATACAAGGGCATTTAAGGCTACAGCCATGAATGTTTTATGAATTAAAAAGATGTGTGTATATGTATGCATACTGTTTGATGTTTGCCAGTGTGTGTGCACATGTGCATCTGTGCGAGGTTGTGTGTTTCTATTCGTACGTAATTCCATTCATGCATAAAAAGCCCTTGAAAACAAAATAGGATATTGTTGATTTGAAATGTTATGCATTCTGAATCCCCTGTGTGTCATTCAAACAGCTGATCTACTTCACAATACATTGGCACATGCATGTTTGGTGTGAGAGACACAGAGAGTTGACATCTGGTGGTAGCTAGTGAACTAATTCACTGAGGCAAGACTTCAAGGCTGTGGATATCGGAAGCTTTTTCAGAAAAGAAAAAACAAGGATAAAGGCACCGGGGAGCTGGATGAAGAGTTAACTACTGCTGCCGTAGCAACAGATGATTTGGAATGTAAGAACCAGCTCAGGTTAGTGAAGAAGAAGGATTTTTAACTAGCTAGCAAGTCTAGCTCAGTGGTTCTCAAATTAAATCAAACGTTTATGTAAAGAAGTATTATCAGCTCACACCTTTACATATGGGTATATATTTGTATATCATCTGAAGTACGACGGATTCTAAGGCAGAATATTAACATTCACGTATAAAGAGAGAAATAGAGATTGTGAAAGAGTAGCAGGAGCAGAACAGAGGACGGATTTTAAAGGCTCTTTTTTATGCAATTTTCACAATTTTCTTCATCCCTATATTGTAGTTGTATAATGTATCATATACATGCAAGTTCTTTAGTTTCCGACTCACCCATTTCTTGGTTCAAAACTCAAGTACGCTCTCTGCCTAGTACGTGGGACAAAGCGAATGCAGGTTTTCCGTTCAAAGTCCTGCAGGGCGTTCAGAATCTCTCTCTTCTCAGAGCCGTCTAAAGTTGTGGGTAAAAGTATTAAATCAGTAATATTATCCACTCTGTGACGTGTTAACATGCACAGTCCAGTTTCCCCACGGTGTTACCTTAAAATATTTAAACCCACCGTATTTTCCGCTTATAAGGAAAGGGATCACCACGTTCCCGTTGGCAGACTTTGGCCACAGACAGGAGTATTTTTTTGAGTAACACTTCATAGCGTTTCTAGTCGTTGGGATCATCACATCTCCTTCCATCAGAAAATCAGTAGAGCCTATTACAGTAAAAGACAATTGTGAAAAAACTTTAGTCAAATCAAGATGAAAAAACATGCCTTCCATCATGGAATATAGAAAATCTGCACTGATATTGTGAGAAACTAAGGTTTCCTTGCCGTCCTTATAACATCACGATTGAATGCTCACCATTGTTCATTCTTAGAATAGTTGCGGTAATGTCCTCCGTGTCAGACATGTCCACTGAGGTGTCTAATGGATAGAAAAATAGCAGACACGTGATGCATTATAGAGGTTGTTTAGACCTCACTGGGAAAAGGTGTGCAGAGGTTTGGTCACTTACCATTATCAGCACCAAGATCCTGTGAAAAAATAGCGAAAATAAACCTTTACTTAAATATAAAGAATTTAAACTCAGTGTAGTGCAAAGATCTGGATGAAGACAGAAACCTGAGCTATGGGAAAAACGTTTCATTGATTATATAGAACACTATTTAAAACTTATTTTAGTGCATTATTCCTTACATTTTCATCGTGAGCTTTGCAGGAGCCCAGGAGCAGCAGGAGAAGCAGAGATATGCTGGTTTTAAAGTCCATGTTTTGGAGTTCCAGATGTGAGTCCTGTTGAAGCCCAGTCGGGCCTGAGTTTATATGCAGCCTGTCAAGGTGTGTCAGTGTACAGAGATTAGTGGTAAGGGTTCGGTGGGCTCAGTCTTCAACACACAGCCGTCGGGAGTGCCCCGCTCACCACCGCCCACTATTTCCACACAGGGATAATCTCATTCTCGGGGGATTACAGTGGCCACAGGCTGCTGTCAACTTGCTTAGCATCAGATTTCAGATAAGGCTTTTTAACCAGCAGGAGTTCTGGGTCTGTCCCAAAGTCAAATCCCCAAAATAGCAGATACAACAGAAAGACCAGTTTTCCTTTACATATTTGCGGCCCTGAGATGAATTAGACTATATCTTCAATTTTTTTTCTAATCCTGTTTTCTTCTGAATAATTGTTATGGCCTCCTGATAATGACTTTAAAATGTCAAATCTAATTTTAAAACGTGATCTTATTTCATCTTCTGAAGCTTTTCTTTGTCAAACATGACATTAAACTGAATGTATTTGAATTATTTGAAGTCACTTTTGGCTCTCACATTATATAATTGATTATTCATGGTTCTTATAATAATAATAATAATAAGGAAGAGGAATAGAGAAAGACACCAATCAAAATAAAACATAACGATAAACCTCTTCTGTATTCTTTTATACCATGCAGACATTTTATCTGTTATTTGTTCTTACCGAATGTTCACATTCATATCATATTTACCACCATATTTATTATCATTAAAAAAAAAATTCAGTTAGAGTGCAGGACTTTCCAGAAAGTAAAAACTTTATTTTGAAGAAAGAAATTAAAGCTTTGCGGCGACTCCCCACGCTGCTGTTTTTCTCCCAGGAAGAAAATGTTGTGATGTCAAGCAGCTGCTTATATAACTGTTGGTATCTGGCCTTACTTTGTCGGTTGATCCAAGTTTAAGCGTGTAAAAGCCTGGAAATTAATAACTGCTGCAGCACTCATGCCATTAATGCATCTTCTAACAGCTAAACAGTTTTCCCATTAACCTGAAAGAGCCACCTTGTCCTTTACAACCCTCCAGATTCACAGGAGCTTTGTGGTTTACACAGGGTTTGACCGATTCCTCTGCAGGTCCATTTACAATGTGTTGTTTCAAATAATAATAATGGGTCAATTAGTGGCCGGCTGTAAATTCCACAGCACTGATGACCCTAGTGGTAAAACACTGGGTCTTGGTCGTTAGGAGCAAAAACTCTGAATCCAGAAATGGGATGTTTAGAGAGATGAGTATTCAGATTTATTGGATGCCTCGCTAATAAATCCTCGGCGTCCAGTGGGCAGTTTACAGGATATGGATGCTGTCTGGCTTCACAGCGCCATAAACAGTTAAAGGATCTGATCTCACACGTCAAGGCCGACAACTTCAAACAGAGATTCCATCATGGCAACCTTTACATGACGTGGTCCTCTGCTCTACATCACTGTAATGTGGCATTTATTATTGTGTGTGTGTGTGTGTGTGTGTGTGTGTGTGTGTGTGTGTGTGTGTGTGTGTGTGTGTGTGTGTGTGTGTGTGTGTGTGTGTGTGTGTGTGTGTGTGTGTGTGTGTGTGTGTGTGTGTGTGTGTGTGTGTGTGTGTGTGTGTGTGTGTGTGATCCCTTTAACTGCAGACCCAATGTACTTGTGCATTTTTTTCATGTTTGCATCATGCTCTTTGCACATGTCAGTATATGTACTGTCTGTCTGTCTGGGTCTGTCCGATGCTGGTATTCTGCGCGGTTGCACAGGTAATCCAATTTGTGTTTTAGAGTCACATGCCAGCAGGAGTAATGCTCAATGATGTATGACCCGTCCATTTGGTCGGGCTTTATTTCTAATGCTTCTCCAACTGCAGGGGGAAGCAGATCTTATTCAATTGGATGTTCTAGTGCCGCCAATGGAGGAAGACAATAACATTTCTGCTCCCCAAACATTTGCACTTTGTTAAGATGGAGAGAGGCTTGAGAGAATCATAAGCTGTCAAAGTCTAGAGTGAGACATTCCCAATATCACATATAATAGCTACATTTTCCATTATTTTTCCTTTTATGATGTGTCCATAATTTGGTTTGTTGACCTAAAAGCTCCAGTCCGTGCCAGTGAATAGAAACACAAATGAAATTGCATTTACTGAACAAAACTGCTCGCAAAAATTAGCTCATGACAGACACGAAAAACAATTTAGGTAATTTTCTCCATTTGAAAGAAACAAGTCTTTAAAGGGGAGACATTCTGCTTATCTTCAGGTTGGTCATTTTATTCAGTGTTACGACTGTAAAAGTTTTCATGTTCTAATGTTCAGAAAACACATCACTCTCATTTTCCTCACAGTCCATTGCTGCAGCTCCTCCTTTCAGCCTCAGTGTGAAACACTTGGTTTTAGCTCCTGTCACTTTAAGACCTCATGACGAAGCCCAGTCTGCTCTGATTGGTCAACCGCTTCCAGTACATAAAGGAGATGTCGGCCTATGCTGTTTATTTACCTGGGGCACATTCTAAATGTTTTTTCTACAATTTCCAGGTTGAACCACATGTTTCCTATAAACGATGTAAACAAGCCTTGAGGTTAGATTTCTCTGGGTCGGTGGGTGTGTCAGAGTTGTTTTGTTAAGTTCTCTACAGATGCAGAAAATGCTGTTGTGTATTTTATTTAACAAATATATAAACTAGTGTAATTTACATCCAAGGTTAGAATGACAAACGTTGCCATCTCATGTGTCATCATTTCAACGCTTGTCTTGAACGCACCACCATTTATGCTAAAGTCAAAGTTAGGTTTGTCCGGGTTGTACACAGCCCTATGGTAGCGTATTAGGGGGCGTCCACAATTAGCTGTGTGCATGAGGCCACGGCCACACATACGCAAATGCAGTCGATTTAGTGTGGGTCAAAGATCGCCTGAGTTTAACTCCATGTGAAGCCACGCTGCTGATTTGCTTCGGTGCAGTATGTGAATGTTTTCAAAGATAGGAAGTTAAAGGGAGTCCACAAACGTACACAAATGTAAGCAAGGTCACACTAGGGACAAGTAGTAATGATAGAGGTAAAATCCCTTTAATCCGACACACCTTGGATTCTCTCTCGGGTTGGTGCAGAGCTGATGGAAAACTGCTCAATGACTTGCTCCATACAAGTTCAAAAAACTATTTCTCCGAGTTTGTTAAAGACAAACATTTTGACCAGATGCTTTTCACAACTAAGCTGCAGGTCAGAGTTTCAAGTTTGACGGCAAGTGAAGCCAGAAATATTCACACCCATATGCGATTACACAATCCTGTTTTAACCAGCTGGTGAGCGTCAGGTTTGAGGCATCGGGAGATAAAATGTGAACAGAAGCTTGTTCCACATTACTGGTATCAGAATCTCCAATTCTTCTGGAATAAAGTATTTTCTCGTCAGTCCTCGGTCAGTGTCGTCATCTTCATCTTTTGGCATGCTGTCATTTTGAGTCCAGTCCACCACTAATCTATGTCATCCAGCAGCTCATTGTTGTGCTCTCTTACTCCTCCTGCGGCCTCCGGTATCGGTGGGTCTGCGGTAGCGGCGTCCTGTGGGGCTGCATAGGCCCCATGGTTGTTAGCGAAGTCAGCTTTGTACCGGCTCCTCTCTTCAACTTTCTGGTGGCACAATGGGCACGTGTCCTGGATGTAGAGCCACTTCCTCAGGCACACTGCGTGAAAATAGTGCTGGCAGGGCGTAATGCGGGCAGAGGTGACAAACTCCTGGTAACAGATAGCGCACACGTCATCGATTTGCTTCAATTGGTCCCGATGTATCTCTGGCAGGAAGTTTATCTTCTCAAAGGCTCTGCTGCGTTTGATGAAGGTCTTCCAGCCTTTCTTTGCCTGCAGGTATATTTTGCAGGAGGCACGCAGGCACATTATGGGGGCAAAGATCTTGCTGCCCACACGGTGCATCATGGCGTAGGCCCCGTTTCCTAACATAAAGAAGCCGAACAGGATCTGGATGATGTTACCTGCTGAGCGCACATAGTAGACATAGTCATCCAGGTTCTCCCACTGGCCATCATAGGAGGCATCAACTATTAAGAGGAGATAGACCGACAGCGACACCATCACCTGGGAGGAGGGAAATAAGTTACACATGGCTGTCATCCTTAGAATCAATGCTGTAGACCTCTACTGAAATCAAATATTCATGGAGGCATCTTTTTTTTTCAGAAACAACTACGTGAACATTATCTAGATTTGTATCAAACCTGTATTACTACAATTTAGTCTTAAATAATAAATAATATTTACTTTGCACCATAGTAACAAATAATAAACTGATAAACTAAAAGTGAACTGTATTTTTCTTTTCTATGTTTGACTCTAAAAACACAAAGAGCAAGTTGTTTTAAAAAAACAAGCTTTTACACTATGAAACAAAACTAGCAAAATTAACCACAGAGAACAACTCATAATCATCACTCTTTCTGACCTGTTTACACAAATCAACGAGACCCCACCATCAAAACCAATTACAGGTTGAGAAACAGGAAGTAGCAACACATCACTGTATGACTCAGCAGGCAGTACTGTATCCGAGTGTGTCAGTCATCAAACAGCAGATTCACTGCCCTCACCTTAAGGCAGACCTCCAGGCAGTAGGCGGTGACGGCGAACACCCAGGTGTTGATGGTGTAGTTTTTCCAGAGAGTGTAGCTGAGCGCAATGGGGAGAAGAAATAGTGCCAGGCAAACCAGCAAGGACGAGAAGTGTCGGTGAAACGAGAAGACCTGGGAGGTGCCGAGGAACATCAGGACGGAGTCGGTCATGCCATGGAGGATGTGTAGGAATGCTATCAGTAGACAGTATGTGCTAATGATGACCATTTACTGATTTACTGAGTTTCTATATGTGCTATTTGAAAAATTTGGTTTTGAAAAAAACATTGCATTGGCCAAGATTAGGATAACTCCATCCATCAGTCAAGAGGTATCTCGATTCTGTGGTCTATGCATCACTAGAGCAGCAATTTAGATGTCTTTGTATTCAGCTGATACAATGACAATATAGGCTTTCTATTCTTTTCTATTCTATCTGAAGAAGTACAAGGTCAGATCATAGGTTCTAAATCAAAGGAGACCCCATTTCAATAGTGTCTGAGAAATAGGGCTGTGTCTATGTGATGAACCCATACAGTGATCACATGTATCACTGTATGGGAAATGTAACCTTTGATCAGGCACAATGCAATCATGTTCATTTCCCCTGTGTATTGATCATGTTGTATTCTGTACATTCAGTCAACTTTGTTGACTGAATGAATCTTGGCCTGATCGCCTAAGGCTCTGTGGCCACCCTGATGTCATCAGAAGATCCTGACATTTGGCTTAAGAAACAACCTCAACCATATGGGGAGGAACGAGCCAAAGGTATAGAGAGAAAGAGCAGCTTCCCATCTTTGTGCATATTCCAAACCAACCTTTGTCTTGCGCCCTATGCCCTGAGCATTAAAGTGTGACCATAACATAACATATTTGTGTCATGTTCCTCGATGTCAGAGTGGGATTGCAAAATTGCCACAACAATCACATGAGGTAATAAGGATACAGTAGATGGCGGTTATACACCTTGACGTTTAGTAGTTAAGGAATGTGTAGATGCCACTTGGGGCTTCATTTATTAAAATAGTGTGTAGATGGCGGTTATGCAACTTGACTTTGGTTGCCACCCACCAATAAACCGAACTAAGATGAAGAAGAAGGAGAAAACGTGAGAGGGATTGTTCCCCCAAAAATGAAAATTCACAAATTTTCTACTCAGCCCTATTCTAATGGAGGCCAGAGTGAAGATTTTAAGTCCTAAACCACTTTAGAAGTTGCAGGGCTAAACAAATTCAATACAATTGAAGTAAAGGGTGACACATGTTTTTTTAACCACAACAAACATATAAGAGACTGATGTAAAATAGTGTTTTGAATGCTGTACAGCACTCACAACAGGGATTTTCTACATTTTGAGAAAAAAAGAAACAATCCTGTTATGAGGCTGCAGCCATTCTGACTCGATAAAATATTTTTCATGTCTGAACACCCAAAAGTGCACTGTGGCACCATGGAGCCATGTATTATTTCCACAGTCAAATTTTGCAGTTGAATATGAAGGGAAAGGCGAGAGTGAGGGACCGTTAAGAAATAGTTTGATAAAAATGTTTGACATTTTGTCACCTATGGACCATAAAATGTGATATTTTAGCCAGTAGTGTAAAATAACAACTTATAATCTGTATTTGAGGCAGGCTGTGTAACATTCTGAAAATTAAATAATAGTGTAATTTTGCATTAGAGCCAAATCTGTTACATGATTCATCTATAAATCGATCCATACAAAATTCATTTGCAACAATTTTTCAATCTATGGTTGGTCCCAGAATTAGAATATTCTTAATTATTTTTGTCGGCTTTTGAAGACAAGACTATAATTATCAGTGTGATATAAACAAAATTAATAGGTGGATGGAGTTGGTGGGAGAAATGTGGAACAGATGGAAAGTTCTGGCACTTTGTTTCCGAGCATCACACAGCAGCGGTGGAGATGCCCTATTAGCCCTCCGCTGCGCTAGAGTACAACTCTGTCTTTCTCTCTGACACTGTGTGGGCAGCCGAGGACAACAGTCAATGAGCAATATCAATTTACATAATGGACTATTAGACATGTGCTTAACATTTAGAATCGCTACGCTGGTGTTCAATGGGACTGTGTGCCAGTAAGTCAGCAGCCACGATAACCACCCTGACTCCGCTCTTGCTCCACCTACAGTTGGACGTCTGACCCGACTCACATGCCCTACTTGTTCTTCCTTCACTTGGCTTTTGCGCTTCATGTGACCGCATATCAAATTTACAATTAACTATAATGTGTTTCGCAGTTTTGATCCTACTCATTACCTTCCAGTCTTCAAATAAGCCCGGCATTTATCTTGTTCTTTCTTTCACTCGCGGACAAATTTCTCTTCTAGTTGATTCTTTTTCTGTTGTTGTTGCAATAGTAAAGAATTTATTTGTTTATCTCCGACAAAATCTTTGAAGACTTTCCTAATGTAGCTCTCCGCCTGTCTCCCTCTTTCCCCCACCCTTTTCTCTCTAGTGGGTGTCAATCTCAGAAAGTACATAACATCTTGTTCACACTAACTGACATTCAGACAAACAGGAACAAATATATTGAATACATGCACGGTTTTAATTGGTGTGAATTGCCAGACGCGTCAGAGCCGTGAGAATACTAAATTTAATCAGGTGTATCATTGTAGTAATGCAATTGATTAGACCACGATCCAGTTACACTGGCCATTCTGGGAATAATTGTGTTTGATGGATGAGGTATCAAGTGCTTTATGAAGTGAATTTGAAAAGGATACTGTTAAATGTCTTTGTGCTGAGAACATTAGACCGTAAAAGAAGATGGTGCAAGTGAATGAACTAATATTATTTTAAAATGTCTTTCAAAAATCTTCAGTTAGAGCAGGGGATATACACATGCATTTGTTATTTTGACAAATATTGTAATCTGTACAATTATCCTTGGTGTCCATTAACTGAATATACTGAAGTGGCCTCAGAATGTGCCTTTCTCAAGGGTACATCAAAACAAATTTTGAGGGAAAGGTGGAGTACATTGTGTTCTCTTCAATCGCCTACAATTTGTAGAAAACATGACGATAAAAGTCTATTTCCACTTCTTCAGGCTGCAGGCAATGGAAGAAACCTTTTAGTTATAATTTCAATTTGCGGAATACGGTTATTTCGATTTTTAAGAACATTCCAAATTGTTTAAAATTGAGCAAAATATAAACGTGTTTCTCAATCCTAATTTAACTGAGAGCATTAATAATATACAAAGGATAGTTTGGTTTTTGGACTGTGCATAAATGAGCTGTGAAAATATCATGCTTCAACATATATATACATATATTTCATATCATATAGTAAACATCTATATTTAGTGTCAGTATTGTGAAGCTGATGTGTTGTAGTAGACATATCTACTGGATTTCTAACAAGAACACATCACACAGTTTTAGATTTGTCATTTATTGAAATTCTTGTAGAATTTTCAATAATTAAGTATAAGGTATATTTGATTTATTGATTTAATTTTTTTGTTTTTGTTGAGAAAAGCAATAGTATGGATCTCTTTTTTCCTGGAAGATGTCTTGTCCAATGACTCTACTCTGAAGTTTCCAAGCTCCTGTCCAAATTGCATGTTCGACCACAAGTGTTAATTTTAATGTCTCATAAACATTTTATATCTACCGAACTTAAATTCAGATTAAAAAGGTTGAAGGTAAACAGTTAAAAAAAACAGGGTTCTCGTATGAAAAGATGAAACTGCTGCAAAGACGTTAGTGTAAACCCTTGCAGTGAATAACTGGATTGTAAGTAAATGATTACAAAATATGCACCACATCTGTTTTTAACTAAGAACCTTTAATCCTGACTTAACTTTAAGAAGATACAATGAGATACTGTTTGTCGGGTTCTGTTTTTGCAGCAATTACACTCTCAGGGCTAATGGGCAGTGCACATGCGGTTTCAGGTGGCCACTGTTGGCAAGCAGCTTATTGTATCACATTACACAGTGCAGGGGTCTTATCTGTCGAACAAGCTTTATAAGGAGGCTTCTTTGAACAACTTTCTGGTCTTCTGTATAGCTCATTTTGGGATGTTGTGTCGCGCCGAGCAAAGCACTGCAGGTGGGCAGTTATAGACGGAGCATCAAAGTCAGCCTTTTACTGAAGGATCAGCAGGTCTGTTCTCGTTATGTCTTCAACCACAATACTCTTGTGTTCTTTAAAAGAGACGCTATAGCAGTCAGTACTTATTTTTGCCTTAAGTGAAATGTTAAGGAGTGTTACTCAGGTGAGTAGTCAGGTGAAATCAGCTTCTTTATTCTCCTGCATAAAGACTGACTCGTGCCATTTTTACCTTTTTTGTTTTATTAAAACTATGGGGCCTGATTGTCTGCGTGGACTGTAACAACATTGTAGCATTAGCATGTGTGAGCATGCGATGAGGCCACAGTGTGAGTGAGCAAGCCTCATTGGTACATTATGAAACTGTGGTACAACAAATGTAAGTATTGTGCCCCAGATTTGTTAATAGGCAGTTGCATGGTTCAAAGGAGACAAACAGTGTCTCCTTTGATCTTTACCTTGACATCTAAGGTGGAAAACCCAAAACACTTCCCCACACACCTTCTCAGATGCTCAGGATGGCTTTGCAAGCTGTCATCCTCCAATTGCATTGCAAAATGATGTAAAATTATTGACTTGCTTCACTTATAGGCAGTAGATAAATTTGACAGTGGTCGCCCTCTGATGATCAGGAGACTACTTCAGGTGCTCTGATGCGCTTCTAGACTCTATAATTTGACACTGAACTGGTCATTAGAGGTCAAATATGTTGGAATTTTGATACCCCTACTATGGGCAACTCTCAAATTAACCACAACCACAATATGCATGTCTTTGAAGTGGGGGAAGAAGCTGGAGTACATAAGCATACACATAGAAAACATGCAAATTCCAAACAAAAAGGCTCCTAGAGAAATGGGATTCAGACCTAAAAAGTGCTGAGAGGCGACAGTGCCTACCCTATTAATAGTTGTGTACTTTTTTTCATTTTGATAAGCACAGATTTTCCCCTTCTTCTGTTGTCCTCCTAATCTTCTTCTTTGCCTCCTGCTTTAAATGCCCCAGTCTATGAGCTAACTTACTTAATTCTTTTACCCAGATGTAAAAAATCCCCTAATGAGGCTTTAGGCACTGCTTTTTTTCATCTTCATCATTTTGCTGAGCTGTATTTAATATCACATAAAATAAGCACCCTTCAGTTATCAAGGCTCAGTGGAAAAAGAAAACATTCATTAAATCTAAAAAACTCTCATACCCAATTTAATTTGCACAGGACTGTACCAGTTTGTGTTTCGTGATATTACAGTACGTGTTAAGTCCGTTAGTTTTGGGTTCAGTGTAGTGCTGCAGTGTAGCTAACTTGAGCTAAAGAGGCATTCCCCAGGTCTGTGCTGCTGATACTGGCAGACCTGTTACCATCATTTCCAAGAGCACAGCTCAGTGAGAGATCTCTAAAACCCATTTCCTGTCTGGCTTAGAATAATGAGGTGTTGGAGCCTTCTGGCTGGGCTTAGCTGCACACCTCCCCAATGGAAAAAGTTATGGATGGTATACGGGCACACACTCACACATGCACTCAAAGACATGGAAAGATGCCCCCTGGAGGTGTTATGGATAGCTGCATATTGCAAAGCCATCCAACAGGCAGCACTGTCAGCCAGCCTCTTCTGTGGGCATTGATAGGACAATCAGTTCTCTCCGGAGCTGCGACAGCCAATCGTGAGACACTTTCTTGGCGGGCGGCACCCAATCTTCTGAGGTTTGCCAGATACTCTTATCCTCTGTGAGCCGGTTGCTGGCCCGCTGCAAGCCAACCATAAAGAAATCTGCTGCGTTCCGTCAGCCAATCGTGTGAGTTTTGGCCAGAGCTAGGCCTATCAACAGAGAACTGCTGCTTGGTTACAGCCAATCTGGGCTTTATCCTTCCCTACAGATGTCCGATTAGTGCTGTTTAGGGAAATCAACCTGCCACAACAGGCCTGCCATGCCAATGTGGTGCTGTGAATGGAAAGACTGGTAGAATTGGGTAGGAAGAAACCCACAACGACTGACTTCACTGTAACACACTGATACTCATTGAGTGTTTGACTGGGTATCAATGTTGGCAGACAAAGTGTAGTTTCACACCTCTGCTACATGACCTTTCTTGACAATACCGCGAACTAGCTGCCGTTGTTCAGCTGCCGAGGTCTTTCTTTCATAAAATAATAAGTACACCATCACTTGTGTACCCATAAAGGCCAGTAAGTTTATTTCTCATAAAACTGTTCTTCATTACACTAGCCAAGGACATGTTCATGTTCGTGTTCTCTTGAATGGGCCCATAACATATGGCCGCACCTTAAATTCACAGGCATTAGATGAGATGATAGTTCAGAGGTTTTACTGTCGATCAAACTTTCTGTTTTCACTGAAAGGTACTTCATGATGTGTGTTTGTTTGTGTGTGTGTGTGTTTGGGGGGGGTACTTGTAATGATGTCTTTGTGGGGACCATTTTGAACCTACAACCTACAGAGTGAGAGGAATTTGGGAAAGTGAGGAGATTTTGGCTGTTCCTCACGTTCTGTCCCACACTGCATAAACTGTCTTAGGGTGAACACTTGATTGTAGGGTCAGGATTAGAATAATGTTGAGTTTAGGGTTGGGTTAGGCATTTAGTTTTGATGGTTAAGGGTGAGGGGTTAAGGAATGCATCAGTGAGTGTCCTCACAAAGATAGATGAACAAGTATGTGTGTGTGTGTGTGTGTGAGTGTGTGGGGGGTTGGCACTCAGAACAGTTTAGCACTCAGCACAGCATCACAATTTTCAATTAAGTTAAGTTTACACTCTTATCTCATTTCTTGTTTTTGTAACACATGTAACTTTATATCTACCTCTAGGAAGCTGTGCACCTTTTTTTTTACACCAGTATTTTAAATATTTTTTATCAAACATTAAAAAAAGAAGTCATGTTAGGTTTGTGATATGTTTCAAATTATGTCTGTAGAAAGAGCCTGACATTTTAATAAGCATCAGGTCATCGTTGGAAAACCAGGTATGATAAATTTCTAAACTTTTTTTTTCCACAAAAATGTTGTCGCAAAAACACTGTGGCTCTGATAACAATATAATTAGTCCATGGAATTCGGGGAGGGGAGACATCCAGAGCCCTATCTCTGAGCATGCTGGCTCACCGGCTTTGCTTACAGGGATACTTGGTACTCAGCCATCACTGATGACATTAGTTCCACCTGTGCCTTTCCTGCTATGATAAGTCACAGTATATGCAGCGAGGAATATCTTTAACTCAGGAAAAACAATTAATAACACACTCTCTTTTCTCTTTCTTATGTAGTGCTGGTTTCCACTACTCTGAAACTGTAGTTTGTTATTTGTTTGTCTGGTATGTTGTCAGAACAATCATGAATGTTCAAGCATTAATGAAAGCTGATGAAGTGGACAGGAGGCTGCAGTTTTTCTTTTTTCAGAAAATCGTAGAAAAATGTCCATTATAAGCAATCTGCTTACAAATTACTACCAACTGGCATAACCGCTCAAAAAACAGGATTTCGTTTTTTTGATGCAAACATTATGTGTAGGCAGCAGGTGTTGCAGTGTCTTCTGCAGCAGGCTCTCCCACTATTAGTTGAGTGTGAGGGGCTGTATGCTTCAGCACCATGGACAGATCCAGCACAGTCACAGCGCTGCTTCAAGCCAAATGCCTCACAGCACCTCACAGCACCTCACAGTGTCAAACCTCAAACATTTGATTTGGAGTAAAAACCAAGCACCTACTAACGGCCTTCAGTCAATACATGACATGAAACCGGGCTCGTTTGTGTCACTTCCTCGAGACGGCTCGCACGACATCAAGCCTGCATGAACATAATGGATGCAGCTGTATGCAGTCAAGCTCCATAACCCCTGCTGTGGAGCCCCGAGTAATATGTCCTCCAAATCTCCCCCACCTTCACCCTCTACAGTCATCTCTCTTTCCACTCTTTCCATCCCAGCAGGGCTGTGGCAGGTTCACACTGGCCTAATTTTAGAGTAACAAGGAGTGTGAGTGAGTGTGTGTGTGTGGGCGTGTACTTGCTTTTGCTACCTCTGTAGGACTCCTTCCTAGTTTATACGCTGATCTTGTCGGGACCGTTATACCTCATGCAACCAGAACCTGATCCTAATGGGACAGAATCCAATTTCTGAGCTCCTGGTGAAGATAAGAAGTAACATGTGAATTGTTGTTAGGCATGAAGAGGTTATGGTTAGGCTGTCCAAAATGAAGTTGTGTGTGTGTGTGCGTGTACTTGTCTACATTGCCCAGCTAGGAAGGCTCGGTATATACTCACAAAGTCTAACTTGGCTCCAACTTACCTACAGTGGTTTTGTACCTTTCCTTTTGTCTGATGAACTCTTCTATCGGACATTCAAATGTAAGCTCGGGTGATTATTAACCTAATCCGTGTTGTGACTTCTTTTAACCTACCTCTGTCCTGCTGAGTGGGCCAGTTAGCTCTCCTTTTGTCTCGAGGAATGTCAGAGGGCATATTTCTTGGAGACGCTCGGACTTCCCTTCAGTTGTTTTCCGTCCCGCTCCTTTGGATTAGGCTTGGTTGCTATGGTAACTGCTGATGATAACGTGGCCTGTATCTTCCACTGTAGAAGTGTAGTGGACCTTTGGTGACTTCATTCAGACCTTGCATTGTGTAGGAGACCCATTGAATGAGGCAACAACGAGTAATTACGAAAAGATAATTAAACTTTTCAAATATGGAAAACCAATTTTCATCAAGTACCTAAATTATTACAGCAGGATTCTGTATGTCCCCTTTTTTTTTCCACCTGACATTTTTCTTATGATTGAAACAATGACAAACAATTTGTGCCGGACAAACATTCTCTGTGATGCTGAGTCGCAGCTCCCTCTGAGTGTCTCTGTTTTTCAGCCCAACAGTGCAAACAGGGTGATAGATGATCTGTGCTGATAGTGCGAAGCTGGATCTATACAGCCTCTCGTTTACAATAACAGTGTGGGCCCTGGAGTGCATGCGAGTGCATTACAGTGTGTAATCAATACGCTGTGACAGCGCCTGATGTAATAATATGCATGTGCTGCTGGCAAACCATTTCAAGGCTTTGCACACATGAATGACCTCATGGATGGGTTGCTTCTCAATTATACTGCAGCGAGAACCAGGTGTAGTGTAAAGCCTCCATTTTCTAAAGCGTGAGGTTTGAGGAAAATAACAGATTCGAAGAGCGGCGCCTCTGGCAACGTACCACGTTTAACCATTTTCAAAATTAAAATCCATTGGATTTGCACTTGTGCAACGTGTGGCGATGTTCTGCATCATCTGAGAGGATGCAGCAAATACTGTTTAAACCACAACATCCCTTAAGGTCACATTTACCATCAACATGCAATATGATTCAATATCTCCTTGACAGATTTGGGGAAGATAATATTAATCTAACTATGTTAATGCTGTATGGCCACCATGGAATTATAGTATTGTGAGTATATGTTAGGAGTAGATAATGGTGGGGTCTCCTATCTTCTAGTTAATCATAAAACATGCTTCTTTGAATATTAAATTGTACACAAATCAATATTATATGAATCAAAGCGTGTGTGAATCGAAAGTACTCACACATGGTGATGAACCCACAGAGAGCTTATCCTGGACCCTGCAGATATCCTCAGACCTGATGTTTTATTATCTGATAGCTCATCATTTTTATTGTAGCACTAGTTTGTTTTACTTTCCCTGCTCATGGAAGCCTGCTTTTCAGGAGAACCAGTTATTTTTACTTAATAATATCTGGTCACCGCTGATAAGCAACTACATGCTGGATTTGTGGAGCGTTTGGCAGCTTAAGAGCCAGGTATGTCCTGTAGGAGTTAGCCGACCAAAATAGAGCAAAACAGCAGCGTGAACGTTGGACATTTTGTCAGAAAGCCAACGTGGCTTTGTGTCTGCTGGACGTGTTGATTGGGAATTGTCTGCTGCCCAGTAGACAAAAAAACATTACCACTGCTCAAACAATATTTAAGCGTCATAGAAAAGGAGTATAATCTTTCACAACAACGCAGCATCCTTTGCACCTCTGTCCATTCTGGCACATGTGGCTCTCTCTGATGTTTCTTTCCCTTTTAAGAGTGTTTTTTTTTTATACCTTTTCTTGAGGGTTTAGGACAAAGTGTGTCGCACCTTATTAAGCCCTATGAGACTAATTGTAATTCCTGAATATAGGCTTGGATTGACTGAACTGTGAAATAGTTGCATGCTGCTTCAGGCTCACCTAGACTGATGTGACCAGTAGCCAAAGTTATTTACTGTGCTATTTGCTTGGATATTTCATAAAAAGTCGAAGCACAGGTCACCAACTAGCTCATCTGGGTGCGTTGGTAATGCGCATAAGGCCCATAGGAGGCTTGAGCGCTCCCATGGGTGCTATTCCGATCTGGCCTATCTGGCAAAGCATGTTTTAAATGTGTGTTCGTCAACCTTCATCGACCATATGTCTTTTTCCGTACAGTACTTGACAAGTTGGATCAATCTATTTTCAAAAACCCGTCATTTTGGGAGCATTTGGCAAACTTCAAACATGACTGTGCTGACTTTGTTTTGGACGGCTTAACAGCGCTGAACTTATTTCCCTGTTATCACTGAGGATTTTTTTCTAACTTGGCATTGTGCAGCTTTATCACACAGCTGAAATTGGCTTTTTCCCCTCAGTCCTTTTATAACCAACTAGACGTTTATTTCCAGTGGTCCTGGCACAGAATCGATAATAAGCTTGGTTTGATAACAAAAACAATTATTTTTTAAATTGTTACCGTATGCAGATTGCATATGTTTTCCTCCTCGCGTGTCTCTCTCTCTCACTCCTGTTACTCTCTATCCGGCTGGCCCAGTCTGCGTAGGTGATTGCGGAGCCAGAAAACTAGCAGGATATGGTTAGTGGTCCTCCGGGGTTGGTCTGAGAACATTAAACCCACAGCGACAACGAGCCCCAGCTGTTGGAGTTTTTTTTCACATTCATTTGTTTGTCAAATTTAGCATCTCTGCCACTGCCAAGAACCCCCTCTGCCACTCAGCCACTCCAGAACTGTGGTGACAAGAGTGCTTTTAGCCAAATCCAATTTAATTTCCACTGGCGGAAGTGGATAAAGCTGTCTCCATATACCCCGACTGATTCCAAGGAAGGCCAGGCACTGCACTGGGAGCTGCTCCTTCAACACAAGGACACGACACACACTCAAACACAACTTTGCATTCGCGCACACATGCACATGCACATTCTCTTATATTCTCTCATTGTGTTTCTGCAGAGAGGAACATTATGTCACTGTTATGGAAATGAGATAATGAAATGAAGAAAATAGAGCCACATTTTTAGACGGCTGCTTCCAGCAGCTTCTCTGCTCCAATTTGTTTTTACTTTCAGCCACCTAGAAGCTGTATATGTGTGTTTGTGTATGTCTCTGTGATGGCCTGCAGATGGTTGTATAGGTGGGGAAGTGCGGGGGAGTGACACTCCAGCCGCAGATGCACATTTATGCAAACAATGTATCTTAACCCACATGTTCATTACAACATTAATTTTACATTTAAAATAGCGCTGTTAAATCACAAGCGCTTGTAGATCAAACAAACGACTCTGTTTCAGAACAACTCCGCATTAGTCTGACTGTAAAGATCCACTCGATATTAAGCATTGATTTTTTTTTTTTTTTTTCTCCCCTCCTGTTTTGCACTTTTCACATCAGTGTTAGTGGCAGATGTGCTTCTCATGCCAAAGCCAATTCCCTGACTGGGCGGATGGGGAAAAAAAGGAAAAACATCTAATTAACATCTAAATGTGCCACCAGCACACTTGTTTTTTTTTAGCTCATTGCTCCCAAATGACCTCTGCTCAGCTGCTCAGCCCACATGAACGCTCACTCTCCTAACATCTTGTAATTTTGCTCTGCGTGGAGCCTCCTAATGACAGATGGAGAAGAGGAGGGTGGCTTGGAATAATTCATTATTGATTAATTGACCGTAAACATGCGCACACACTGCAAAATTGTTGGAATTACCTTGATTTGAACCAGTTACAGCACTGACACACTGATCATGCTTTTCTATCACATTAATTTAATTTAATATATAATAATATCCCAATAATATTATTGACTGTATGAATTGACAGTTTGGATGGGGCCATCCTGCATGATGAATACCTTTTACCTGGGATATTTCAAGTGGCCTACATATAGTTCAGAGGGATTCTTCAGTTTTCTTTTTGTGGAGTTTTTGACCACTAGAGGGGCTATGGAGCAAGTCTGTGATCATTTTGTCTGTAAACATATGAGGATACACATACTAAAGCACACAGATGGCACATTCTGTTGTCATTTCCAGGCCATTCTGATAAATGTCTGTTGATGGGGGAAATGAACTACGAACATCTTATACTTTTGCTCTGCGTGCAACCTCCTAATGATAGATGTAGTAAAGGATGGTGTCTTACAAAAAAAGATTATCAATTAATTGATGGTTAACATGTATATACACTATAAAATGGTTAAAAATACCTCAATGTGAACTAGCTACAGAACTAAAATGCTGATCTTGCTTCTTTTACACAAATGTTATTGGCATATTGTTCATAATTCTACTTTACTTTTTGGTTTTTGACCACTAGACGGGCTTAAGAGCAATGTTTTGATAAATATGAGCCCATTTTGTTCCAGCTAAATCTGCAGATGAGTACACATATGAGCAATATTGTAAGCAATGCACAATTTTAAATATATGTTAAATATATAAACATTTTCTAACGTCATCATCATCAAATCTGAGCTAAGGAGCATTATAATCTCCCCACGTCACAGTCACCATGTCTTCTTGTGGAGCTACTTTTGGAGAAGTTTTTTAACCTTGGCTCATCTCTCCAAACCATTGTTGTGTCTTATCTCTCTGTCGGAAAGTCAGAGTGTCCTCTCGCAGAGATATTATTCACCTTCCATCAGTTGTAATCTATCTGGTTTACAACTTTCACCTTGGGTCTTACGCATACTGCAGTAAAAGAAATGGGACTCAGTATTACAACTCAAATATGGTCCTCTGACTTTACTCTAAGTCACTATTAAGTGAAGAAGAATAAAACAAAATAGACCCAAACCATAATAAGCTCCTTAACACAGAGTATTTTGTGAATTGTAAATGCAAACCCTTGTATTGTACAGCGTGTGAGGTACACCGCTTGTTTACTCAGAAAGAACAAATGTAGCAAATCCATAAATGCTTATTGTTTTGTCTGTAATTCAGAATTGGAAGTAGATAAGGTTATTATAAGTCGCACAGGCTCAGACAGTGCAAAAACAATTGTTGCAATTTTATACATCATTACTTCCTTCCTCTCTGAACATAACATGGATTTAAAGCAGCACAAAATAAATACTGTAGTACTTACTTGATCCAAAAATGAGTATTTTCTTGGTTCACATTTTTGTTAATTAATTTCTTACACAGAAGAGAATCCCAGTTTAAATAATAAACCTTTGGTATGTTAAGTAGCATCACCGACTGTGTGTGTCCTGCTGTGATGCATTGAAACCGTTGACCACCACCTGCATCCTCTCTCCCTGGACGTCTTTTATCTCCGACCTGTCATTGTGTTGACGTCTCACTTTAAGGGGCTGGTGATTCCCACTGCATTAACGTCTCATTATCCATTCCGGGATATCTTTTCTGGATATCGCTGCGAGTCGCTGCTATCGGGAGACTATCAGGGGCCTTCATGACAACTAAACACAGAGGACATTATGTGGTAACGACGGCGGTTTGAGTTTAGCTTTGGGCCAAGTGATCTGAATGATCTTATATGTGTGACTGTGTGAACATTACTGTGCTCATTACGTACGCTTAAGAGAGGGTTATTTTCTTTTGTCGCCACAAGCTCAGTGTTTTCCTGCATAAAGACTGAGTGTATGTTTAAATATGTGTGCGTTTGTGTGTGTGTGTGTGTGTGTGTGTGTAGCGGTTGCAGCAGCATCTATGGCAGTTGAAGATCATTAAATTATGGGGTGTTTCTCTACATTCCTCCCGGACTGATAGTATGCTGAAGAGGTCCTAGCTCATTGGAGTGAATGGCATTAGCACTTTGTTTGGCTCGTGCCCTGGGGTCTCGTTTCTAAGCCCTTTTTGTTTTAAGTGGCGGCCTTGCGTGACTCAGCCGTACACTGAGTCTATTTCTCAAGCCTTTATCCGCCCTTGTGGGATTCACCACCACATTGCATTCATCTCCAAATGTAGACAGAGAGGTTCAAGGCCAAGTGCACATCTACGATGCTTCATGAGCGGCCAGTTAGCATCCGCATAGGCGCTCATCAATCTGCGACATGAAGCTACCATGCTGAATGGGACAAATACGGTCGGTAACACGGAGGGGACCAGTGGTTAAGGCTCCAGACTCCCAGTGCAGTGTAAGGAAGGAGTGCAGCCGTGCTCATTAGCATCGCAGGCTGGATCGAGGTAGTCTGCTGCTGGGGCTGAGTCTGCAGAGAGAGGCCCGCACAGGAAGCTGCTCCTCCGACATGAAAGCCACGCGACACTCCTTATGATTTCTGCCTGACTTTTTGGGGTTTTTCACTTTCCCCCCACCAATTTGTTCTCCTCCTCCTAATCATATCCTGCATCCGCTCCCCCAAATCATCTCATCCCAAACCTCTTCACAAATCATGCAAGTTGGAGAGGAATGAATCGGGAACAGATGCTCGGTGTTGTCAGGGGTCGCTTGCATTCAACGGCGCTTTCACAGCTCAGTGGAAGCGAGTCGTTTTGAGGCAGATCGCTCATTCCTCCTTTCCGTTTAACCCCCGTCCCTTAAGTCTCGCTGTATGTTGGTGTAACTTAAAGATCCTTCCTGCCTCTCGCTGTCTTTCTGTCGCCTACGTGTTGGAGAGAAGCCCCAGAGCTGTGAGAACAGCTGTGAATAGTTTAAAGTCCTGAACTTGCACTTCAGTGTGTGAAAAGTAGTGAATGTGATTAACCTATATTGCAGTTTCTGGCAGTTTTACATCCCTAATTGCATAACTTTCGAACATTATGCTAAAATGATTGTGCTAAAAGATGAGAATTGTTGCAAAATTGAATATCCAACGTTTAAACATGGACACCACACACACTCCATATGGTCCAATGACAGCTGAGGATATTTTAGGTTAATGTTTAAATGTTGGGAAATTATATCAACGTCAATTTCAGACATTGGTGTGAAAGATAATATTACTATTACTTTTGTCTCTTTGTTTTTCAATTTGTATTACTGCTTAATTTCTCTTTCTTTTTAAGAGAACTGATTTCTGTAACATTTTGCAGATAAACACTTTTGACTTGTAAAACTTAAAAATTCATTCAGATATTTTCCCAGTGCAGAGAAGATAGGGAGAGCTATTTAAACAAATTGCCTCAAACCATTGTTTTTTTACCGTTGATCATCTACTTGACACTGCATTTGAATCGTTTCTGCACAGTGCCGAACTGGCTAAATAGGTTAAGATTCAAAATTGGGTGTCATCTTCAAATTGGAAGTGATATCCGTCGGTTGCTGCTTCTCACATCTTCACATCTACTTGTTTCTGTGAAGATTATTTTCACTCTCTTACATCCTGCATCAGCAAATGTCGAGGTTATTCTGCACGGTCAAATATTGACTCAAAATGACAGAAATAGATCAAGAAAAGAAATTGTGTGGCCTCATGACACCTCACTTGATAATGAGGCAGCAGAAGTCCACCTATAAAACTCTTTTGTAGGTCTTGAAAATCACAAAGTGTGACTACAATAGAAAATAGTGAAGTCAAGTTGCGACGTGTGGTGTCTGTTTTCGGGGTCACAGCTTGTGTGTTTTGAAGAAGCAGCGGTGCTGTATTCGTGGATCTGGTTGTCGGAACGATGACATATGAAGCAAACAAAGCTGCTAACATTAACTTGAGCAGCACAGTAGCAAGACCGAAATGTAATTCATAAAATGAGTGGAGTCAGGAGTGCTCCGGCTCAGCTGAAAAAAAAACCTGTATTTGAATTGTATTCCTTTATTAACTGAATTGATGCTTCACTAACAAACAAATACAGATGTTGATTAAATGCATAAGTTCTCTCAGTGATCCGAATCTAAAAGGGAGAGTATCTGTGTATGACAGACACTTTACTGTTTGCTTACTGTGTTTGTTTATTGTTTAAACTCTGCATTTCCGGGATTCGCTCAGTTTTCCTAGCAGTGCTTAGTCTGGAATGATTAAAGGACTTTGCTCCAAAAAGCAGATACAAGTAAATCTGATCCATTTTCTCTGTTGTGTTCAGTGCAAACATGACCACCAAGCTCTGAAGGAGCCTTGTTTTAAATCAGCCGACTTCTATTTTCACTATACCATCTGTTGCTCTAAACTACTCCCTCCCTTCACAAACGACCAGAATGCTAACACTTTTCTTCACCTTTTTCTTCCCTCTGCAGCACCTCCGACTGTTCGCATTATACACTCAGGGCACGCCTGTAATGTGGAGGAGGAGCGGCACACCGAGAGAGTCTACACCATCCGAGAGGGAGAGACCCTTGAGCTCACCTGTTTGGTTACGGGGCATCCGCGGCCACATGTAAGTAACTCGCCCTCCGTTCGCCTGCCCTTCAATCCCAACATGCAGCCGCACAAGAGAATAGCGGGACATCATGCGAGTTATTTATCCCATCTCTCCTCCTGTCTCTCCTTCTGTGCGGCTTTTTAAATTGAATTCTGTATTAAAGTCACTGAGTGGCAGCAGCTTAAAAGTTGAATCCTTTAATTATTGATGGTTTATGTTGCATTGTGCACCTGCATGTTGATAATGAAAGCTTCCGAGTCTAATGAGAGTGCTGACGTGAAACAGCCCGAAACAGCTGCCAAAACAAAACCTAATGAGTGAGAAACAGGCCACAGTGAAGAGACTCTGGGTCATGTGAATGCACATGGGTCCTCAGCATCTGAAAGAGAGTTATTTTCCCTCAAAACTATTTTATTCACTTTTCTGATGTGATCTAATTAAAAGACTTTCCACTTTTCTTTTCTGAAGACATCGGGCTGTTGATTCATTCTCCCTGTGTCTCTGTCTTATTGCTTTTCTCGCCCAAAGCAGACAAATGTGTGGATAAAAATCATGTTTATAACGGGAGGCGAGCAGCAGAAACAAGATCCCATCTATTTGCCACGACAAAATGCCAACGAACGTGATCCACGCAGGTAGAAATGTCAGCTCTGCCGTAAATAACCCAACTGTCACATTTCGTCCTCGTAGTAATCCGGGCAGGATTTGCACACACTAACCTTTCCGACTTTTATTGACTGTTGTTTCCAATTTGCTTGATAACACCAATGACAAGGAACCTCAGCACTATCTCCGGTCAGGGCCGAGCTCATTTACATTCATTAATATAATTCCCCCTTTGATCGATAAACAGAGCCATTAGTTTGTACACTTCCCCTCTGGACGTCAACGCAAAAGAACATATTGATCTTTATATTTCTGTTGAAAAGGTGAGGCCTCTTAAATTAGCGACGGTTCTGGAGCACCGTTCATCTCCTTCTGTTGTCAAGGTGGAGGTTAGGGCGGGGGGGATCTTCGCACTCATTATATGTCTTTCCTTTTAATTAGAATGTCGGAAGAACAGCAGAGTGAGGGGAGGAAAGGGTGGAGGGCATGCATGAGTGGGAGATCAAAAGGCTGTGACAGGAGGGGAAAGATCTCCTTTGAACCCGAGTCATTATGAGACTCACGCAGATCCCTCGGCACAGCGGGCCTCGGCTGTATGTCGCTCCGAAGTTTGGAATATATGTCAGCTTTGTCCCCCTCTGGTCGTGTCTTGGGACCGCGGGCGGCGCACACTCACTCTGAGAGGTTTCAGATGCTGAGGAGGTTATCTGGGGTGACGGTGGACCCAAGGCTGGATTTGTGATGTCAGTGGGAAAACACAAGGGTACGCGACCTCGTCTGGGAAAATACAGCGATAAAAGCTCATCCTTTCATTAGAATTAAATATTAATCCTTAGAACATGTTCCGAGTCTGTCCGTGCCCCAAGTTTCCACATTTTTAATTGAGTCGAGTTTCTATTTCTTTCAAGTGCATATGTGGGAAGAAAAAAAAAAATCAATCTGTTCTCTCTGCAAAGGTTGTAGTGCACTTTTCACTGTGTCCTGTCCGGATTAATGGGGCAAACGCTTTTATAATTGGTGGGGCGTTTCATTAATCAGACAACCAATATGGACATTTATACATGTACTTGCTCTGCACATACTTTTTTATTGGACTACACATCGATACATTGATTCTCAGACGTCAATTCTGCAGAACATTTGTTTATATGTAATTGCTACAACATGAGTTGTATATACGACCTGGGAGTCTGGCCGGTCTCACAAGGAAATGTTTTCTATTAAATTGGTTCTGTAGTTGTTTCATAATCTTGCAAACAAACAAACAAACATGTTGTTAAACATACAGTCACATATACAGGCTAAAAGTACACAAGGCGCTTAAGGATGTATCGTCATATCCTGGTTTCTGCATATCCTGATTAACATATAAAAATAAGCATGATTTAGCACATCAAAGTGAGTTTCATGATGATTTTTGCCCCAACATCAGACGAAAACGACACCCATCCACACCCACTGTAAGTGAGAACAAGGAAAATATTTATATCTCTATGTCTAGAGCTTTGCATAAGTGCATACAAGCTCTGTATCTTATACTAAATATATATATATACTCATACATACATATCCCTTGTGCCTGCTGATGCATGGAATTGTTTCAAAAAGTAGCCTGACAGGGTCAATGATTTCTATCCACAAACTCACAAATCACAGTCTACCATTTTACCAAAAACCATATAAACCATCATCATCACCTGAGCCTCCACAGGTTAGCAGTCGACATTTGGAGCTGCCTGCCTGACCTGCCAATACCAATAAAGACGGGGAATGGGTCATCACGCTCGAGGAGGTTCATTAACCTCTTCTCTCAGTATCGAATCTGATGAACAGTGTGATGAGATTTATGCTCTCTCTTTAAGGAGGTGAATTTAGAGCTGCATTTATTGATCGCTTTATTTTTTTGGCTACTTCCACTTCATTTTTTGGCCCTGAACACCCCCCTATGTTGGATCATGCAGGGAGGAGTTACTCAGTTACTAAGCCTGCACACTACATCGACATCGATGTAAATGAATCAGACAAAATAACAGACACCCAATATTGTGTTTAATTCAAACAGCACAATGATCCACCCCCTCAAAAAAGATTGTTAAGTTGGATCAATTAATAATTGATGAATTATTTATGACCATCAGGATTGAGGTCAGTACAGACTTATCCATCAGTGCACTTCATTGATTAGTTTCAACTAAACGTAAACTCACATCACAGTATTATTCACATGAACAGAGTGGAGTCGAGAGTCACAGTTACACAGACTAGAAATGATGTTTATTTATTGGTCCATAACATGCATTGTTACATAGTTTTTTCAGTATTGCTGAAAAAACTATGTATCGATGCGTGTTAGAAGAATCATCATCACACCGACCAGCTCGCAGTGAATCCTGCGGAGGATCTCCTACTGATTTGGACATTCTCAGCTTTTACTAGCGGGCTGTCAGGAGAAAACTCTGGTAAAGGGCCGGAGGGTCTCCCTGTGACTTGTGCCTTGGAGAATGCCTGTAGATTACCTGGAGTTCAGGACGTGACTGAGAGCAGCTGTAGTAAAGCAAGGTCTCTCTCCAAAATGCTACTAAACGGAAAATGTGAGCTGGGCACAGGTTGATATGTGCAATCAGGAGTGCGTAGCTCAGTGTATAGTTTGATGATCTTCAAATGACTTTACTTTAAATACTTTACCTCTAGATCTGTGTTCACTGATCACCACTGAATCCTGAGGGTTGCTAGATCATTAGGTCAGGAATCCCCTTTTTAGTGCTTTTTTATTTTTTTTATAAATAGGTGACTAAAAGCATTGAAAAGGACTTTCTTACTTTTACTTTGACATTGGTAGAGACATGTCCCTACTGTCCATAACCAAATCTACATCCATAATATTAAAAAAAGGATTCCTCTAACTATACGGAGTCATTCTCAATTACGTTTTTTAAACATACCATCAGTAACGTAATCCCCCCTCACCATCTGGACTGCCGTCTCAGAGGGAGCCGTCACACTACTCTGTCTCTCCCTGTAAATGGCTGAAATTAGTTCTGCATTAGCAAATCACAAGATTACTTTTGTCATCGTCACTGTTCAGATTTCCGTCTCTCTCACAGACTTTGAGACTACTCGCTCCCCCGGGTAACTTGGGCCGAGGTGGTGGTGTGCCAAGTCCAACGTTGGCACCACAAAGGACCGGCCAAAGGGTAAATGGGGCCGCAGTTGGCAATTTCGCCGCCATTTAGGTCTTCAAATGTCCATCAATATGCACACTGCTAAAATTACATAGACGCCTATCAGGCCTTCCAACTGATGGAGTCTCTGGATGGGGTCCAACCAGGCAGCAGACTCCTTGCGGTGGATCTCTCTGCTGCCTGCCCGATTGCTTTCTAACAATCCAGTCCTGTATGCTTCCAACCACACACACACACACACACACACATATAATGACACACAATTCACACCAGTGACGGCCGCAACACTTGTCTGCCTTCCTATTTAATTGTCAAATAAATATATGTCCCTGTCAGTCAACTGCATGTCGTATAATATGTCCTTTTCCTCTGCTGCCCCGTGGGTTTGGCATTTGAAGGCGTTACTATGGGCTGTGGAGGAAGACTGGGACTGTCGGCATCTGGCAGGCTTTTTGGTGGTGGTGGTGGTGTGGGGGCGGTCGCTTTTCTCATAGATGTGCTGTGCAGAGGTCACTGGAAGGCTGTGTGGGACGTAGCTCTCTAGGGAGAAGGAGAAAACAAAGTATTAGTTGTGTCCAGTGGATTTCCCTCAGTCTGATGACCTGGTGATGACATTGGATGAAAACTTAGGGAAACAATAAAGTTACTTCAATCGATCCTGTGGGGAATGTGAACGTCTCAAGCAAATGTTGCGGCAATCTCTTATTCAGACAAGGAGAGAAGTTGCAAGATGTCTGGCTGCCGGATTTCCACCTCACTTTTTTGGACAGATTATAGATTAAAGGATTAATTGATTAAGAGGAAAATGAAAACCTCTCCCTGCTCTCCATATCTTATTAAAGCTCTCTTTCTACTCCGTTCTATCTCCCTATCATTCTCTGTCATCTACCTCTAGCAAGTCCTGAAATTGTGAGTCAATTAATTGAATAATCAATAACGGAGTCACAAACTCGTAGTGCTGAGCAGTTGTGAGCACGTAGGGAGGGCATACCCATCAGTGGCTGTTCCCACCTCCATAGTATCAAAAGTCAACATGGCGGTAGAGCGAGTGTTGAGCGGTGGCCAGTGCACAGGGAGGGACGAGATGGGTTCCTCACAGGCCCGTGCTCGTGGGGCCCCATTTGTGCATTAATGTACTGCATTAATAATGTACTGCATTAATAGAACTTATAAATAATACTCACACTGAGTTTGGTTGAAATTCATGATTGGCATTGGTACCATCCCCCTGACAAATATGAACAAATTGTCTACTGGTTTTAGGTATTGTTTGGCATTTGATTGATTTGATGATTAATTGATTAGACAGAAAATGTGTCAATACTGAAAACAACTTCTTCGTCTTTGATCGATTTATTGGCGGGTGGCAACCAATGTCACGGTATATACCGCCATCTTCTGAATCTACTTCTTCTTGTTCCTTTTACAGAATCTGTAGAAACTAAAGTTATCTGAAGAGTGAAAGACAATCGGGGGATTGTGTGGGTCTCCTCCGGATCTACATATCCACCCAGGAAACTGGACTTTGTTCATTAATACTGAAAATAAGTCCAAGATTCTGCCCTTTGTACATTAAACTAATGACTCATAAACCCTTTGCCTTGATCTCTGCATGAGGAGAGCATATATAGAGCTTTATCTGTTCAGGGTCACCGTGTTCCAGCTTTATTCATTGTCTTTGATGTTGAGAACGGACATCAAAGAGTCCCTGATGATGAAGCCATCTGCCCCTGTCTCCCCTGCCCTGGCCTCCATCCATTATGTCCACACTACTCTGTTTGAGTACCAGGCTGCAGTAGCCAGCAACACCACACTGCAAACACCTTTTTTTTTTTTTTTTCAATTATTGGCCAGCCAGATTCAACTCACAGCGCCACGGGTCAGCGAGTACAAATAAGCTGACATTTCGCTTTATACAGACCAATTGGACTATGTGATCTGTTTTGGATGCTCCCATGACAGTTAGCCTACAGTGTTGGTGTCTTTAGCAGATGGTGTTTTTGATCTTACTAGTTTTTCAAACCATTTATTGTGTTCACAATTTGCCTTATAAAGTGCAGTTTCCCCTTGAACTCCATCCTGTCCAATGCACATGAATGAATTTTACGACATCAGACAGACACACGGGTATTACTCGGAAAATGATTATGTATTATTATTAATCAACCTGATTATTATTTAATTTTAATCTTTTAGTCTTTAAGTGTGTGATTCCTATGCAGTTTAGATTCTCGTGTTTCACATGCTCACCAGTTCTTATGAGGGCCAGTGTTTTTTAATGTAGACCTGTAGAGTCTGTGCACTCACAATTTGTGATTTAGACCCCCCATCGCCTCTTCTGATCACTTTATTGTCATGCTCAGCCACACTTGGCTGCACCACTGAGCTGCACGGACCACCATCAGTGCCTAAAAGAAAAGATGTCAAGCAATTAGAAACCAGTCTGTAGTTGGAGGAGAGGGAAGCATCACAGCAGGCATTATGGGAGATTCACTGAATATGCGTGCTCCAGCATATGATCCCTGCATAACAACAGACACTGGACGCATTTTAATTAGCTCTTGCCGTGACATCGCAGCATGTGTGGTCTCAAACACTGCTCGGATTTTCCGTAGGATGCTAATCTAGACGAGCCTCTGCGTTCCCTGTAAGCAAATGTTTAACTTACTGCTGGGGTGTCTGGTTTAAGAGGGAATGGAGTTATTATTGTGTTGACTCTGCCGTTCCCTGTGGTACTAAGCGATGTCAACTTTTGATTATTTTTTGAAAATAGAACAAGCTAAAACGTGGATGCACCACTCCTTTCTTTTAAAACTGTGTGAGGTGAAAAACATTCAAACTCGACTCCATGTACATTTAATGTTAATATATGCGTGCAATTTCAAGGCACGGGCAGGAATATTACATTTCAGCTGGAAAACAGCAGCTGGGAAGTCCATCTTGTGATGTTTAAATTATTCCCGAGTGTGTAGTTGTGCGCACCTTGTGAGTTTCAGCTGTGGATTGAGAAAGAAGCAGCGGCAAATGGCCCAAAAAAAGGGCTGAAGGGCTGGCAGTGGGCAGGGAGGAGCAATTATCAAATTGCTCAAATCCGCCAGCCCCTCTCAGATCAAGAGTATTTGCATTGCACTAAGCAGAGTGAAGAGGGTCAAACTGTTCTCACCAGGCACACTTCAGGACTCCCCCTGCGGGTAGTGGTGCCGAGATGTAAAAAAGTCAGAGGAGTGACGGACTGAAAATAGCTCCAGGCTACAGGGAGAGTTGAAAGCTCAACCCTAATGTGGTCTGCTGCCCCTGTGAAACAAACAGAAGCACATCCCTTTGGAAAGTGTGAGGAGTTATTTGAATACCAACTTCTCAGTGTCACTCCGACGATGCACTTATTGATACTGTGCTCTCCTAAAACTCAAAGCTCTTTACACAAAAGGCAAAGGGAAATAACTTTTTTTGGGGGGGGGGAATAAGCTTGGATAATATTGAATTCTGCTGAGGTCGTCATAAGCCAGCTTGCTTTGTATTTGCATGAGAGGAAACTGTAGGAGAGTGACACAGTATTCAAAAAGCTTTGCCCCATCTAAATTATGCTCACTACTTATATCACTTGAGGGATGGTTTTGCTGAACCCTTGATGTCCCTAACTGATATGATGGGGCCCCGGATGTTCTAACAGTGGAGCTTTAGCGTTTGTGAGTGGCTCTTTCTCTTGATGTATGCAGTTGAAACAGGTCAAGTGAAGCCTTCTCTGGACAGTATTTATGTAAAGTATTTTAGTAATATATCCACTTGTATAAAGGAATAAGACCAAGGCATAGACTAACATCAGACATTTTCAGAGACTTAGGTAGATCAAAGGGAGCACACAGTCTGCAAGTTTCAGACTAACCTCATTTATTTTGTCTACTCTCAAATCAAGACAGAGATCTGAAACTCTGATTAACCTCAACTTTTCACTGCTCCTTGTCATCCTCTTTCCCCAAGCTGCACAGATATCCTCTGGAATGGGTCACCATTATCAGGTTTTTGCCACCCACCCTTTCATTTCCTCTTTGAGGCTCTGCAGGTAAAGCTGTCTGTTTCGGAAAACGACCGAATGCAAGCTGTCGTGACCTCAGGCCGGAGTTGTCATGGTTAAAACCCCACAGTTGGAGCGGCACAGCTACAATCTCCCAAGATAGCACCCAATCCCCATACCTGCATGTGATGATATCCCTGTTCCATCTGATGCTATCTCTGTAAAATGGGATGTTATCAGGATCCAAGATGATGCTATCGCCATACAGTGTGAAGGTATTGGATTGTAATTCATAGCAAAAACTGCCTAGACAGAGATATGTGAGGCCTTGCAGGCAAAGCCAGTCCATCTGCGGCTTACTTAGGATGAGGGATTGAATGGAGCTCTGTACTCCGTGGCTCTGGCGGTGTGGCCCCCCCGGCCAGAGATGTCATAGACCTGTTCATGGTGTATGCTTTAATGAGGACAGGAGAGGCAGATGATAGAGAGTCAATTACAACCTCATGTTGGAGAGTAACACTATTTCACCTTTCATTACACCTCGATGCCACGGGCTAACTAGGTCTCATCAGTTAGTGAAAGCTACTCATGCTGAGAGAGCCAGCGAGGTCAGTCTTGTGTGGATCAAAGGAAAGTGGAAAGTTACCGGAAGATTTTCGCACAATGCTTTTCATATGAGTAAAACGTAAAGTAGACCTTCTTTATTCAACCATTGTTTACACTTTAGTGCAGAATGATGTAAAAAATGAAAACATGAAAACAAAATCGAAATTTCAAGGCAGCTTCAAGGTGCACTGGATCTTTTTCTTTCATTTTCAATTTCATAACTTATTTTGTCAACTAATAATCATTTTTACTGATTATTTATATCTGTCATAATTATTAAGACTCAATATGTTGTGCTTTAAATACTAAGAATTCAGGTGCCACTGAACATCAGGGTCAGGGAGACTTTTCCAGTCGGATATATTCCATTGAAGGGACATTTGTCGCACAACATTATATATATCTGCCAAATAAAACTTTAAATCGTGTATTGTAAATGGACTGCATTTATACCTCACTTTCTAGTGTTATTGATTCCTCAAAGTGCTTTATAGTGTAAGTCACATTCAATCACACACACATTCAAACTTTTACACACAGCACTTTTTCTATCACACATTGTTCACACACTCCAGGCCCAGCAGTCAAAAATAATTTAGGGTTCAGTGTACGGCCCAAGGACACTCCACTACACAGAACCAGAATTAGTAGTTTGATACTTGACTCCTCCAGCCTGAATGCTGAAGTGTCCTTGGGCAAAATGCTGAACCCAACTTGACCCTGACAGCTGAAAGTGTGTGAATAGCGTGTGTAGCTGTCCATAAGTTTGCAAAGCTATTAAATGTTATTTATTGATTCAACTAAAAATCTTCATAGCAAGCCAATTTCAAGTTTTTAATTCTAAAGTGTAAAGTGTCAGCTCAATAATGGATGTGGCTGCACTACAGTAAAATACCCCCCCTTCCTTGAAGCTGTGTTCGAGGCCTCAGTTCATTGGCTTGCATACTGGAACAGAAGGTGAACGAGTCAAATTCGATGAGGAAGGAATTCATCTCTTCTCTCCCTTTGTTCTCTCCAGATCCGATGGACCAAGACAGCCGGCAGTGTGTCGGACCGCTTCCAGGACTCCAGTGTGTTCAATGAAACGTTGCACATTGCAAAGATCCTGAGGACCCAGGGAGGTCGCTACTACTGCAAGGCAGAGAACGGCCTCGGCTCGCCCGCCATCAAGTCCATCAGGGTGGATGTCTATTGTAAGTCTGACGTCTCCTGGCCAAGAGATGTAGTGCTGAAATTATAATAATTCAAATAGCTATCAGTAAAATTCTTGTTATTAAAAGCCAAATAACAAGAATAAGATTGTATTGAGCATTGACCAAACTTTATTAAGCACTGTTGGCTCCAAGTAATAATGTAATATCTGGTTTGTTCCATGACTTTCTATGTGGGATTTGGATTTTCTCCCTCGGCCATTATTGTTTGCTTGTGTGTCGGACCGGTCACTTTCCCTGAGGTGTGACGATCAAAGTCTGTATCTGTGTGACTCTGCTAAGGACTGGCCGTCGTCTGTTCGACTTTTTCTTTGCTCAGACAGATAGCAGCCAGCTGTGACTCTTAAAAATGTTCTATTCGCAGGTCTGACTATGTATCAAACTCTGGCTTTTTGCAATGCAGTACAACATACTATGGCGAGTCTGGCCGCACAGTTAGACAAATTTTTTTATATCATAACCAATATATTTTACTTTCTATAAAATCATACCCACAAAAATAGATAATGCAAATGAAGCTCCAGAAAAAGGATTATTTACATTTGCCCAAAATATGTTACATCTGAATCAAACTGACACAGACAATTAGCGTTGATAGCTCTGAAACAACATGAACGCTCTCAGCCTAATATAGCAAAACTGTGTTTCTGCTGCAAATGGTAATGTTGCTGTTTGGAGTTGGTGCATCCAAAGAGACCCCTACACTCTCCAGAGAATGTTAATTAAGCTAAAACACTTTTATTATCCTGACCCAGCCATTGACTGTGAGCACAACCTCTCTAGTTTTACAGTATCTGCAGGACGGCCCGGGAAGATTCATTAGCATCCATCAAAGCAAATGGCGATTTACTGTCATTGTTTTCATCGATTTGGAATCAATTGTACTGTTTCACCTCGACAAGTGGCAACAGTCAAATTAGTTTAAATGTAGGTGCATCAGCATCAGATGTATTAAGAGCAGATTTTAATCATCACCTTATACCTCCACTCTTACAGCTCTGAGAGGTTCCCCTGAGGTGTTTTCATCAAATCATGTGATTGGTGCCTTGAACTAAAATGTATTTTCCTCCTCTCCTCTCCTCTCCTCTCCTCTCCTCTCCTCTCCTCTCCTCTCCTCTCCTCTCCTCTCCTCCCCCCCACACCCTTGTACCTGTTTTTTTGGACTGATGTGGGCAGAGGTTGTTGACTTGAAACGCGTTTAGAAATCTTGTTGAAGGCCTTTTAGTGGAGCAGCAGAGCAAGGGGCTGAATGCTTCTCAACAGCTGACAATCAAAGTCTTGTTGCCTCTGTGCACCCTTTTGCCTTGGCTACACTAAAGAGCTGAAGGAGCAGATGTGGAAATGTGGTGATGCCGGTTGCAGCTTTCCTTCTGAATTTGTATTCAAGTAACCTTCAGTAATAAAGCTGCAGCAGGTTCAGACCCGCTGCCGAACTGATTCCACAGAACCCTGAAGCACAAAGAGCTGTTCACCTGATTATTCAACATTCAGTGAAGCTCAATTCACTACGCAGAACCCTGAACTTGAGAATCAGGTGTCGTTGCCATTATCGCTAACGCACCGTTATCAGCATGTTGTTGTTGTGATCGAAAATGTTACCTATATTTATAAGTCCTTGATTTTTCAAAGTTTATTTGTATCGCTTCAAACACGATTTAACACTGTACCTCATTGGGGCCTAAACAATACACATGCCAAATGTGAAGCCGATAAGATCCACAGACTGACATTTTAGGAATTAGTAGATGAGCAATGAACTAAATTAATAATATGAGATTATACAGAATATAACCTGTACATTAAGTATATGTTGCAAATATTTTCAAGTATGTGAGTAAGTATATAAGTGTCAGTAACTGTGTATTGTGCGCAAACATACTCATATTGTGCACAAGTAAAACATATTTAAAATAAAACATTTCAATGCACAATATTGATGGTAATTGCAAAATCATTTTGGTCAAGAGCAATGTAACCAATGTTCAATATATGCATCGATGTATTGCTTATGCATTGTGTAATCAAAGTGAGGAGGTATAACACATAATTGATCGACATCATATTTTTACTATCCCTCTAATCAATTGTTTGTCATAAAGAGGAGTGTAAAATCACAACCTTTGGATTTTATTTTAATATAATGTTTGGCCAACCCTAAAGTACACGATAGAATACTATAAAATCTGCAAGAGGGTAAAGAAAATATCTTTAATTTTTAGTAATAAAGTAATATTATTAGATTCTGTGATACAGTGAAACAGAGCCAATGATTTAATCTGAACATGAATTTAAGAGGAATATTGGGAGCATAATAATACTAAAATCAAGATTAATGTTCAGCACCTTTTCTTTTTCACACTGCAGCATATCAAATTGTTATCTGGATGATGTCCTTGCATCTGGCCTTGCAACACTGTATGTGTGTACTTCATTAGTCGGCTCTGTTATGTTGCACATCCAGCAAAAGCACATCATTCCTCCTGAGCAATGTAAGAGCTGTCCCCTGTGGGGGAATGTAATTGATGGACCTCTGCAGTGCACGCTATTTTTAGGTGTCTGCAGCTACGATTTTTTAATTAGCAAAAACTGGTGTTTTGGAGCCGGACCTCCCGACAACAACACCTTGAATTATGTCCGCTGTCTTTCTCCGACACATCCGCCGCGTGTGCTCTCTCAAAGCGCTGTGTTTACATCTAAAAAATAACGCACACACTTGTAATGGGCTGCACCATCACTGCAAAGGAAAGATACGCCGCAGACAAAGGGCTCCGACATGTTTTACATTAAGAGGCTTAAAATCTGAGTGATCGTTCCACTATTACTCCCTCTGCATTTCTTTGGAGACCATCTATTTGCTTCTGCTCCCTGGAATTAACTGTCTTGTTTACAATTTAGAAAATGAGCACGATAGATCTCATTCATATATATATATGCAACCTTATTAGATCAAAGTGTGTTTTCTGGAGAACAAATAGAATAATCAAGGCAGCCTCTGTCTGCGCGACTCACTTCCAATGATATTAAATGAAAGGAATAAGAGCGATTGAAAGTAGGTACATATACAGACGGGTAACCAAAAAGTTTGCTGAGTTCAGAGTTTCTGTTGAGCAGCAGACGGAGACGGGAAGGATAATTAATGATAATAACTGACATCTGCAGACCAGAGGTGCCAAATATTAGCTGGAGAGTCAGCTCCGAGCTAACATATTTACAAAGCTCAGAAGTCCATCTATAAGCACATTTTATACCTGCTGACACCTCAGTTGTGTTTGTTCGCAGTTCGGTCTGTGGGGAAAGTCCTGGACAAAGTTAATAAAGAATCTTGGCCAACTCCTGCACTGATCGATTTTAAGCTTAAAGCGCTCACTTCTCTTTCCTACCGGGAGCCTTTTTCACTGTTTTCATTTAATTTCAGCTGCATTAATTTTGCTGCAGCATCTAATGTCTCATTGAATGACTGATGGAGGTGGGGGGGGGGGGGGTTAAGAGATCTGCAGGGCCTGCTGTTTTTTGCAGACGTGGAGAGTTCATTGACCACCATTTATCCGATAGAGCCTCGGCAAAATGTCAACCCAAGATGCTAGATGATAAAAAATAATTTGTTAAAAAGGAGGTTTGGCTTGCAACATTCCTGTTAACAGTATATTACTAATGTATTCACACAGTTTTCCAATTGGGTTAATTAGTCCTGATGTGATTAGTTTTATAACAGGATTTGATTGCAGTAATCAAGTCTTGCAGTAAACAAATGTTCCAAACATTTGTCATTTTGCGCAAAAAACAATTCTGTCTTCAACACATCTCGACTGCTGCTCACACAAACAGACCATTTGAAGACATCACCTCAGTCTGTGATAATCTGTGGAAACTTGTTTTCAATTAATTCCAATCATTTTCATTCCGCAAATAATTGCTACATTAATCAACACAGGAAATAACACAGTAGCTCTCCGCTTATTTCCGATGAAAAATACAACACCATTCATGTCAGTTAGTGGTGCCCAGACACGCAGGTTGTCAAATTGTCCGACAGAGAGTGAGAGCGAATGGTTTCGGCTGAGAGTGAAAAATGGAGAACAAATTGCTATGCCTTAAACCTACTCAGTCCAGGTCAGCGTTTAATGTGCTGGTTGCGATAAAGGTCCCACTTAAAACTCACTTTAAAAATCGCCTGGACAGGTGCACAGAGATACAGTGTGGAGAGAGAAAAGGAAAATACATTCAACTGAGGTAATTTGAAATAAAAAAGCTGTTTGTCCATATGCTAATGTTGCCTGTCTCGTCAACCAGAGCCGGTTTGTCAGTGGCCGTGCTATAATGAGAATCAGGTGGTGCACATATTGTAAGAAACAACTCGTCGCGCTGTAGATATAATTTTACTGAAGCCTCCGCACACATCTTCCCGTCTTCTCTGATACTCCTCACTACATCCCTTCAAAAGAAGGATTAGAAGAAGACAATAGGCCGCTTTCTCTATGTTATCTATGGAGGGACTCGCACAGCCCCTAGTCAAAACGGCTGCTAGACACACCAGAGAATTTTAATGAGGATACTGTGCGTTTGTCTGCACATGGACTGGAGTCTGAGCTGGAGTCTTTTTTTTCCTCTTTTTTTGGCAAATGCTTCGTTCATCGATATTTTGAGCCATGTGAATATGTGTTGTTTCTTTGTGTGCGTGCGCATGTGTGAGGAAAACAAAAACTAGAGGCTAACCATTGCGTATGCTTCTGCATGAACACACTCTCCACCAGTGAGGCCCTGACTCAAGCGTAACATGTCACAGGCTTAACTTGCCTTGGCATACGCCTCCTCAGCTGTGCAATGCTGTGCAGCAACGTGCAGTGCGAGGCCGACCCGGGGAAGTGTGTCTGCTTTATGTTTGCCTTCCATCAAGGGAGTTCATGAAGGAGCTCAGAGACCAAACAGCAGCTGATGGTGTTTGTTTAGCGGCCGTGCAGGCTTTGCATTATCCAGGCGGTCAGTGTAACTGGCGCTCCCTATCTCATCAGGTGTACAATCCAGGCTGCTCTGCTGTGATGTGCCTGAGTAAATGTGCGGTGCAAGAGAAGCTGAGGGTTTTTTGAGAAAGTCCGGACTCTCAGTCCATGGTGATAAAAATGTAGTTTTGACTGAGGCTGCAGTTCTTATTAACTCCTTTATCCCTTCATTACTTCATTTGCACTGTGTGCGTGTGTTTTTATACCCCGGAAATGATCTTTTTGAGTAACTAGGTAATTAATTTGGGTATATGTATGGTATAGTGATCTCAGTGTGTGGGATGATGGTCTCAGGGGAGCCTATCGATTAGCGGCCTCAGTTGGATGCAGCAGGTGCTCCAGGCAAGTTCATTAGGTTGAGTTATGACTCTGATTGAATGAATATATCATATCTAACTGCTGGACCTTCTGTACTTGATTTTAGATCAAGTATCTATGAAGACCATTTTTAACAACAGCTACAACGGAAAACGTTTCCAACTGAGTTTCTTATGTTTCCAATTGAAAAGCTACATGTTTAAAAATATCTGCCTCATCACCTGTCTTTGACGCATTTAGAAGAACAGGAAGTAGATACTCCTGGGATCACAATGTACCCAGATAGCAAGGCGAGATTGATTCAACTTTGAAATATAATCCCAACCACAATTTTGGTTGAAGTTGAAATTTCAATGTTAAACATAACATTGGTTCAACAGTGTTGTTCTATCTAGGAATGCATTGTAAGAACAAATGTGAAATCAGAAGGTTGGCTTGCATACTTAATATTATTTAGTATAAATAAAAACCTTAAAGAGAACAGTTTATTTTAGCCAACATAACAGTATGTCTGTAAAGATTGCTGGGGGTGCTGCAGTGAAAGAGGAGCTATTGTTAGCATAACCTCTTATCGCCACTTTACTGTGGTGAAATACTATTCAGTGGGCTAGTTATGAATAAAGCTTTTTACCTGTCATGTAATCACACAAACTAATGTTATTGGCAAATGATAAACTTGGCCTTGAAAGTTGCCTCCAGTGGTATAAATATACTATTTAGGGCCATAATCCAGTTAGCTGGGTGTACTAATGCTGTGAGCTTATGTAAGAAATCTTCAATTGATTCCTCGCACTTCAGCTTGTGTGTTTTCTTTGATTAAAAAAATAAAGCACCTTTCAAAATCTTTAAATGAAGTGTGTTACTGACTGCAGTCTCATGCACATCATCTGGGTGAATCTAAGTAGCGCATGTTTCCTGTGCTTCATCAGGGATGCTAAGCTGAGATTGATTTATTAAATGGTTATTTCATCCAACTTACATGTTTTTAGTCAATGGGACACACATACATGGAAAAAAATAAAAATAAAGAAAATATATCACATTATTTTTCAATCAATTTCAAGCACATTTCCTCCTTTTTAGAATTGAATTCAAATTATACCTAACTGCACTTGCCACATCAATCCTTAGTTTTCATACGACAAACAATCTTGAGCCAAAAATTACAGAGGAATTCCACGTTAGTACGTCTTTATGGCGCCATCCTATATGATACCAGATGATGCATTAGACAATCTCACCAAAAGATCTCATAATGTATGTAGACAGAGATATATGTGCAGCCGCTCCAAAGTGCTTTTAGATGTAAATGACCTAGTGTGATGAATGGTGTGATACAGCCGGGGTGAGTTATCGGAGGCTTGTTTGAATCAGGATAGAATGAATCAGCACATTATGTGAACATTATGTAAATGTTTGCTGGTGTGGTTAATGGAGGTAAAGCCAGTTCAAGACTGCCCCATTATTCTCTCAAGGACTTGTTTTGAGGAGGGGCTCTTAATCAGAGTAGTGAAGTCCACCTTGTCTCTCGCCTCTTTTTTTCTCCTCATCAGGAGCTTAAACATGCTACTGTGTGTTTTTGTTGTTTAAAAATGCTAATGTGATTATGTCTTATGTCTTATCTAAAAAAAAATGTCTCCCTGGGTAAAGAAAGGCCAGAGATGATGTACTGACAGCTTGCTCATGTTTATCTTTCCACCTGTATTCTGGATATGGACTATCTTCCAAATAGGGGTGTTGAACTTTTTCTTAACAAGGGTCATTCCAATTTTTATATCATCCTTTTCGGGTCATACTGGATTTTTCAACACTGACCACCAACCCCTGCCAGGAAATGCATTTTTTTTGGTGAGCTAAAAGATCTCAGATGATAATCAAAACTGACCAGAAATCAGGTCATGGAGCATGTGAACAGCCACCCAAAAGACAAAGCTCCTTTCGGGCCAGTTGTATCGGCATCTTCCGCTGCAGTAATACCACACACAAAAAGACAAGTTAGATGCTTTGCGATGGTTCTTAAAGACAAACTGAAAATGTTTTGCGCAATACTGATGCAGCAGCTCTGCAGTAGCAAGAAGGCTCCTTCAAAAAGTCTTTTGCTTCTAGGCTATTTGCTCATTTACCACAAAACGTGCCTGTGCAGCATTGGACCTTTCAGAATCTGGTTTTATGAAAGGGGCTTTTTGGAGAGTCCCAAACTCGGCCAGATGCATTTAGCTGGCCCCTGTTCTTTGTTTCCAGCTGTAATGCCACTCATGCTTTGACCTTTTTCATCACTGAGTGTGTCCCTTCACACACGCTGGCTTGTCTTTGTCCATTTCTCTTGAAAAGCGCAACATTCCACATCTCATTTTCTTTTTTTGACAGTCGTTACCATGCTTGTCAGCGATGACCTGTCTGTGATCTGACAGGCATTCAGCAAGAAGAGACGGCCCTGAAGCACACGCCACTCTACAATTTATGTCATTTTCTTTTAACTAAAAATAATTGCTTTCATTATTTCTTATTTTGTTTTTGTCCAAGTTGCTTCTTTTATATTTATGAATCATCTTTTGTTCCAGATGTTATTTCACTCCTGAATATATAATTCATGCTGTTTCAAGGTAATAATATATCTTGAATTCTATTCATCAAATTGCTAGAAATTGTACTTCTGCACATAATGGCTGCCTGGGACTTATACAATGTCTGAAATGCTCCTGAGAATAAAATTCTTGAAATGTTCTGAGGCAAAATACTGTTGAAGAATAGTGCTTTAAACAAATATGCGCAGATTTGCTTTGTGCAAATCACCAAGGAGACAAGTAATCAAATATTTGTTTACTGATTTATTTTTATTTTTTAGGAGGGGATGGGGGAATGAGACGACGGAAAAGAGAAGAGACTCAGTAATGATCATATGAAACGTAGTGGTACACAGAACACTCGAGGCATGCATGAAAATGTCCTCTTTACTCCAGAAAGGAGTGTTGAGACAGGACATAATGCAGTGAGGGTTCATTCTTGAGTGTTGACCATCGACTTATATGTTAAAGATAAGTATTTAATTATATGTAATTTCAAACACATTCATAAATATATAAAGTCACTGATGCGATTCGAGGCTGCTGTGACTCATTGGCTGGCAATGATAGCCGGCCTGCATTTGAACACATAACGAAGAATTCTTTTAAACCTCTTCCTGTTCATTCATTACAGTCGTGTTATTGCAAACACACACACTTCTAACCAACATATCCCTCTCTAGCCTCTTTACTTTATTTGCCCATAATTCATCAGTGTCTAAGTAGACACTCAATGCTATAATTGGTATCAAATTTGAAAAGAACAGTAGTATTACATACATGTATAGGCATATATAAGTACTCTTTTTAATGTAAAGGAAATGCCTTCAAGCTATCATTCATGAAAGATTTCCCGATTTTTGTCCAGCCCCGACAAAGAAGAAAGTCATTAGGGCTGCAACCAGAAAACCATTATATCACCAGTGCTCAATGGATGGTTCCTAGGTGGGATGTTGTTTTTGTTTTGACCACTGGTCTGTGGCCTCCTTGTCTTCTAGTGAGATGAATTGGAGAGGAGATATGCTGAGGCAGACCCCACTGTCTGAGGGAGAGGATGAAGAGGGGATTCATTACTACTCATTCCCCCCCCACCCACACACACACACACACACACATAGGAGAACTGGGCCTCATTATTTCCTCATATCCATCACCAGGAGGAAGTGAGGGGTTACATGCTCTTCCATGAGGCTGCTGATGTCTGCCCCTCCATTTGTCAGACGCGTTGTCCACCTGTTCACACGCACGCACCCAAACTGCTCGTGTGCGCACACCTGCGGACGTGCAGTGTTCCTCCAAAGACAGCATAATTGGAAAAGGGCTGTCACCGAGGAAGATGGACATGCAGCTTCCCTGAGCAAAGCTCCAGCTCTTTAAGAAACGTTTAAACAGCACAGTCAAACCGCAGGATGACTTCATCTGGCTGGAGGGAAACATCATCCACAAGGCTAAACATCCTGCATTTACATTGCACCGACTTAAAGGGAAAATATGCAATCAGAAGTCTGTAGTTTATAGCACAAATACAATGCATCCCTGCTGCATTTCTAAAACATTTTCCTTATTAGCTGCCAGTAGCTTGAGGGGGCGAGCCCACTTTACTGTACATTAGAGCAGCTTCTTGCATTTCTAACGAGACCAGTGTCCTTTATTTCCATTTTAGCTACTCTACTACCAACACTGTATAATGCTTTATCTTTCACTATCGCTCCATTGACTCTTTTCTGCATTGCTGCTTTAATTGCAAGTGATTACACTTAACCAGGCCTGATGACTGTGGCCTCTGAGGGGTGTGTGTGTGTGTGTGTGTGTGTGTGTGTGTGTGTGTGTGTGTGTGTGTGTGTGTGTGTGTGTGTGTGTGTGTGTGTGTGTGTGTGTGTGTGTGTGTGTGTGTGTGTGTGTGTGTGTGTGTGTGTGTGTGTGTGTGTGTATAAGGGGCTGCGGAAGTCAAGTACAGGAGATTTTATAAAGAACGAGAGAAGAAAGCTGCTTCCTTCAGTAGAAACTTAAGTTCAAGTTAACACAGGAATGTGGAAATGCCTGATGAATAATTCAGCACTTGTTTTACATTACCGCTCAGGCATGCCAAGCAGCAGCTATGGCAGGGCTGGTGTGTTGCCCTTTACAAACCTTAACCCAGTATGTCCAACACCTGTATCAAACCATTCATTAAAACCATTTGAACAATGTTGGCACGTTGTTTTAATACAACAGGGATCACATGATAAAGCTCAAAGCTTCTGATTGAATGCAAAATCCTCCAAAACATGCATGTACTCAACATTATATGTTCTATGTGTATTATATATGAAAAATATAACAAATTTAGCGTTACAAGTTAACAAATACAAATTTTAAGCCTTAACCTTCCTCCAAATAAGCACTGGCTGGTCTCAGCATTAGTTATATATTATTTTAAATACTTCATATTAATATCCGAATCTGCTTATTCTCAGTAAACTTGTGCGCATGTGAGTATAATGCTTGTACATACGTGGGATGGTTTCAGAAGTGATGTTCTGCCAGACTGTCACTGTACTCTACATCTTGGTTGACAAGTAATAATCAGTCATGATATCGTTAACTGATGACTTATGGCTCCAGAAGACATCAGTCAACACTGGATCTTCAGCCATGTGTGTGTTTCCATCTAAATTTTTTGCGTGAGATGCACTTAGCTGCCTCATTGCATGACTTGTCCAGTTACCTCTCGTGTTTTTCAACGGAGAAATGTGTGCTGTCACACTCAGGTATGACACACGGCCTGAGCCTGCTCCTCCCTGGATTCTCCCCTCGGCCTCCTTTAGTCCCGATGACAGCCCGGGGAGCGCTGCAGCACGTGAAGCCGCTCCCGCTCGCACCTCGTGTCTCAGAGAATGATATTCAGTTTACCGAGATATCTTCGTTACACAGGCCCCATTGTCAGAATGAAGCCGTTGCAGAAATAGATGCGCCGTGCCCTCACCCAGTCTCCCATCACATCTGTCCTCCACCACTATCACACTTAAGCATGAGGCAGCAGCTGACGGCGGGTAGATACAGCGAGCTGGAGCTATAGTTATGAAGGAGTGTCACCATGAGATAGAGGTCACTGTAGCAAAGGGGTTGCAAGATGGAGGGAAAGTAAATGTCCGGACAGTAAATTACTCGTGGTGTTCATGTTTTCCGTACGAGCAGGAAGTTGTATATCACCAACATGGCTCAGTAACCCTTTGACCCACATAAAAGAAATGCGTTTAAGTGCCCCATTCAGCAAACTGAAATTGCACGCCATCTGTAACATGCTTTATTTTTGCTGTCTCGTTTGATGTACTGTGTTTACACACAATCTACTGATGTTGCATATTGTTTGCACTTTTAGGGTCTTCTTACAGTGCATTAATCCCATGCATTATGCATTAGCAGGGAATTATCGCTGATGCTTGAATATCACATCCAGTCCTCTCTCTTCACATTATTGCACTTGTTAAAAAAAATTGAAAAATCAATCCATCTCCACAGACACCGTTTGATGGGCATTTAATCCGAGCGGAGACACAATTTCAGAAGGTAGTGTCAATATGTGAAAAAAGCCACATTATACACACATTCACATCACATTATTTGGTATTTATGTGGAGGCGTCTCTTCCCCTTTTTTAATGCTTTGCTTTGAGACCACGGCTTCTTAAAAAGAGGCTTGAAGGTGAGATCCTTCTCAAGGCAAGCTGCCAGGTAATAACTTCTTTAATCGCTTCTGCCTCATGCTCATATTTCTGCAAAAAAAAAAAAAAAGCCCCACAAAGACAGCGAGTCGTCCTCATTTAGAATGAGTATGGGAGACAGCTGCTATACAGTATCAGCATCTAATTAACCCTGCATCTGGACAGCGGCAATTTAAACGTTTTTACGCTCTCGACCCTCCCGTCCCTCTGATTCTCTCCCCTCCCCCTCCGCCTTCGACCCTTGCTGCAAAATAATAAGCGAATTGCGCATCTTCTGACATCACAGGGCTGTTCACTCATTAAAGGCGTTGCACGAATGTCATTCAGATCAGCGGCTCCCACTGGTAATCAAGCCGGGACGGTGATTAGATGAAAATAATCGCGGGGCCTCTGTCACTCACCGCTGACGTTCGGGGAGCCTGATAGGTGTTCGCTTCCCAGGCGACTTCAGCAACTTCAGGCGGAGACAGCGGAGGACATCAAAGTGGAGAAAAAAATAGAAAAAACTATATTAGAGTAGCACCTGAGAGACCCCCCCCCAAAAAAAAAAGTGTGAGTTGGGGTGCCGGTGTCTACGTGTGCCTGCGTGTGTGTGTGGGTTAGTGGAGTGAGGTAATGAGTGTGAGTTTTTGTGCAGGTGTCTGCTCATTTTTTTGGAGGGGGGGAGAGGGTTGGAGGACATGAAAGGAAGGAGCTATGGTTTGATGTGATAATGAAGCACCTTCTTTAGTCTCCATCTTCTCTTTCATCAAAAGCACTCACTTGTGCCTATTTGTCCAACAAATGTTTTGGTAGGTCCGTCAAGTAGGAATCTACCGTCTGCTGTCCAAACAGGAAAATCAGCATCTGGAGATTGTGTTCGAGATCCAGAGAATCACAAATGGTGTGGAGTAAAATCGGATATGATACCTCCAAGTGTTGCCTCGTATCACGCTGCTCCCCCCCCCCCCCCCCCCCCCCGTCTTGATATCAGAGCAACTCAGAGCTTTGTGACTTGCCGTGATTGAACAGGAGTGATGCTACGGTTAGCTCGCCGGAGCGTTTAGCTGTACATGGACAGATTTACCGGCCCGTGAACCTATAAACCTGCAATTACAAACCCTAACAACTCTGGCGCAGGCTGCCTGCACACCGCACTTTTCCTCCGGGCTCTGGGATTTAAGCTTCGCAATCAGTCAGGCGTGGCTTCAGAAGCTAATTGCACAAGGGTGACACATGCATGCACGGGTGACACCCACACATACACAAACACACAAACACACACACACACACACACGGAACATCCTCAGAGGGGAAAGAGTGATGGTGGAGGTGAAATTTTGTTTGAAATTCATCAAATTTTAATCTAGTGCGTACATTTCCATATTTCCATATTTATCACTTTGCGCTCCTTGCATCCACTCCCTCTCTGCATATCATTTTAGCCCTTTTAATAGCTCAAACCGCTCCTCACCTAATACCCAAACATACAGACACACACACTCGCACTCTTGTCACCACAAGGGGGGGAAAAAAAACACAACTTCCTATCAGGTCCAGCTCTCAGAGACACATGTTTTTCCACAGCAGATAGGGCTGTCCATGAATCACTCCATTTCTGCCACACTTGGTAAATTGACTGTTTGATGCAGGAAACAGATGAGACATATGCTGGGGAAAGTCAGAGATAAGATTCAGGATTCATACTCTCCTCCTCCTCCTCCTCCTCTGTAATGAATCAGTGTATTTATTTAGGGCAATCTGCCTCTCTAAAATATCCCCGCAATCGCTCCGTCTTCTCCGGCGCGACGTCTACTCCCTCCCCTGCCCCCCACCCCCCCCACCCCCCTCAAGGTAATTGCTCTTACCTGAGACACTGTAATGGATCCTGGATGAAGTATTGACCGCTGCTAGATTTTGATTAAGGAGCTGTAGGGCAGAACATGTCTTTAATGAAACCTAGGAATCAGCATTCTCTGGCCGGCGCGTCAGGACTGGATGCTGTGCTCCGTGGCCCACAGGCACCTTGATTAGGACCTGATCCTCAGCAAATCCAGGGGTGGGCAGCCACTGAATTAAAAGTGATGAATTCATCCATTAATATATCTCAGGCATGTGCAGTTTTTGTCTCTGGAGGCTTATAAACGTTATGGATTTGGATATTCATTTACTGTAAGCTTTTTTGCACTTGCATACTCACACAGCAGCTCCTTCAATCACTCAATCATCCACCTTGTTGCTCAATCACTGATACACTTACTCACTCTTTAATACACTCAACCGCTTTTTCCTCCTTTAGCGGTCAGCCTTTATCTGTTAGTATTTGGGCATAAGGGATAACTTATATTATTGTCTCTCAATCATATCCCTTAAATTGCCTTTTTGCTCCTGTTAAAAACTAATTGCATCTTGGTGGGAGATGAGAGGGAAACAGCTCGCTCCCCATGATCTTTGAGGGTGGGGGAGCGAGTATTAGCATGCTAACAGACGCCACAGCTATGATGAATCCCATTTGCCAAGGCTTAATGTGATAGCCGGGTAAGATGATTAACTTTGAATCCATTTAATCAACCACAAGCTCTTTCTCAAATAACCGACTGTCCAGTGTTGGTGTAAAAACTCCCATCAGATCTGCTGGGAAACGTAGTACAGCAGATGCGTCACATCGCAGTGCTAGAATCCGGAGCCCAAACAATATTCATTGAAGTGATGGAGACGAGACGTAATTTCATGCACTGTCTTTGTCCCCCTCGCTCATGTTTGAAGGGCACAATGGAGAGAGATTTGGAACATGGTTTGCTCATTGACTGGGAACTCAATGTGCCTTTGGGTTGTCTCCTATCGACTGAAGTAGTTCAAGTAGTCGGCCTCTCACCTCCTCTCGCTCATCGACCTGTGCGAACATGCCAATGACTTGCCGTCATAATGCATGAGAATCCTGACCCCTTAGGTTAACATCTTGATTGGTGGGGGGGTTCTTGAGGTGCTATGTTCTATTGTTGCATATTGGCTTGAGCGTAACCATACAAACTCCAGCTAACATAATGATCATCTCCAAGCTGTAGCGCACTTTCTTTGTATTCACTACTACAGCCGGGGAAATGCACACTTCATTTCTGCCTGAAATGTGATGAGCATGATTGATTGATTTGTAAAAACTGATTGACTTGTTCATCAATTGAACAACCCGCGGAAAAGTGTTTATTGACGGTTCCCTCCGCTCTGCTCCTCTCGCAGACCTTGACGACCCGGTGGTGACCGTGCATCAGAGCATAGGCGAGGCCAAGGAGCAGTTCTACTACGAAAGGACGGTGTTCCTCCGCTGCGTGGCCAATTCCAACCCGCCTGTCCGCTACAGCTGGCACCGCGGGAGGGAGGTCCTGACGCAGGGCTCGGACAAGGGCGTGGAGATCTACGAGCCATTTTTTACGCAGGTAAGCCAGAGGCAATGTGGAGGACAAGAGCATACGAATTGGGTTTTAGAACTTTGCTGAGATAAGCAATATTCATCCACTTCTGTGACTGGTGATCCTGTGGGTACTGCATTAAAATAAAAAAAAGCGTATATAATAGTGTTTCATAAGCTGCTTTCAGACATGCACTGAACATTCTCAGGAGGAGCTAACTGGTCTGTGTGACCCCTCAAAGTGCATTACACTGCAGTTAATTTCAATTCACCCATTTATGTGAGAACACAAATGACCAAATCAGAGGCTCTGGAGTTCCTCCGGAGTTACTCCAGCCAGCCCTCTAGTAGAAACTCTGGATAATGTTGAGGTGAGCCCATGTGAGAACACAGCAGAGAATTCTCCGGAGGATTCACCACATGCTAGTGGGTGCCTTGATGACATTTCTAACACACATCTAAAAAAGTAAAACCTAAAGAATACAAATATGTCTGGAGGCAGTCTGACAAACAGGTCAACTTAGTAAGACAGTGAGAACCGAGAGGCGCGGTGTTGATGTGTTGTAAAGGAGAAAAACAATATCCGCTGCACAAAGCATACATTACCTCCTGCATGCTGTGCCACGCTCTGTGTTCTTGTGGACACATCGGACCGGAGATTGTCCTGCTGCGTTCTCCATTTGTGAAAGGCAAACAGCGGAAGTACAGACCAAATTCGATTTCTATTACCATAAATCAAAATTTGAATGCACAGTACTACGAGAGATTGTGGATAAAGCGTACATTTACTAAAGGGCTATAAACAGACTCTACAAAGATGTAAATGTTGACCTATATCAACATCTTCTAAACTCTTCCTGTGTTGCACTGCAGTGATGAGTCAGTCACAGTTGGTAGTTAATTAATCAACACTTCTTACAAAGGTTACATATTACTATGTGAAGTACTACTGTAATAGCGTTGCCTCCATGTTTTGGGAATAAGACTCCGTAGCACTTCGGGGGGGGGTATGGACCTCAAACCGAGACATTACCCCTCGCTGTGCTGAGGCAAAGTGAAAGTTGTTCTCATTAACCGCCATGAAAAGCACTATCGGCTTCACTGCCTCTGATTCACAGTCTTTGCAGAAGCGGGACGATTTGGGTTCCCTTCTCAATCAGTGAAATGGAGCGAGTGGATTTTCTTTAGAATCTGAAAAACGGAGAGGCTTTGGTCGAGAGCAGACCACATGCAGTCAACAAAGACTCTGAGTGGGATGGTTCTGTCACTAGTAAGGGAATTGTAGTTTTTTGAATTGATTGAATTGAATGTGATCGTGGGTTTGGGCATCAGAGAGGTTGGAAATCTACGAGGCAGAGAAAGAGACGTGCAAAAGGGGGAAAAGGGCTTTAGGAAACACAGAGAGGAAGAGAGAGGGAGAGGAAAAGGAAGTGAAATTGATGTTTGGCCAAATGGAGAAAGATGGCTGGGAACTAATGGAGTGGGGGTGGGGGACTGGAGAAGCTGAACAACTGGGCCTCATCAGATGCTCCTCCCATCTCTGTCCCGCTCTTCATTCATCTTTGCTCTTTTCCTCGATCTTTCTTCCTGCCCTCTATTAAAGCTTTAATTGGGTCTGAAACTTTGCGAGCTACCCAAGTCCAGAGATTAGCTTTATGCAGTCCAACCCTAAATAAATCCTGACTAAACTCCTGCTAATGTGCTATTATAAATGACTAATAACATATTTTTCAGTGATATGGTCAAATTGGGCTGAAATATCCGGTGACAATTAAAATATTAAGAATTGACCCAAATCAAGACTATGAGGTCACATTGAGGCCGTTTCAGTCCGGGACCGTTTAATTCGTCCTCTGCCTTCCCTGCCTCTGTTATTCTTTATTCAGACTTCACTGGAACGCCGCCCAACAATTTTTTTTTTTTTTTATATTCCCACTGTTCCTGTAGAAATGCAGAGGTGGCATTTTGAAATCTGTGTGTAGAACTGATTCATGATTAAATTAGGACCAGAACAGTACTGTTAGAGTAAACTCCCCGTCCTTTCTGCTCTTTCCCTTCCACCTCTCACAACATAATTCTCGCCCCAAAGTGTGTCAGAGTGGGGCAATTATCAAAAGTGTAATAGAGCAATTTCATCTCTCCTCAGACCCTCAGCTTGTACGAATAGTCGTTTATGCTGCCTTCATCATTTTCTTGGCTCTAATGCAGTCAACAACTTTCCCTGCTGCAATGAAAGTATAGGTTTAATTTTTAGATTTAGTTTTATTTATATATAAATAATTCCTAAAATGAAGGCAAAAACAAAGCTGGAGATAAAATATTTCCCCGTGACAGCGACAATAAATTTCTCAATAATTCCTTTGCCCTTTACCGACAGCCAGGCCTCCTGTTCCCGAAGCTCCTGTGCGCTTTAGCGTTCAATCTCTACATCAATATGTCCCGTCAATTCCCCCTCTCCAATTCGGTTTAATGTGTTTGTCCTTTCCATTCCTGCTCTGCCCCTTGCATTTTCCAAATAGATTTTCCTTCCAATCCGCCCCCCCACCCCCACCCCCCCCCCCCCCGCCTTCCCGGCCTTCCGTTGCCCCCTGCTGTGAGTAAAGCCTGCATACCAGAGACCTCATCTCACCATATCTGCTCCCAAGCAGAGGGGGTGACAGAAAGGAAGAAAGGAAGTGGAGTGTGGCCTGCATGGCTAATCTAATACAATTAACTTATCCCTGAGCCTCGCTGGCTACGAAGGGGTTCGAAAGATGCGAGTGATTGCCATGTTGTGTGGACGGCCCCAGCGTGAGGCTGACTCGTGTTTTAATCTGCCCTGCGTCCTCACGCTAGAGTCAGTCAGATCAGAGGTTCACATTGTCATCATATCCTCCTGGGCGGGGCTCACGGCTGACAGGCCCGGCTGGAATCAAACACAAATTATGTGTCAACGCTTGTTTTTCCCCCACTGAACCATCCACATTTCAGAAGCTGTTTGCAGGGACATGAAATGAAGGATAATCCACATGTCGGCAAGATGACAAATCTTTTTCTTGAAAAATTATAGAAACTTTTACTTGTTATTTTAGAGAAATATTCTTACATTTTGCTGCCTTTTTTTTCTTTGGATTCATTCAAACTTTATATATTCATCTCTTTGACCTTCCTGCGGAGCTTTTTGGCCTTTTGATGCTTTCTACATGCTTGTGTTGATTTGTTTACGCACATGTTCATACCAGTATTGCTTTGGTCTGAGCTGCAGGGGGAAACAAAGATCCTCAAGCTGAAGAACTTGCGGCCTCAGGACTACGCAAACTACAGCTGCGTCGCCTCCGTGAGAAATGTGTGTGGGATCCCCGACCGCAGTGTCATCTTCAGACTCACCAATAAGACAGGTAAGACGCATTTCTACTGGAAGCTTGGCAAAATAAACCCAAAGCTCTGTCCAACAATGCACAAAGCTGCCTTCATAAAGGTAGAAAAGGCGGATGAAGTGCTGTGCTCTTTCTCAGCAGAGTTATAGTATAATTGTCATAACTGCCAAAGTTGTCCATCTTCTGCCAGTCATTCTTAGACTCCACACTCTCTTCCTCCACAGCCTCCCCTTCCATCAAGCTGCTGGTGGAGGATCCCATCGTGGTCAATCCTGGCCAGACCGTATCGCTGGTGTGCATCACCACAGGTGGGGAGCCTACCCCAATACTCAACTGGCTCAGCAGTAATGACGTCCTGCCGCTGAGAAGCGTGGTGAAGGGGGGTACGCTCACGCTGCCCGCCATCTCCTCAGATGAGGCGGGGGTGTACAGCTGCGTGGCCAGCAACAATGTGGGAAACCCGGCGAAGAAGTCCACCACCATTGTTGTGCGAGGTGAGAAGGAATGACTGTGTAATGTACAGACCCCCAAAATAATAGAGTTCAATAATGTGATAGATAATATTGATACTGAGTCAACTCAGTATCAATTTCTATTTCGTCAATTTGCCTTTGGTCTAAGCCTTTTAGAACATTTTTGATTTCATTTTCATTTCAGAATAGTCTTTATTTCAAAATGACATCTTTACGATCAATTAATCGTATTTTCCCCAATGGCAACAATATAATTTTCATGAAGGGGATTTCTGACCCGAGTTTGCCCCCTTACCCTCAATCTCCTTTACTATGCTCAACAAGTACACGCGAGCAAATCTATCTCCTGTTTGCTATAGAAATCAAAGAGAAAATGCATTTCATGTTCTTGCTCTTGTCTGAGTCCTGTATATTCCTCTGAGAACATTTAAAGGATGTCAGCTCTGAATTTACTTCCCGTCAGCTTCTGCTCACACAAAGCCAATCACACTAGTTAGGAGAAGGCATGCACCACCATCTTAAGTTATGTGAGAGATTTGAATTTGCATTTAATTTGTTTAATTTACATCTGCAGCCTCTATTTCAAAATTATCTGTTTATTGTTCTGTTCAAATTTGCTGTATAATTGCAGTATAATTAAAATGAAAGCAAATTATTAAAAAAAAATAAAAAATCTGTAACTGGAATAAACTGGTACAATGTTTTTATAATGATCATAACAAGTTATTTATTTGATTTATTGTTTTTTTGTTTTTTGTTTAATACCAAACACTTCCAGCATCCAGTGTTAACAATGACAAAGAAATTGAATTATAGGTGAAGCATAATACTAGGGATACAAGGGCCATCAGTTGTAATGTGCACTAAGTGTCACAAAATAATAGATGAAATGGTTGTGTATAATATATCAGGGAGCTCAAATATTTTTTTTAGGATTGTACATTTTAGAAAATATCTTCTGCTTGTCTCTTCATTTGTTCAGAGATTACAAATTCCAGCCATGCAATGCATGCTATTAATGTTTGTTTTATAATTCATATTAGAATTGCCGTGTTAATCGTATTACAAATTGAAATGTAATTAATTTATAGTTTTAACAAGTGTCCTTCAGATCTGAAGCTTGACAGTTTGACCTTCCAATCACAGACAATCAGATTTCTCAAATATTATCAGTAAGGCTACTCTAAGACGGTCAAGGACAATGCTAAAGGCAAGTTAGAAAACATTAATTATAATACATAGATTAAAAAAGTGGCTAACCAATAATAAACAAGATCAGCAGGGTTAGGCTCGCTGCTGCCAGATTGGCCATTATTAGGAAAATATTTATTTGTCAAGCTGCTCTTCACCTGATAATCACAAGAAGAAGAGAAACCTTTGATCTTGCTGTACCTCATTAATAGCAAAGTGCTGCTTTTAGCAAACATTTAGTGTAGAGGGAACTTTGTATTTACGAACCTGCCATATGTTGCACACGGTGAAATGCTCAAAACTACTTTGAAGATTAATACGCAAGACAGGCAATTTCACTAACAGTGAAAAAAGCTGTCTTGTTAGAAGACCTGCACAGATGGAACATAATCCATGAGGAAATTGACTTTCATACTGTTAAATCAACTGCTATTACTAAGCTGCAGGATTTAGGTTGACGTGGGACTAGGCTTTCATCTATGACACAACAGAGGACCCCAGCGTCCTGAATGTGAAACTTCAGTCCACCTCTTGCAGGTGAATAAAAAAAGGATGCATTAATTATTGGGATACTTGCAGGCGAAACAGCATTCACAGGATGATCCACATCCACTCATCCTGTTTACATTTGAAGTTTTCCTCAGAAAATCTTACACACACGCACATTGAGCACATTTGAATCTGAATCCTGCTGGAACAAATAAGTCAGAGCGGATTCAGTGGAGGTAATCGCTGCAGTAAATTCCATGTTCTCATCCATGTGACACACGTCTGGAGTTCCCAGTGGTTCTCGTCTGAGCGAAATATCATCAAAACATTTCTTAGAACGCCTGGAATGGGCTGTTTGCTCGGCTTGTGATGACGCCACGTTGATTTGCGCCGGAGCTACTTCAAAATGGCCGTTAGTTAGTCCTCCTTAAACACTTCTGTAATATGCTGTCACATTTTATTGTTTGCGTGCTGGATGTTTATGTCTTTGGTGCAGAGTCAGGTTAGAAAATGTAGCTTTCATCCTACCTGGTGTATTTGCAGTGAAGCAGTGTTTCACCCCGCCCCCCCAATTTTACAGTTTTATGTTGAAGTTTCTTTATTACTGTTCACATGTGTGGCCTGTATATACGTTTGAATAAGATACTTAGCTTATTCTTCCAGTGCGTCACACAATGGCTGCTATGTTACTTTCTAAAAGATTACCAAAGCCACACATGCATTATTCTGACTAAATGGCATGCAGGGTACTCAGTCATTGATTATGCAGTTCAATTTGTGCAAACTGCAACCAATTGGCTTTATAAATCCAATACAGTGGTTACTTGACCCTGCTGAGTTTGCTGTTAGCTCTCAATTCTGTATTCTCATTGAGGGGATTCACTGACTTTGGCTCAGTGTCCAGGATCCACCACATCCTTCATTCACCTTCAATAGATAAACAGTGATACCCCCCCCCCCTTTTTTTTTGAGAGATGAGCATCGATCAGTAGTCTTATGTAATCTCTTGAAGTCATAGCTGACGTCTCTGTGACCCAGTCATTTACTGTGGATGTTTAAACAAGAGACAATCACGTAGTGGAGGGGATAAACTAGATTTATAACTCTGTCCTGAGTAAATCAAGTCAGTGAGTCATCACACATTTTAAAACCAAAGACAACAAGTCAGTCTGAAAAAAAAAGTCAGAGGCCTAAATGCCTTGGAAATACATGTATTTAGACTATATAAATTCATCACTAGATTGTCGCCCCAGCTAGTCCCCTAATGGCTTGAACCTCAGCAGTCTCCAGGTGGTGCCCAACCTTCCTTCAGTGTTTCAACCCTTAACCAGAATACTCTCTGGTCGCTGGTGGCTGGTTTGGCGCCCTCCCTCCTCCTGGTTTCCAGCTCATCTCCTCCCCTCTTTTGACGAACGGTCACCGAGCAAACATTTTAGATAACATACTTACGTGACATCTCAATTTAGTTTGGACTTTGTTTATCACAGTAAAGCCAATTAAAAAGGAAGACACATTTAAATGGGATCAGCAGATGCTTTAACATCCAAAACTAGTGCTGTCTTTATTTCATTTCTTTGACAGGCTCATAAACAGTGAGAAACAATCGGTTGGTAAGGAGGAGGGGTCTGTCTGACATTGCTAATTGACAGGAGATGAGTTCAGCCTGTTATCACACATCTCAGAGGCGCTCTCCTGAGTCTGATGAGCTGTCACTGACGCAAATGCAATTTTGGGATCAACATGCACCAGATGACGAGGGGTGGGGGTGCAGTATAAATCTACAGTGACAGGAAAGTGTCCAAATGCATTACATGGGTTTTTATTACAGACTTTTTGTTATGCGGTGGGGACACTACACCTTGTAATGGATTTTAGTTGTCACAGGGCCCCGTTGTCATTTCATTCTCAACCATTTCCATGACTCCAAACATGTATGATTTTTAGGTGATAAAATAAACATGACTTGTACACGTACATTCTCTCCATAATTATTTTCTGATGTCTGACTCTGCCACTGACATTTAACAAGCCAAAGCGTGTCCATGATGCCGCCTCGATCTGAATAATTTCTCCATTGTGTGCTCATGCTCTTGCGGCTTGTCTGAGGCACTTTATCATACCGAGCCGTGACTCTACTCAGAGTCACGCTGCATGAAAACAAGCTCACAGCTTCTTTTCATATCAAGGGGACTGCGTGGTTGGTTTGGTTTGGGTGCGTGCTAAGTTTCCACCGTGGAGACTGTCAGATGTTTGGATCGAGAGAGAAAAAATGATTTTATTTCTTTGATTTGAACGAAACCAACACTAGAAGCAGGATAGGGTGAGGCAGTCGTGACTTGATTTAACCATGTTATCAACTTCGCTTATAATGTCAATCTTTCATGTATGATTGCAGTGGAATTCTATTGAAGCTACTCAGCAAACCACTATACAATATCAACTACCATATAGAGTACCATCATGGCACTTAAATCAATTGACTGCATGTCACATTGTGCATTCTCTGGTAGACTGTGTGTGCGTGTGCATGTGTGCATAATTCCTGTTGATAAAATGTGCAGGTATCTGAAATGGGGATAATAAAACAGTCGCACATAGTACAAAGTCAAGAGTGTATACATGCTTTGTCAAAGAAATATTTTTCTTTAGCTGTGGCCATGAAGGATGTCACAGAAATGCGTGTCATCAGTCTGTGGGTGTATGTGCACATTTATGTTGATATTCATGTGCACATGCTGCCTGTGTACATGAAGCACCAACATTTTTGGTTTTGCTACGCTGAGTTTATTCTGCATGTTCAGTCAGGTCACTCTGTGGCCTCATCGGCGCCTGTCTCAGCTCAATCACCCCCCTCTCCAGTCCTTGAGAAGCCCTCTCAAACTGCTGTTGCCAAAGGGGGGCTGAGTGTGTGTGTGTGTGTGTGCATGCGTGCGTGCGTGTGAGTGAGAGAGAAAACACATCGCTTCCCAGCAGATGGTAGTTTCTCTGGCCATACTGTGCCACCAGCCATACTGCCTTCCAGGGCCTGGCCAGCTCCACAGTCAGCCCAGCAGGCTACTGGCAACACATCACCCTTCTGACAAGATCCTTTTCATGGATTAAGGGTCCGCAACACGTCTTCAAATGCAGGTCAAATCCCTGCTTCCTCCTGCCACTTGAGTCCATTCTGTGCCCAACAAAGACACCAAGCAGTGATACAAAGGTCCGAGTACTTTATACAGTAACTTCATCCAGGTAATTTTTCTGTATCAGTGTAGGCAGCTCTCAAATGGAGAGTATTTAACTGGAGGTGGTGTTGCTTGAATGGCCAGCATTTTGCTTCCATGTGCACACAAACACACAGAAATCCACAAATGCATGCAAAGCAGTGTGTATTTCCGATGTGTGAGGCAAATCATTGGATTTCCTCGACAAGTCCTCCAGGACTTCTCAAGGCTTTTTTCAACCCAAAACACTCATCATGCTGACCTGCTTAAGTAGACACAACTAATTCCAAACACATGCACACATCAGAGCATAAACACACAAGTTACAATCCACTACTTGTTACTCTGATTGGAGGCTTGCTGGTACATATAGACAAGTGAATATACAATCTTTTCCCAGTCCGAGTCCCCGCTGTTTGTAGTCAGACTCTTTGTAGGGGAGTAAACAATCATGACGCGCCTTGTAAAAACCTGGTGAGTCAACATGTGAATGACCCTTATCAAATTTGCTTTGGAACAAATTCTGGTGGAAAGCTGAATCCATTTCCATTCATGAATGCCAGATTTAATGGCTGGACGGCCAGAACTGGCACAGGCGGGCCAGTTTCTTGGGCTGCGGCCCTCAGGACTGTCTGTGTGCGGTTGTATTTGTGTGTGTATTTGTGTGCATGTGCATGTTTTGTTTGTGCATTCAGCGCCTGTGTGTGCAAATGAATCCCTTTTAGCATACATTTTAGCCGGAGGTCAGCCTGAAGGTTGAGAGCAGCGTTTGGGACTCCAGCACTCTCCCACCAAGGAATGGACATGTGTGATACTGTAAAGGTGCTGGTGCATGAGGAAGGTGCTGGTGCTAAAGTGGGGATGCATGGGGTGATAACAGGAAAAATGAAAGGTGTTTGGAATGCCTTGTGTGTTGAGCCTTGCTAATGACCGTTGTCCTTTTTTTGTGTTTAACCTTGAGGCAGAGGAGAGTGGCAGTTAGAGAGACATCCATCTGGCTCCGAGAGATGAGTTCACTCCTCATGCTGATATTCTCTGTGAGAGTGAATGGAGAGCACAGTGTGAGGCCTGCCGAGAGACGGACAGACAGGGCAGACTGAAAAATGAGATGGACTGATGGGTAAATGGGAGGATAATGATTCAGAGGCAGAGTGGAGTGAGGCATGTCTTTCTTCTCAACCAAACAACGGCAGAGAGAATGTACTGGAGAGAGTGAGGGCTGAAAAAAAAAACACACATTCAAACATATTGTTCCTGTCGTGCTGCTGGCGGTGTGTGCACATTTCTGATGCCTTTGTGTCTTCATCCGTACGTGTGTACATATGTGCGTGTCACCAGGGCTGTGTGTACCTCTGCCCTGCTAAGAAGCTCCCATGAGGCAGCATTGTAATCCTGCTGTGTGACACGAGCTCTCTGTAGAAGAAGGCCTCAACCAAGGCTTTTCTCTTTGTGCGATTATCTGCGCTTTTCATGTACAAGCCACACATTATTCCCACAAGCTATTAAAGCTGCGGAGAATCGTACTTACAGGCTCCCTGCAGGCAGGAGCACTTCAGTTTGTGGTTTTAAAAGATGGAACAGGAGAACAGTGAAAAGTGTGTGGTAATGATCTGAAAGAACGCAATGAATATCCACAGAACTGCCTGCAATCACCGGCTAAATGGGCTACAGGAGGCATCTGATGCAAATGTGAGCAGAAGCAGAACTCTTTCTTCTCCTTATAGTACTAAGAATAAAGTAGCACCTGCAAGTGTCCCCATAGTGGATGTTTTACTCCCTGGCCTGTTGCCACAATCAAGGTTCAATGACAAGAAGCTCTGATGATGATAAAAGGGAACCAGCTCCCAAAAATCCATCAATAATGCATGCAGAATTTGTTTGCGCATATGCTGAGTTGTGTTTTGTGCCCCAGAGCTTGTGATACTGACAATGTTTAAAAAAAAATATCAGTGGATTTTCCCCTCTGTGTGCTTACATTCTGCTTATCGCACCTTGCTTCACTTGGCACCTAGCAAAGCAGATGCCACCTAGTCCAAGCTAACAAGCTGTTGTAAATCAATCTCACTCGGAGCGCTGAATATTTATCGAAGAGTCCAAACACCGAATGCGATCCAGATAAAGCCTGTGAAGAGGAATTGTATCCATTCAGACTGAGATGACACGATTCAACTTTTTTGTCATGTTGCCTGGAAAATCTCTTAAATGAGTTTAATCCACAAATCTCTTGGCAGAAATAATTAAATAATGTTCATAAAGCTTGGAGTGAAAGATCACTCATTTATAGAAAAGCTGGTTGCCATACTCACAATGCACTCTGGCTTTTTGTACACTGTTTTGTCTTTATTGAAAAAATAATTGAGATAATAACAAAGACAGGACATAAGACAACAAGCACGTTCATCACAGGTAAGTTACGATTGGAGAGAACATGTACAGGGGTTGGGTTACATCATATTTATAGGTCTAAAATTATTTGGCCGATGTGAAGAATGAAGTGAAAGTAGTTGTTGGCATCATCTCTCAGAGTGAAAGTTATTTTCTACACTTTTTAATGTTGTATGGCTCATATCAGCTTTAGCGAGGTTGTGGGGATGATACATGATACATACACAGAAAACCAAAACCGGTTATCATGATATCTACCAGTGGCACCACAGCCTCACTGCACATTTAAGAAGTAGCTGAGAGGAGCACTTAACTCAAGTCATTTTATTAGTTAGATCACTGCTTTTTAGCTGCCTCGCTGTACTTAGATTTCATTTTGACCTTGTCACGTCCTAAACAGAGATGGAGAAGGCTTGAAACGGGAGGCTGATACCTTGTTTCCATTTGCTCTTGAATGTTAGTTCAAGTCCAGAGCTGCTCCTGACCTCTCTTAGCCCTTGATAAACATCTGCGAGAGGGTCTCTGCCTACCTGAGTGTGAGGTTGGTCGGTCTGCCTTGGTCGACCGGGGTCAAGCAGGCTGTACCAGTCATGATCCCTCCGCAGGTTCACCATCAGGAACCCTGTTACGAGTTTGACTTCCACTAGAATCCAGTTTTATCGTCTTCTCGGCGCTCCGACTCTGGCGGGGCCGATCCGAGGACCTCACTAAATCATCCAATGAGGAATAGCGATGTGTGTACAAAGAGGAGGGACTTAATCAACACCAGCACATTCCCAATCCATTTATTCCCTTTAAAATGATCAAGGTTCTCCTGCAGGAGCTCGGTTCAGTTCAGTTTTTATTATTCGGTCTGAAATTTGGCAGCAAAACAAGATTGAGTCCAGTGAGTTTTTCTTATTTGTACTAGCAAAGTGCAGCTGTTAACAAAAGAGAAACTATCTTATTTTGTGTGCCTATAACTTGTTTCTGGTTACTGAGTGATCAGAAGGGGCATTGTGTATCACTCCTGCTACTGATGAAAGGTCCAGGTTTAGTGATATTTACAGAATGTTTTAGTGGTTATACTGTGGTAAAGTACCTTTAACGAAGTCATTTTCAAGTAAGATATATGTACTTTTACTCAAGTATGGCTTTCAAGAACTTTATACACCACTGGCCCTTGGCAGGTTCTAAGTTTGCTTATGCATCAGGTAGCTATGATGGAGTTATGAACTATAGCTCCACTTCCTCTTCTGTCATCCAGAGTGATGTGGACTGTGACAATGCTTTCAGGAGCCCGGCAGGAGAGACACATGATGGAGCAAGAACCAGAGCCTTGTAGCTAAAAAACCTGGAAGGTGCCATGTGATGAAATATTCTGATTTGGCTGCAACCCTACTTAGCAGCCAATGGACTGTGGACTTTATCTAAATGTGAATCAACCCACTTAGGGGAAAGAGAGATAATGTGACACAACTGAAACCTTTGAAAAGGATCCAGTAAGTGCATCTTGATTTGCAATTGCTTTACGCAGGCACATGGATGTTTTTCACAAGGCTCAAGTATTGATTTGTACATGTTTCACAGGATTTGTCTAGCCTACATACAGTGGTAAAATACTAATGTCCGAAAAATGCAGTATTCCCTTTGTAGGATAGTAATGGTGTTGTGGAAATTGTGTCGCAATAGTTGGAGCCAGTGTTTTTTCTCCAGAGCAAATGGGAAAGTTCTGTCTCCATGCAGAACCTTTGTTAAAGATTCATTTCTTTTGCCATGAATTGTTTTTTAGGAATGTAGAAGGACGGGGGACATTGCGATAAAGTCTCCCCCCCTCTGCTCTTCTCACCTCCCCACAGTTTCCCCTTTTTTTTAAAACTACTCTACTTTTAGATTCTCTATCATGCATAAAGAAACAGGCACCATTTTAGTCACAGCAGCTGTCCAGCAAAATTTACTACAGCCGGCGGGAAGTAATGCCCACTTATCTCTCTTGTACACAAATGTAGTCGATTTACAGGAATGCCTCCTTGCTATTCAATATTTATAGTCAAATAAAATGGCAGGAATGGAGGTTTGAAGGCGGAGGAGGCCGGGAGGGAACCGATGCTGAAATATGCATGAGTGCACATGTGCAGCACCGGCTATTTCGACGTGCACCGCAGGTCTGTGCTGAACAGAGTGAAAGCTGAGTCACCCGGAGGAAGAAGTATTGGAAAATGTAGGGGACACTGAGGTGACCACTCAGATTTAATCTGAGATTTCCCCTCCCAGGTTAGCTCATACTGAAGATCTGCGGTTGTGCGATCTGAATGTAAAGTGCAGGGCGTTGTCAAAGGAGAATGTTGCTCTTATGGTGGACTTTATTTCTTAACAAAGTAGACAAACAGTAGGTCAGAGATGTCTTCTAATAGAATAGAATAAATCTGGTTTATAAATTAAACAAAAGGTGAGGAAGAGGTGGTTGTTTAGATTGCGGCTGTACACACGTTTATATGGACACCAATATTCCGATATAAAGCATATTAGGCCAATTGTCTGAATAAGATACTGCAAGGTTAATAATATTTTCTGAAGAACTAAACCCAATTAATATCTTATCTGGAATAAGCAATAATTTAATGAAGACAAGTGGAGATTTACAACTTCAGTCTTATTTTAATCTCTTTATCTTTATTGCATACTCCTACTGGGGTTTTCACATTAGTTTGCATTATACGCTGGGTTTGAGTGTAATCAAGATGGAAAAAATGTTGTGGACTTGAAGTTAAGTTTTGCAGAATTAGAAAGAAAACACTAAAAGGTTTATATGGTAGTATTCTGGAATAATTACAGTATTTCAAGTTGTTGTCGGGCGTATGATGTAGTGGACGTAATGTTGAGGACAATCATAATCAGACTAGGCTCTGTAACATTTAAACTTGGAAAATGAATGAAATATTCTATCCGCGTGTCATAATTGATTTCAAATTCTGAGTTTGCAATCCTTCCACTCAAAACCCTGCGCTACCACTCAAACATCCCCTGCTTGTGCTTAGATTTCTTGCGCCCCAGCGTCAGCTCTCCTCTTTGCACAAAAAGTGAGCTCTCGCACTTCCTGCGCTCCATAACAGGGGCCGGAGTGCAGGAAAGCTGTCGAAGCAACAAAATATCTGAGAGCAGGTGCATTTGAGAACAAGCAGAGCAAATCTAAGCACAAGTAGGGTATATTTAAGTTTTGAGTGAAAGCGTTTTGTAAATCTGAATGTGATATCAATAACTAAAAGACCACGCTCTTAAATAAAGATTTAAAAAGAAACATAATTTATGTAAACATCCTATAATCAGAGTAAATTTCTCGTTCAGAATAAATAAAATAGTCACATTAGTATTGGGATTATTAATATATCAGAGTGGGGCTTCTTCTTAATTTCAAAACAGTTAATGGTATCACTTTTTTTTACACAGGTTGATTTTTACTTGCTGATATTTTTGGGGATAGTTGAACTACACTCGATGTTCGCATAGAAGAAAAACACTGAAACGACAACACACTGTGATTGTAGCACAGAAACCACTCTGAGTGCCCCGCTTCACTCTCTTAAGTGCTATCACACATCTCACAGAGGTACCAACCTGACTAGTCACTTCCCAGCTCAATTTAAAGTGAATGAATAAAGAGATGGGGGTGTGATGGAATAAGGCAAACAGTGTAACAGTGCTAAGTTTGGTTTCTTCTAGATGGAGAGAATCATTAAACACTTCATGATTACAGCCCTGATCAACGATTAGTGCTCAGCTCCTCAAGGCCCTAACCTTAAGATCCACTCCAACCATCAAGTCTACATTGTAACATGGACCATTTACACTCAGTCGTCATTAAATAGGGGCAATGGGCCAACTTTGATTCATCACATCCTGCGGTCGGTAAAGTTTATCTGCACCGCACCAGAGTTTCAGTCTGCCGCAAGGTCCAATTTTGTGGAGCATTTATTCAGCCGAATACCATTTTTTTTATTCCAGAGCACTGAAACGTACGCTTGTGGGCATTTCCTCAAAATTTAAATTTAAAAATATTTACAGAGACATTTTCATGAAAAAGCTCAGCTCTGGCTTTGCAGTAAAGAACAGCTATGTCTGCCATGGTTGTGTTACAGTTTCTTGAATTGAGTGGAGAATATATTTGAGCAGGATGAAGGGGAAATGGAGAAGAGCAGTTAATCCAAATGTTTATCCACTGTCACCTGTGACAGCACAATCCCTCCCTTAGAAGTGTGTGCGTGAATGCGTGTGTGTGTGGGGATACTACTTCCTACCAGGTCTTATGGGGATGTCACAGCGACACAAAATCCTTTTGACGCTGTCACCATATACGTACAACGTGTCCACATGCACATGATTTCACTGCCTCACATGGGATTGAAGGAAAATATGAATCTCCTTATAGAGACACTCGCCTCATGGCCTCCGCTATATGTCATTAACCTTTCACTGTGTATGTTGGCTTTAGGAAATTCAATGTTGGCATTTACAGCATGTGTTGGATGTATACTGTGATGCGGATCTGAGCCCAAATGGGAAATAAGTGTGGGTTGTTAGTGATGCCTTGTATTATCTTTGTATCCATAAAGGTCACAGATATGCAGCACACCACATTATGATGATTACCACAGTTTCCACGCCAGTACTACTGAATTTTCTAAACAACTTGATAGACAGGCAGTGCCGTGGAGAATAGGAATATATATAGGATACAAATACATAAATGCAAATGCACTTGGTTTTTAAAGGGTGGAGTGTGACATGATTGTATTATTTGACATGCGTCACAAACAGGATCCTCTGCACGCCGACTCAAACGGGAGGAGGCGGATCACGTCAAGTAGACATGTGTCGTTCGTCTCTTCCCCCGAACGTGCGGCTCTGCAGGCATCCCGGTGCCTTGCACATTCAATTTCCTGTGTTTAAATCTGACACACATGTTTTGTTTTCATTTTGCCTTTAACAAACTGAATATGATAATGTCACTTGGGAATTGCTAGATGAAAAGATTTCCATGGTGCCGTCAGCTGTTTTTGCCCAGGAGATGAATTGAACAGTAGGCGCAGGGTTTGGAACCAAAACAGCATGCATTATAATGAAATCATCTTCTTTCTGCTGTTCAGAGAAGCTATGCTTCGAAAATGGAGTTGCGATCCAAATTGGATTAGGAATGGTTGATATTTTGCTCGGTATCTCTTCAATTTCAGTGTGTGTTTCTGTGCAGGTTTGTGTGTGTGTGTGTGTGTGTGTGTGTTTGTTTCTCTGTGTGCGTTTGCCTGCTCCAATGCTGTGAGATTCCTCAGTCCACAGCTTTCAGTATTCATGTTGGATCAAAGCATCTGTTAACTTCTCTGTTTGACCCTCCGCTGCATCAACAGCTAAAGTTTCAGTTGCTTCTTTAAACGAACAGTCACGGTTGTCATATCAGCGACATCACTTACACTTCAGGTTCAAACCACTGTTACAATTTCACGACCTAGGTGGTGAGGTAACACGCATGAGGGAAAAACAATCGTTCTCTGCTCAGATCAGTTATTTCAGGTAGCTGTTACACAATCCAGTCTTTCACAGCATGTAGAGAGTGTGTGAAGTGTGCAAATGCTGAGCAAGTATGAGTCACACCGACAGAGTTACAACGCGTTCACTGGAGAGGTGCGTACCGGCACTTTACGGCACAAGTGTGGACATTAAACAAAATAAAATTGCTGAGAAAAAATCTATTTAAAAAATCCATAAAACCCCGTCTCTGGGATTACTTCTCAGAAATTACATCAATAAAACAAGGGCGGTCGTAACCTACAGTGAAGGTCCCAGGGTTTGTTGTTGCAGTGTGTCAGAGACTTGCAGAGAAAGAGAGGATTTGTTTACAATTGTAGATCTAGCTTTAACGCAATCGATTTTTCTTCCACAGCTTTGAAAAAGGGACGATTCTGGATCACTCCTGACCCCTACCACAACGACGACAACATCCAGATTGGACGTGAAGTCAAGATATCTTGTCAGGTATAGTCAAAAGAAGTACACACACACAAGCAGTTAGAATAGGTCACGTTTCAGTGTAATACACGTCAGGTAACAAATGTTCTAGGTGGAGGCGACCCCACCAGAGGAGCTGACGTTTAGCTGGCTGAAGAACGGCCGTGGGCTGCGGAGCTCGGAGCGTATGGTCATCACCCAGACGGACCCCGACATCTCCCCAGGGACCACCAACCTGGACATCATAGACCTCAAGTTCACCGACTTCGGCACGTACACCTGCGTGGCCGCCCTGAAGGGAGGAGGCATCCCCGAGATCAGCATCGACGTCAACATCTCATCCACAACTGGTGAGCCTCACACCCCGTTGTGTCAGCGAAGCATCTACACACCTCCCCCAACATAAAATACACACACACAAACTGAAAAACACTAGTGTCGAAGTAAAGAAAAACATTCTAGTTTCTTAGGCTGTCCGGCTAGAACACTTTTAAAGAAAACACAGTTTTTGCTGTCAAGCCCGTCAGTTTTAAAATAATATGAATTTTGTTGTGTCCAGTCAGATTATCATAGACAATTCTTTGGAAGTAAAAACTGACACTGTAAATAGTTATTTATAATAAAATATACTTTATTGCTGGACATGAGCAAGTTCAGGTTTTCAAGCAATAATACAAATAACACATATGAACCTGAATATGTGCATAATACGCCACCTTAAATTCAGAATGTAACAGAATGGTAGCAATAATAAAAAGTTTAATTCATTTCTTTAGAAGGGCAGTTCATCCAAATTCTCAATGATTTTCTTTCCCAATGAACCTCCAGTGGTTTCTAGCAGAGAAGATGCTGATGTTTTTATACATATGTCACTGAAGATGCACCTGAAATCAGCAGGAGAGGAAGAAACCTCCTCTGTGGTTCTCACTTTTAAACTTTTAAAGCTGCATTGTAGTTGCAATTTTAACAATTTTTTTTTAAGATTTGTTCCGGAGAATAATCTCACTTCAAAATGACAACCATGACTTCTCTGGAACCGTCTCAATGACAAGTATCTTAAGGCATCCGCAGATGAAACCACAACTACTTGCAGTGAGCAAGAGAGAGAGATTTTGGGTGAACTGTTCCATTAAAGCTTTTCCTGGATGGTCTCCACAGGTTGGGACAGTGCATGTATATCCTCATTAGACTATTGTTAACTGCCAGATTAAATTCCAGTATTCTGTCCAAGGCTGAAAACCACTGTATTCGACTGTGTTCACATTTACTGCACGCAGCATTGTGTTACAGCACCACACACTCCATTGACTGTTTAATCTTACTTCTCTGAACCGAAACCGACTCCGTCAGTCCAACTAATCAGGGACTAAACATCCATCGTCCTTCCATCTAATTGGCTGCTTCCACCACTGCTCCGACTAACATTTGTATACATGTAGAAAGCATGTTGATAACACGACATATCAGTCCACCCTGTCCACTGAGCTATATCATTTAAAATGTCAATCTCCTAGAAACAGAGCAGTGTTGCAGCGGCCTGTCCCTGTCTTTTTTTAGATCCTCTGCTTCTCTATTGTAACATCAGTAATAATCAAATTCGTCATATGAAAAATAATCAAAGGTCATAATCAGCTGTCAAATGTTTCCATCTGCTCGAAAAAAAGCCTGGAACAACTTGAGAGGCAAGAAATAGAGAGCTTGCATTTAGCACAGTAGACAACATGTTCTTGTACAGGCCTTAAATAAAGTGGTTAGAGAGACAAAGAGGGAAAACGTGTAACAGCACAGGGACGGTGTTCTTTGTGCGTACGAGCAGAAAACCAGTGGTTACGTTCCGGTGTCACCACGCATTACCCCATCACCCATCGACTCCACTGAGGGACGTGACCCCGATCAACACGACGCCTCAGAGATGCCTCGGTTGGGAGTTTCCTGCCTGCTCACTCATCCCTACACAGATCTGCTATGTGTGTGGTGTTTGGGGTGGGGGGAGGAGTGGGTTTTTGTTGCGGAAGGCAAAGAAGTTGTGGGTTTTTGCTTTGAATTTTACCAGCGTGTGTTCACTGCCAATAAGTGACTTTTGGGGTTGTGTGATGTTGCGCGACTTGTGATCGCAAGCCTCAGTTCCCCTTATATGCTTACGCTGCACGCACACACATTGGCTGACACACACCTACACCTTCTTCTTCTCTCGGCATCTTGTTTTTCACACACCTCGCCGCCACTCACAGCGTGAACATGAAAGCCGCATGTCAACCTTGGATGCATAATTCGCGTTAGATAATCCTTTGATAATCCCAGACGCTATGAAACAGTGGGATCAATCGTATCCGCCAAGATTGTTTCCTCATTATCTTTTAAGTAGTGCGGCCTCTTATTTTGGAGTGCCACACCAATGCATTCAAACAGACCCTTTAATGTTTTAAAGAAATGGTGCTGCTCTGAGAAAATAAGTGGGGAAATGAGTGCAATTGTATGAAATGAAAGGTCTCATCAAGGCTTAGATGTGATCTCTTCTTATGCTTTTATTGTTCACGTCAGATGTGCAGGTATGAATTATAAAAAAAAGTGCTCCTTTTTATCATAGAGCTGTCCCTGTCATTGGAAATAATGTGTGGAGTTTTGCTTCTGCCGGTTACTATTCCTGCTACTTTCCCAGGATGTGCCTGGGCTGTTTTGCTGCTGAATGGCTGTTATGCGTGATGCTTCTTTCCGTCAGATTGATGCCATGAATCAAAGGAGTGTCTTCGCTAAGCGGAACACTGTAGCGCTTGTGTACTACAGCGCCGTGTGCCTCTGCCTCGCCTTACGCCTGCAGCTTGTTTTGGGGTGAATAAGCCCCGTTTTTGTTCCTCTGCCTGTTCTCCTGAAGGGAGAAACCCAGAGCCGCAATTAGACGTCTTAATAAAAGCGTTTAGAGAAGATTACACCGTAGGTCTGCCAGCGTTTTGTGCTGGGGAAGTGGTTGGAAAGCGGTTGAGCCGAAAGTGTCGAGTCTGAACGCTTCGTAGCTCGCTCGCTGTTCCAGCGTTGGCCCCGGTTCCAGATTCCAAACACAAGCTTAGTCCCAGCCACAGCAGGGCCTTGATAAAAGAGAATATTTATTACACCCATTTCTTTCAGCTTTTGATGAACACAGATTTCAACACGTTTCATGATTTCTCCCTTTTGCAAAACAGCACTAATATTTACTATCGTGACATACTCATTAAGTTAGCGACTTCTGTTCTCGTCGGGACTTCCAGAGATTGCGAGGCTAATGCTTATTTATGAGCGGGGTCTGGAAACGAGGACACACACCTCCCCTTTGGATACTGTCAGGATTAAGAAGCACAAGACAAAGGAACAGTCGAGAAGAGTTACGATCGTTAGTGTAAACCATAAAACATCCCATAAACTTCTAACAGGGTCGAGCCGATTAATCCCCTCATTAGCCTGTGTGTTTAGTGGGTGTGTCTTGCTCGATTATTGCCACTCAACGTCTGTGGCAAGGAAATGTTATTTGGTATCTGACTTGAAATACCATTGGGACCAGCTCAGAGATTTGATGGCATGTGGAGTTATTGTAGATGGATTTTTGACAGTTAAAGCCCGTTTTCAACTCCAATCCACAAAGCCGACACCCACTCAGTGCCCCCGATGTGTGTAATTATTGTAAACACCAGATACTGCCGTCTCGGTTAAAAAAAAAAAAAAAACATATTACAATCTTACAGTGGTGACGATAACAGTCCCTGTTGATGCATCCCGGCTTCACACGCAGCAGCCGCTCATCTCGGGTGTGACTGACGATCACAAAGAAAGTATCTGGATTGAAAGTCACCTCTCTCTTCTCGTGAGGCGGATAAATCCCTCCGTGATGAGCCCCGCAATTAGCACCCAGTGTTTCTGTCAATTTCAAGAATCACCGCAGTTAATGAATTAAGCAAATCAATTATCCTCGCAGTTGATTAAAATATATGAGCTGGTTTAATAATCACAACGTACAGGCTGTTTTGTTCTTTCTTTTCTGAAATGAATTTGAGTCATCTGAAGCTCACAGCAGACTTGCTCATCTCTCGTCTATTCCCCTTCCAACCGTTGTCTGGTTGACTCCGAATCACCACGAGCTGCCATCGTCCGAGTGACCGTGCCACATGTGAGTCTAATAGGGACAGCATGGCCGCTGGCTGGCGACTGCGCTGATGTGTTTGTTTTTGCGGCAAATTCACTGACCCCATTAAAGAGAAACCTGGTCCGCGTCCTGACTCACCTACACGGAGCAATGGTTCAACTGCTGATTGGTCCCCGTGAGTGGACGCACATTGGTGGACGTGTCATACCACCCGCTGAGAAGGTATAGTTTGCATTGCTGTTGTTTGTTGGCTTGTTTGTTTGATTGTGAGCATGATTACACAAAACTCCTGAACAAGTGCCATGAAACTTTGAGGAGTGGGTGGGCGTACCTTTAAGAAACCATTAACTGTTGGAGTAGATAAACAGGCTTATCTAAGAATTTCCTAGAGGTTTCTTTAACATGGCGAGATAGGAGTTGATCTTGAAGGAAATGTTCACGCCCGAGTGTCCTTATACATCCTTTATATTTGTACATGTGGAGTTCTCACAAAGTTTCACATCCGCAATCAAAAATGTTCAATATATGTTCTATATATAGAATCACATATGAAACCCAAAAATATTTTTACGGTGCAAAATAAAGTAAAGGTCTGCAAAGTGGGCTGAAATGGTCACATTAGAAAGCTGTTGATCCAAACATTGGATAAACAGGCCAATTCAAGTCCCAAAACGGTCCCAAGCTGTGAACTGGGAATAAACAGCTGTCCCACAGCTGGCAAGCTGTCCTGACAAATCTGCTGCATGACAACAGTCGATGCCACAGCCAATACCACTTCTATAACGACAGCCACATAACCACCTGGCTGCATATGTCAGCAGAACATACTTTGCAGAGGAGGGTTATGGATGTCATAGCTGAAAAGGGGAAAACACACACTCGTTAATCTGTAAATACATACACGCACATTCATAGAGGTTCAGTAAAATTAAAGGTTGATAGGCCTTTTCGGCTGCAGCTATACTGTGATGAGTGCTCGCCTTGTGCGAAGTCCATAAAATATGTTAATGAGATGGGATAGCTCGGTACATTATGCACAGTGTACCAGCATCTAGCCTCAACTGCACCCCCTCAAGTCATGCTTTATGGAGGTGGCCATCTGGGAAGTCACCTCCCAGTCCAGCTGGGAAAATCTGGAAGGCAAACACGAACAAGAAAGACTTTCCCTCCCTCATTAGCTACTATCGAGGCCCCTTGAGCGATATACATAAACTCTGGTCCTTTTGGACTCCTGCTCAACGCTTAGCAGCAGAGAGCGTGGTGCTACTGGAGGTGTGTGTTTGTGCATTTCTAAACTGGGGCAATGGCCATTTCTTTATGGTTGGGTAAATGTTAAAAAAAATATACTGCCATCGTTACAGAGAGCTGTGTGGTCGTAAATCAGATTATAGCCAATGAGAGTGTTGGTATTTAAAGCCTGCCGCTGCACAATCTCACTCACATGGATTCATGGTTTGTGTGATTGATCGTAAGACAACTTATAAAATCTCAGGGGAGCAGCATACAGCTCAAACACATGCACACACACAGCAGTATGTCAGTGTGGTCAGCAATCTGCCACTGCAGTTTGTCATTGCACTAAGCCAATTTTAACACATCTGTAGACATTTATTACACTTCAGCAACTTGTTGTACGGATGCTTGTATGCACACACACACTCACACACACACAAACACACAGATTCACAAATGTGGCCACAATGGACCAACATAACCCTTCTCTCTGTCCCATAGGCCCAGAACTCAGAAGAGACAGAGTCCTGTCACATTGTGACCAACTCATTGTCCTCAAGCTGTCTAAACACACTCTCACACATACATACGCACACTCTGCAGGAGTTCCAGTAGTAGAGAGAGCTGTTGCCATGGTGATGGGAGTGATGTCATAGCACTTACCAGAAAAGAGGGCAGCAGGCTGTTGTTTATTCTCAAAGACGTCAGTGCACACAACTCTGGCTCTCATTGCTGTAAAAGAAATGCAAAGTGCCAAGTATTTCTATGTTTTGCAGTCAGCTCTCACTGCAGTGTGTCTGCTGCTGCAGACACAGTGATGGCTGATGGATCCCGCTGACAGGCTCCAGCAATCAGCCTCTACACTTGGAGATTCCTTCCAGCTGTGACCCTAGAGATGTGTGGGGCTACTGAGACCCAATAAGAAAGTCCAGTCCCAATTTTGGCTTAAAAAGCAAACAAGCAAACACACACCATTCTTTTCTGTCAGCAGCGCCAACGAGAGGCCTCCTGTTGAGGAGCCGAGGCAGGATCACAGCACGGCCTCACCCGTGGGCGAGAGGGGAAGCGCGCCGCCATAAACACATACACACACAGAGGCATAAAGCCACGTAAGCGCACTCTACACAAGCATACGCACACAGCGGGCTTGCCCTGCAGGCATCACTGGCATTTGGATGGCGTTGGCACAATGAGAGCAGAGTGAAGACCAGTAGCAGACTCTCTTCCACACAGAGCATCTCAGTGGTCAGTCTCACACACAGGGGCAGGGTGTTCACTTGGAAATAGCGAGCGGGAGGAAGGACGAGTTACAGAGTAAGCAAAAGAGAGACGGTCCGTGTGTGTCTGTTTGCGTTTGCGTGATGGTGCGGAGAGAGACAATGGCAGCGGATGGCCTGTACTTGTGCTGCCAAACCCAATAGGCAGACATCTGTAACTGCCTGCCTCGTCTGGGGAGAGGGCCAGGTATAATGATGGCAACTTGGTGAGTACACCGCTCCTCCGCCCGCTAATGGATGCTTGCTGCCATCCTCCTTCCCTGCTGCTGTCAAATCAACATCTCACTGTTTGGACCCAAGGAATTGTTTGAAGGAATTGGAGAAAATACGCCGTGGAAAATACATATGTCAGCTCTTGACACCTGGCTAGCTCAGCCAATACAATGTGTGAATACCAATCAGGAAATGCAGGAGAATGAAATGAGTGTCTGCTGTCATTGTCTCTGCGGAGATCATTTCTGCTGCTCCTTTGCTGCCAAATAGCATTACCAAGATTTATCTGTGAACGACCAGTCCCCATTATCCCATACCTATGGCAGCAGCATCTGTATGCATCACATACCTGAGGAGGTCTCAAACTGGCTGATGAGCAAACCAAGGTTTCGGTAACAATGGCTGAAAAGGCACATTTTCATCTGTCGTAATTCAATGATTAAGAATTTCAGGATTTTCCACATTCAGTGGAAATGGTTTGAAGGTGCAGTGATCATTATTCTTATTTTGACAATGGACAAAATGAGTACTTGCGTAAAAAGAGTCTCCCTTGAAGAGAATAAATGACAAGTGCTAGCCACCTGATGACACGTTCTCTCGGCTCGATGGAGTTTTTTTTTTTTTTTTAATCGTCTTTCGGCTCATTGTTGCTGCGGCCCACAGATTAAGACCATCGGTTCATTCTTATCATCGTTGCTCCAGACACAAGAAGCAGCTTTTTTTTGTGTGAAAGCTCCGATGAAACCAGTCCATCCTCCAAGCCCAACACTAACAGCAGACTGACAAAGTGAACAACCAGCTGGCGAACGAAACGGAGCATTTAACAGCTGAGGAGGAAGATTTCTTTATCAGGAGTCGGTGGAAAAGAAAAATTTAAGCCAAAAAAAGAGTAGGACTTACATTCCGCCTTGTTGCCAGGAAAACGCAGACATTCTAAAGATTGATTGCATTGCTCCTTACCTGATGGATGTTTAAGTAGCAACTGTTTGCTTAAATGTGCAGTTATAAAGTTCAAAGTTTACAATATGTCAGTGTCATGTGGTCCCCGTGCCTTTGTGGGTTTTCTCCCTCTGTCTCCCACAGTCCAAAGACATGCAGGAGAAGTTAATTGGTGGCTCTGAATTGCCTGCAGGTGCGAATGTGAGCATAAATGTGAGCCACCTCTAACCCAGTAGCAGCTGGGATTGAGCCTCAAGGATAACTGATATAGACACTTGGTGGTTGGTGCTTACTGCTTGTTTCTGCTGCCTCCAAGTGGCCTGAACATTGCACCTATTGTTAAGCCAGGTTTCATTTTCTTGTTGAACGTGTGAAAACATTTCCGTGCATCTTTCAAAGACTCAAGATTTTATTTTCTCGGACTTTAACAATCATTTAAATATGCTGTTGGTTTATGAGTCAATGTTTGAACCTGCAAAACATTTGAACCAAGGATGCATGTTGAATTTCCTCTTGCTTCTAACAGTTTGAATCATCTCTGACTCACATACAGGTCAAGGTACTGGAGGTCCAGTAGTTTGAGTAGATTTGTACCAACTGACTCACTTAAGGGCAAAAGGAACCAAGAGTTGCAGCATTGTGATGGTGCTGGAGTTGTTTCTTTTCACCCCGACAGAAAAGGGGTCAAATGAAAAACAGCCGGACTCTATTTCGTTTTCTAGAGATTGCTGGAGATTTCATCACTATTAAACTTGAATGTGGCTGGACTTCATTCCAGCTGCAGCATTGTTTGGGCAGAATGACAGTGATTGGAAAATCATCAGGGAACCATGACACGGTTTCATCACCGCTGAGGAGATTTTCAGTCCTCGAATTGCTGGCTGGAAAACGTTTTTGGAGCAGGAGTAGAAAAAAGTATTGGGCCCTGCTGTTGGTTTGGACTTGAACAAAAATACCACAAACACACACACACACACACACACACACACACACACACAGAACTCTAGGAGCCGATGCAATTTGCCAGGTTTACTAATTAAACAAATTTACTTGGCCAGTATGCTCGATGAGGAACCAGAATGCCTGATACAACCTGCTAGTTTTCCTGCTTTCCAAACTAAGAACAGACACACACACAGACACATACACACACACAAACACACACACACACACACACACACACACACACACAGACCACTCTGTCTTGCAATTTGGCACTTTTCACTTCTTTTATTATTCATTGCTAACTTAAATCCAGCCTCTAAAATGACCGTTAAACAAGGGCAAAATATTTATTGGGTCATATTTTGTGACACGGCCAGCAATAATGCTATATCACCTTTGGGAGCATTCTGTTGTAAATGCCCTGAATTATATGACGCCGTGGATGAGATTGAGTAGCTCCATAAGGACGGGGGCAGGGAAGTGAAAAGCTGCAGTGAGATGGCTTCGATGGAAGTGGCAGTGACGTGATAAGAATAATGAATGTTGAGATGATGGTGGTGGTGGGGAAAATGGGATAAAGATTAGACACTGTGATGCTGATTATTTTAATTGTAACGCTGATAATGATGATTCTATCTTAGAAGGGTAATGCAATGTCATTACTTAGGATGATGTGGAGAACACAGAATGTGTTTATATCATTAGTATTGAGTCGATTATTTTATTGTCTTACTTCAGTGAGTTACAGCCATTGACTTTGTAAAACGATGGACGACACATCTCTGCCTTTTCATGAGATAGTGGACTGTATTACCTATACTGCAGCCAGCCACCAGGTGGCGATGGAGATGCTTTGGCTTCACTGGAGCCGTCATGTCGTTACATATCTACTTACAGGTTTGCAAACCAACAATTCTTTATCTTAGCTTAATTCCTTGTCTCGAAGATAAGTGTACCGCAAGCCATAGGCACAATTGGCACCAGTATCGTGCGGCAAGGATTGGACATTGTCTCGGTATGCTCATTGTTGTAGGAGCCTGCTGCCTTCATGACTAGTTTCCAGAGACATAAGCACAAAGCCTGGAAATAGTGAGAACTCGGGCTGTCCAGAGGTAACAATATCCCTTTATGAGCACCTCTAACGCTTGCTCATTAACACATCAGACAGTTTCTGGGGTCGTGCTGTCAGTTTGAGCTCCTCGGGCTGCCATCTTTAAAATCTGCTGAGACCCTGGATAGTGAATCTGCCCACCATGTCAAATAGTTTGGCTTTGAACCCAATGTAAAAACTTTTATGTACAGGTTGTGTACAAGTGAGATATTGCATGTGAATTGAAGAGCAGTGCTAGAACATGGATTTTATTAAATCAAGACGGCAAACAAGCATATAAGTGTTGTGACTGATGAATGTAGATCAAACAAACAACCCTGGGTGGTTTCTTTGTGTGTGAAGATGAAGTTGTAAAACACAGAAATCATATGTTAACCTGTCATTAAACTAATTAACGCTTTTTAAGCAAGTCGTCAAATACAGTGGAGACACATCAGATTAACAAAAGGGATTTTATTGCTTTATTTCCTATTTCCATCCCCTTTGTTCAATTCTTGTCATTGTTCCTGGACTGATTTGGTTGAAAGGTCATTTTTCCGGAACCAATTTGGTTGCTTGCTTTTTTGCGTGTCCACTCTTTATTGCATTCTTCATTGTTTGCCATTGCTCCTCACTGCTGCCCTACATGATGGTTTTCACTTTCGAAATCGTTCAGTCCCAGCCGTTGCTGCTAAAATCTGCATGGTCCTTCCATACAAAGCTTTGTGTGTGGCTGAGCCTCAGCTTCATTGCCCATTGCAACTTGGATGCTCATTCGCTCCCCCTCCCCCATCTACCCTCCACGCCACTTCTCCCTCGCAGTCGACCATTTCCTCTTACCCCGCCCGCTGACTTTCTAGAGCCCCATATCAGTCCCTCCTCTGTTTTTCTCTTTCTTAGTTCCCCCCAACCTGACAGTCCCTCGGGGCAAGTCCCCCCTGGTGGCCCGCGAGGGTGACACAGTGGAGCTGGAGTGCCTTGTTTCAGGAAAGCCAAAGCCCATCATCCTGTGGTCGCGAGCAGATAAGGAGGCGCCGATGCCGGACGGCAACATGCAGATGGAGAGCTACGATGGCGTGCTGCGTATTGTTAATGTCTCCAGGGAGATGACGGGCTCGTACCGCTGCCAGACCAGCCAGTACAATGGCTTCAACGTGAAACCCAGAGAGGCCGAGGTGGAGCTGATTGTACAATGTGAGTAGTTATATCTGTATGCATGTGGGTGTGTGTGGATGTTGTAGGAGTGATATCATGTGTGTAGGATGTGCCAATTGTTACTGAGATGTACTTTCTTTGTATTCAGTGTGATTAATCCTAGCGTCAAGTGTATCTTCCCATTTCTTCCCATCTGCGCTCATCTCATTCCCACTGAAGGATGTAAAATGAGTCCAGTCCCCTGGTTCCCTCAGTCAGGTCTGAGAGGAAACAGCTCCAAGTCCACCTCCTACGCTGAGGGGAGGACTTCATCTGCTGAGTGTGAACTGAGCAGAACTAATATTAACAAAGGCTCAAAGCTCTAGATACTGATGTCCACGCTTATTAGGATCTGTCAACATGTTTGTGTGTGTGTGTACTTATACTTCTATAACTGTGAAGACCAGTCATAGAGTTATAGACCACACAGGATAAAGGATTTTTGATTTGATTGAGACTTAAAATAAGGCTTTTTATTAGGGCGAGGGTTTGGTGAGGGTAGGGGGCTGAAAAATGTATCATGCCAACGATTGTCTTCACAAAGATAGAAGCACAATGTGTGTGAAGCACGTGTCTGAGTGTGCACGCGCTCGCATCACAGAACCCCCCGGAGACTGTGCGCCACATCTTCGGGCCTCGGACCCCCTGCCAATGCCGCTTACTGCAAAACCACTTCCCATCCTTTAAGATGTGACATTCAAAGTTGGCTTAACAGCTAATTAGAGAGCAGCTAATTTATTCCCACAAGTATTCACTTTGTATTCATTTATGGAGATATGAATGGAATATTTGCAAATGAACGTCAGCGATTCAAAGCGCTGTCACTCATTGAAGGGCCGGGGACGTTTCTCTGTGCCCAAAACAGAATGGGAGATGGATAGGAAGGAAATTAAAGCGATCCATGTAGGGTGCTTAGCATTCTCTGGCAAGTGATAACAAGAAATAGAAAAACCGGGTCGCGTCACCGCAGCTCCATTGTTTTTCTTGTGGCCTACTTTGTTAATCCATGAATTCTTCTTTCTCAATTTACCATAATCTAGAAAGAACCGGCTGAAATGTGTGGCAATTACTATGCTGCATGCGGGCTGCCATGTTTCAAGTGTCCACATCACTCAATTTGCCAAACTGAAGACTCCAGAGAAATATCAAGAAACTTTTAAAGTGTGACCGATAAAACAGCATCGTGGCTGCAGCTCAGCTGAAGTTTTCATTCACGAGAAAGTTGAAACTCCCACTACCTATATTTTGATTGAGCAGAATCAAGAGCAGAACCTGATTTATTCTCACTGGCGAGGATTAGCGCATAAATCTGCCCTCTGAGTTATTTATTGTACTCTTTGCTATGGTGTTCACGTTTCAGCTTAGCTGTTACCCACTGTGCTGCATTAGGAGAATTAATGAAGTTTTGATGCACTTTGAAGAAAATGCTGTTGAGTTTTGGGCTGAATTGATTATGATTATGCAGAGATGACAGCCCATATCAAAGGTTAGTAGCTTTGCTATGCAACAGCGCTGACACTAAAAAGTAAACAAAGGATTTAGACTGGAAGATGCCCTTCGTTAATTAGCAACTCTCTGCGGATCTGCTGCCTCGTGCGAGGACGCTGTGTCGGGATAGAAACTAATTGTTGGATGCAGGAATTAAAACGAAAAAAAACTGGTACTAATTGCTTTTCTTAAAACCAGTTTAAATCACTGATGTATATTCACACAGCATCCTCATGGTGAACTTGTCCCCTGCTTGGCCCTACTTTTAAACAACAAAAAAGAAATATCTGCTGCCTGTAGTCTATGTGAAATATTCAAACACATCTACATGACATCGCTGCCTGAGTCATTTAAAACTGTTAAAGAATGGATGATGCTGCTGTGCCCTCTGCTCCCCCCTCAGCAGAGAGTGGTTTACTGCCAGGAGCAGCAATAGGTCACCGTGCTCCTGCTGCAGTTTGGAGAGCAGCAGGGGTACGTACTGCATGTACCGTTTGTCTTAGGGCGCCATCATTACAGCTCGGTAAAGGCAAATAAGTCCAAACTGTCCAAAAGCTTTTAAGTCAGCAGCTACAGTTATGCAGCATTTATGAAAATATATATATACATGTGTTTTACTGTGGTGCATTAACATGTAACAACTTCATCTGCAAATCAGAGAGAAATTAGGGTTTTGCATTTAAACAAGATCTCCACAAGATAAAGGGCCGTTTTTGACTTGACAGGTTTTTTTCTTATAGAAAATGAAAATATTAAAATGTCAACAAAAAAGATTTTCCACATTATAAAATAGTTTCACTTCATTATACATCAAAATATTTAAGAAATTCTAAAAGCAGCATGTAAGTGCTTTATGGTGGTGGACAAACATACAGTTGATTTGTATTGTGGATTTTCTCAGAATTGAGACATCACGGAAAAAGATTATTAAGAAAACAGACTCTAAATGTCGCAGGTTTCCCAAAAATATATATTTGCTATTGGAATCTGGCTGGTGCAGCAGTGTCTACACAGAGAGGTGTAGCGTGGGCGGCACATTAGTAAGCAGCAGCAGTTCCAGTTCTCCCTCTGCATCTGTGCAGGTTCCGCTCAGGCCCAGTACCGTGTTGTAGGTCACATACGTTTTGGAAACACTAATTGCATTCATAGGAATAAACTTGAAGCGTAAAAATATGCTGCGGGTCACATTGACAGCGTTGTAGCGTGTAAGACGGACGACTAAGAAGCGCGACTCTTTTTCTCTCGTCATGCTGCTCCACTTCTCTCTGCTTCATTATCTTTATGCACCGGGTCTCTTTCTGCTCACACTGTGTCTCTGTAGAGTGAAAGTCATTTGTTAGTGTACAAAAAACGTCTATATTTATCGCGAGATGACATGACATTAATACTTGATGATGCATTTCATTGCTGTGTACTGTGGCTGTTCACTCTTATATAACAAAACTTGTTTGTCTGTCACTTCTTTCTCAAAGTCTGTGATGGAGAAGTATTGCAATTGTTCCCCGTCTCCTAGTATTCACCCATGTTAACCCATTAACAGCTATGACACATATGAAACTGTATTTTAAAACCTAGGCATTTGATAGAACTGTTTCGATCCCCTAAAGAGAGATGCCTTTTCAATGTAAGTCGTTGCATTTTCCTCAAACTTCATGAACGTTTAAAAAAATCTAAAATATCAACAGACTTAAGTTTTGGTCAGCAGTGACATTGTGTGGGTCTGAATCTTCTTTTCCTCAATTGACTCTGCTATGATCTGCTTCAATCATCTAAAACGCTACTTCTTCTTTGCAGGAAAATGGCACACAAACAAACAAACTACATTTCTCAAAATGTACTTCATCAGTCATGTGTCTCAAAACTATGAAATTATTTACGAGATGCCCTATAAGGAGAAGCATGCACACATCGCACCCGGTCTTAGGTATAGACGCATATGTTGCATTTGGTCTTTAAGCAGAACTGCATTTGGCAGGAAATTTAAATCTGTAAGGTAAAGCCACAAACTATTTCCACATCATCATACATGTGCTGTAAGGAGGAGTGCTAAGACTGCTGAACATAAGCCACCACTCTCTATAATATATGCCCACAATTTTACATAAACACAACAAATACCGCTTCAAGAACAACTCAAAGAGGTATTTGAAAAGGTGGCTGCTGAAGAAAGGAAATGTGATCCCCAGCAGAAGTGTGACAGAGCCGTGGCACGACTTGAATGCAATGCGGCAGCATCCGGTGGACATGGGTAAATGTGGCAAGGAGGGGAGATGCCAAGAGGACTGATGCAAAGTTCCCTCTCAGTCTGAAAACAAGGATGAAGACTCGCTGTAAAGATGACAAGGCAGAAACAAACAAGAATAACAAGAAAAAGGGCGAAGAAAAACTGTTTCACTTCAATCAGCAGCCGCCTGCTTGTCTGGTCTGACAGATGATCTCCGGGGAAGAGAGGAGGAACAAGACCTCCAGACTATAAATTCAGGTGGCCTTAAATAGCTACGATGAATAGTAAAAAACAAATCAAAAGCCTAGGGTTTAAAATTCAATATATCCTTTCATTCTGCCCCAGTTAAATCAAGAATGATATACATCCATAGTAAAAACCAGAAGACTGTATCTTTTCAGAAGCAATCGCCTGATTCTCATGAACCTTTGAATGGCATGTTTCATAGGGAAGGTCAATACCATGACCACTTTCTGGCAAGATTTATCTCCTCCGACATGAAAGCAGAAAAGGTCACGTCTTCTCTTTCCCTCCGCTGCCCCCTCCACCTCAGGTTCAGTGACAGTGGACAAGGGTCACTTACAGGGAGAGAGAGTTGTAGGTGACACCCACACGGAGACGACAGGCCTCTGAAAGCGAAGGACAGGGAGAGAATAAGATAGGGCTTTCAGGTGGACGACACACCTAATCTTTCCTGAAGTAGATTTCCTTTGGCGCTTAGTTGCATCATAGGATGACACACACGGAACAAGACACTGAGGGAGAAACTCTGTCTCTTCCTTTCAACACAATTTATTCAGAAGAAGGCTCTTATTTCTGATTATGTAGAATTATTGTAATAAAGCGCTGCTTTTCTTGATGTCATACAGCACTTTCATGTGTTCTTCATCTTCAAAGGCGACCACATAATGAAGAGGCTTATTAGGGCTTTGGTATTGATAAATCAATCATTCTGCCATGTTCTCACATCAGAGCCAATTCTCCTCGTCAGACTCTAGTTACTTATTAATAGTTGGCATCAAAGCCCGAGTTTAAAAAGCACAAGCAATCTGCTCTTGAGTTGCTAGATTGCTTTGACTCAATTTGAGTGTAGTGGGAAAATGTGTCCACCGTGTGTACACACCAACACACACAAACACAACCTTGACTCTGTTGTGTTTGCCAAGCACACAGACCTTTGCTCGTCTTTTTCAGCGAGAGAATTTACTTTATTAACACAAGCCAGCCCTTCGTTTGTTGTTTGCGCCGCGTGCCTGTCGGTATGCCCCCCTGCCTTATTTCTCTTTTGGCCTGTCTCATGGTGTGTAAGCACAAGCCAATCCCTCTGAGATGCTTTTTCTCGCCTCCATTTCCAGGTCCCAGCATGAGCAACCCGCCTTTGGTGGTGAGCCATGTGCAAAGCCGCGTTTAGTAACTTGATCAAGGGACTGAGGTACAGTCCTCTGAAGCAAAGAGCATTAGCGGCGTGAAGGAACGACTCTGGCAAGTCAACAGCTTTGATATGTAAAAACCTGCATCTGTTGGCTGGCAGAGGCAACGCCACGAGGAGAGGTATAGGGGAATGGCAGACGTTCGCCTTTAGAATTGTCACACTAATAGAATTGCAAACGGCAAAATCCCAAGCTGTGACACACTAATGTTCTTAGTCAAACTGACTTGGCATGGTCCAGGGGCTTGAGAGAGGAAGTGAAGAAACAGAGGGAGAGAGAGGGAAGACGGAGGCTGAGAGTGGTGTCCTGTCCTAGATACCACTGTCTGTCACAGTGAGAGTTATCAAGCTCTACTTCGGCACAGATGCACAGGAATCTTTTAGCCCAGAATCCTTCTGCTCCCGCTCACAACGTCCATGACACCTGCCTGATGCAACCATGCGATTGTCCCCCTGAGCGGGGGGGGGGGGGGCCTTGCTATCTGACATACATCAAAAAGACACACCGGGATAAAGAGCTACCGTCTGGGCAAAAGTGATGAGCAGAATTACACGATGATTGTTTTTAATTAATTTTTCCTTCCTGCATCAAGAAGGCCCCGCAATGCTGGCCCCTGAGGCCCGCTTTAATGTGAATCATATTAGAGCGATTCACATTAGCCTAACGCCAGCAAATTAATCTTTTGCATTGCGGCGGAGCTAGCACACACCACATTTGGGGATGGAATTTTTAATAACCCTTTTTTATGGAACAATATTGAATTGACCAGCTGCATCAGACCCACACCAGGAAAGGTCAGCGGATATGCAGGTTGTAAACACGAGACTTCACACGGTTTGGACAGAATAATTCATAACTTGGTCAATGGCTGAGCTAAACCCATTAGCGGATCACAGGGCTACTCCTCGCCCGAAAGAGTCCACATTGATTATCATTAATGGTATATTTATGTTCATAAATTCTCCCCAAGTTTTAATAACTGTATGGTAATGCAGGCGGTGCTTAAGTTCATTGTTTGATTGCTGCGGCTGTTGCGTGAGGGAAGGAGGGCGCGTTGGTGCGGAGCAGTGTTTCTCTACATTATTCAACACAGGGACTCATTATAAATCAGTTGAATTAGGGTTATCATTTTATATTCCGTCTATAACTGTTAGACTTCCTAATGAATGTCTTTTCTTCTATCAAGACTTAATGGTGAAGCGTGTTATGCTACAAAGGAAATTCTCCCTGAAGGATGCATTTGCTTGCATCTCAAAACAAGGCCCTTTGTTTTTCTTTTACACTCCCACGCACGGCTGTTGAACACAGTCGTGAGCAAAATGCGAAATATTTCCGACTGGTGTGCTGCTTTGTCGCGTGTTAATCCGACACATGTCAACAGACAGTGAATACGTGGAGAACAAGGAGAACTGCTGTCACGCGAGGCATCGGCAGTGGAAACTCAGTGTACAGGGCCCTGTTCAGACCTGGTGTTAACATCCGTCCTGATAGAATCACAGGTTAGTCTGTTCATACCTTGCATTGGAAATGATTGATTCATAATGAAAATGCAGCATGTCAGGAGATGTCCGTCAGACCTGTAGGTCACGCTTTGCATGTGTGTTTGAATCCCAGGATGGATGTTAATACCAGTAGCGATCAGGCTTATTACTCAAACAGCATCCTCTAGTTGTGTATTTTCTTTTCATTCTGCCATATACATCTACTCCACCACATTTCAGAGAGAAAATGTGTTCACTTTACTAAAGATTCTACATAAAAAAAGAGAAAACATAACCAATTGTTGTAGACCTATTGGACCTCTCACCACTTACCCTAGATGAGGCCTTTTGTATGTGTCTAGTAGTTAGTTATTCCGCTCGAGGAGAGATTGCCCCTTCAAACTTCTCAGATTTACATAATAATGAAATTATGCATTATTTTGCAAGAAATAATCCATTAAAAAGCTGGGTGTAGAAGAGCAAATGATTTTCTTGTTCCCTAGAATCAACTCATTATAACCGAGATTTATCTTTTGGGACTGGACTAAACTCTACATTAAGTAGTTAAACATATCTCCCCCTCCGCCGGCTAGAGCAGTTAATGCCATTGACACACTGTTGCAGCAATCTAATGCTCAGTGGTCTTTATTTACCTCAGTGCCAAGCAAACCAGAACTTTATTTGGGACAGGCTTATTTTTATTTCTAGTTTCCCCCTTTCAGCATTTTATGCAAACTGCCTTCTCCCTCCTTGTTTACCCTCTGCCTTCATTAAATCTGTTTAATGTCCATTTACACAGCTCTAATTCCACTCTTGATACACGCTCGGAAATATGGCCACATTAAAAAAACTCGCAGGCTTCCTTTTATAGGTGGGCTTTTACTGTGTTGATTTTTTTTTTTTTTTTCTTTGTCCCTTTTTATATTAGCAAGAATTTATTTGTTAGTTTTGGCCACAGCACCTATATTATTTCTTACTGATTATTTCGACATCTAGTTTACTACCTCAACATTATATTGTGCCTTTAGTATTCTTTGCTCTAAGTGCTATTATTTTGATAAATTATGCATTTTGCTTATAAATATCTGGCAGTTTTACTTCCATGATGACGTGTTACTTGTAACATAGTGTTTGTATGTTGGTGTGGTGCTTCCCACCTATATGTACTACACCTCCATCACCAAGATTTGCATACTGTGAGAGAAGACTAAACAGGAAAGACCAAATAAACATTCAGATGTTGCAGGTAACCATACATGCTTCAAGCACGTACACACTTTACAGTAAATTGTACTCTTGACTTTTGCCCACTGGCTTGCATGTCTTTCTCTCGATGCACTCACCTGAAGTGCACGGACGAAAAAGTGAAAGCCATTTTGACTCAAGTTGAAGTTTACTCTAAACCAGTCAAGCGGTATTTTAGAGATGCAGGTGCACGCATGCACATAAATTCACCTCAGCTCCCTCCTCCCTGTAGATGGCAGCCCACGTGAACTGCCGGGGAAAAGGCCTCTGTGCTCCTAAATGTTGTCTTCCCTCCACTTTATTGTCACCGTATCCACCGCCGACTGATGATGGATTACTTCTCAGCCACTGCTCAGGGTTTTCCCTCGGCCTGTGACTCACAGCAACTCCGAGCCCTCTCCCACCTTTCGAACGCTGCACTAACCATGGCGAGCGCCGCGCAGGGAATATTACAGACGACCTTTTTGCTCCTTTCGCTCCATGTTTGCTGGGCAGCTGTTCCCCAGGACGATGCACGGGGGGAGGGAGGGTAGCGGCATGTGCCCTTGTTTAAAGGATCCTTTTGTTACAGAAGAGATTTGATTTGTTTTTCATTTGCTGCAGACCCCGACCATGTCTTCATTTTTGTCTGTATGTGAATAGAAATGCACTTACTGCAATGTGGTGTAGTGCCACTCAGGGAGGCTGTGGAGCCGGGCTGTGATTCACCGACACAAACAAACCTACAATTTTAATGTGATAAGTAGAGATTGGGAGTTTCTTGGAGTCACAGATAAGCCACTGGGTTTGGGTGAGCGCCCAGGAAAGGCTTGTTTGAAGGAGGAGCTGATTGCTGTTTTGTTTTTACGCTGATTAAGGCCACTTCACTCTCCACCTCGTGAACATTATCAGCTGACAAACTTTTTTTTTTAATTTCTCTTGGCAGATTTGAGTTCATTTTTTCTTTCACCCACTGTGTGATGATTTATTATATTTCTCCTTATCTCATCAAATGGTGTGTCATTAATTAATGGTAGCTGCTGTGTGAATTGCAGGATGTGTGGTAATTAGCATAGAGGGCAACAAGTTAAATCCCACTGGTTTATGTAGGTATTAGTTTTATCTCTGCTTTTGCACTTCTGGATGACTTGCCCTGCTCTATAGCCTGAGCTGAGGTTAACTCTAATATGTGCAACAGAATAAAACTTTAAATAATTCAAGTTGTCTCTTGTAATAACACAGTTAGCACATTCATCATTCAACTCCTCGTTCCTGTAAAAGATTTATTTGAGCATCCTCGCCATATTTTTGAAAATGGCTGCTTGAGGTTGAAGATAATGACGTTAATTGTGCAACCAATTGATCTGCTGTAAATTGTAATACACAGTTTGTTTAATTGCATATCCTATCAAGTTCAGAAGGCTCAGTAATTATATTATATTATCTGGTGTGAATAATGTGGAAGATTATGTGGCAGATTCAATCAGGTAATCAGTGATCTGTAACAGATTACATTTTAAAAAGTAGCATCCCCAGTCCTGGCTGTAGCTCCCCGCCTCTCCTTTACTCAGAGAGGAGTTATGCAAATGTCAGGCTATTAAGGGGCTCTGTGTCGTTCTGCCTCTTCTCTCCAGTGTTCGCTGTTGTTTTTCAAGCCCTGCCGTGACTTTTGTCAAGCATCTGTGTGAGCATGTCAAGAGCAAAGATGCTTAAGATGGGGAAATTATTCGCAACCAATCTCAGTGCGTTCACAGGCAAGCACTTCCATTTTGTCCTCTAGAAAAAGAAGAGCTAAAGATGCATTTTTCCCCGTGCACATGAATCAAGCAAATATTTAACAAATATCCAAATTCAATCCATCCGAACCATTATCTAAAGCACTTATACTCTGAGGGAGCTCTCTCTGAGTGAGAGCCTCTGAACTTTCTGCAGAGTTTCTCCTGGCGGACTCCTAGTAAACACTTCGGAGGATGTCGAGGTGAGCAGCTGTGAGAACACAACACACCAGGATGAAGACACCGATGAAGATGTCAAGAGAGCTTTTGGTGATAAGAGCTTCTTTGTGTGCTATAAACAAAAACCTGTGATCTCCGTCGCCGAATCAATATGGTGACGGATTGATTCGGCGACGGAGAATCGCCTCAGCGCTCTGGAGAGTTCCGTGTTGCTGTGAGCAGAGAATCCTCTGATGTGTTTTAGAGGCAACCTCCAGAGAAAGTCCTGACCCAATTGAAGAGACATTCTCCTGAGTTCACATCTGAGAATGAAGAGGTGAAGCCTGTCAGACAGTGGAATAAGTTATTCATTTTCCATTTTGAAAGCTAGAGATGCACTTCATCATGCTGTTACCAATTTTCTGTGAAGCATGACTGATTTCATGCAGATGTGATTGTTTAAAGTTGACTTACAATATGCTTAAATCTCACTTTTTCCCCTCTGCTCAATGGACACCTTCATGTCCTAATGTTGGAGCCTCCTCTGAAATATCTCTCTCCCATTCTGTCATTGTATGATTCAAATACTTGTGATTGAAAAAGCTGTGATTTTCAAACCATGTTGTGTTCTTTGGTCTAAGGTCCGAGTTTTGAGACCACGCTCGAACTCATGTCCCTTCTTTTCACTCTCATGACGTATCCATGTTTTTAAATAAATGTCTTTATTCTTCTCACACCTAATCCTTCTAGATGTAGAAGTCTGACTGTCCATTTTGTCTTCCAGATCTTTTTCTCTGTTAATATTATACCTCAGGGGGTTACAGACGAACTAGTCTGACCGAAAGGGCCCTTGTCTGAATAGTGTCTGGCTTGTATGGACTCAATGCATCTTCCTCCTACTCACTCTTTTCTCTCTTCTCTTTTATGCCCTCTTTAATGACTTTTTTTCATCATCCTTCCATATTCCCATTGCATTGACATCCTTGAGAGACCTTTCTGTCCCTGTCAAACTTTAGCTGAATTCTTCTGAGCCTTTCTGTCTCTTGCGCAGACCCGCCGACAGTGGAACCGGTTTACACCGAGATGCGTCAGGGCCTCGGGAGACCTGTGGTGATGACCTGCAGGGTGCTGCGAGCCCACCCCTCCCGTGTGCTGAGATTCGAGTGGCTTCTATCAAACCGGCTGCTCCACGCCGGAGCCTTCGACGCCCAAAAGGATGAAACGGAGTACACGATCCGCAGCCTCAACCGCGATGGCTGGGGGGAGTACACCTGTAATGTCATCAACGAGGCCGGTGCAGGAAAATGCACCTTCCAGGTCACAGGTAAAGACTTGTCTTATTGTTGAATTGACTTTTATCACATTGTACACATGCACTTGTGCACATGGAACAAATTTCCATGTCCCAAATTTCCATGTCCCAGTATGTGTTGAAGTTTCAATATTTCTGGTAAGTCTGTTTTAAATTAGTTATTTGATGCTCCATCCCGCGATCACTCTGTGTGAAGGCTGTGTTTATATTAAGGTATTTTGGCTTCATTTTTGGATAGTGGGAAGAAGTGAAGACGTGTCGTCCATCGTTATATATACAATCTGTGATTAAAAGAAACAGATGTTGACTGTTAGTTTGAAGTGGTTAACAAACAGCAGTCCCCTGTGTAAAGACCAGTGCTGATGCAACGACAGCGGCAGCTACCTAGAGAATTAAGCTAACTTTAGCTCTGTGGGTTGTTTGAAAATGCTGTCACCAGCTCCCGTTTTAATTTCTAACTTTTATAACAAGAATCCTCTGAAAGGATTGAAATGCATTTGATAAAAACATCCAGGATATATTGTAAAAAAGACTGATCCGTTTGAAGATGTGGAAAAAAAAACAATCTGTCTTGTTCCTGTTTTTCAAACTGGGGCAATTGTTGTCCTAGTTTTGTAACTTTGAGGAAAAAAGGAGTCGAATCAGTTTTCATTCGAACAACGTGAAACCCTTTTTCGGCTGCTTAGCTTATTAACTTGGACAAGCAAGGTGGTGGATGGATGTATGTTTTATTCTTTGTATTGTCAAACAGTATGTTTCACTCTAACATTGTTTAAAACTCAATGGTGTGTGTAGCTTGGATGACAAGTTTGAAACAAACAGATCCTGGAGCAGCTTAAACAAATGTATACTAAATTTACACAGTTTTTGCGCAGTTTTTTGTGAGCAGGACTTATAATCCAACCAAATGGCTTAAGTGTAAAGAACGAAAAAGTCTTCTCATTAAACGGTTTAAATACAATTACAACAAATTTAAATGTTAACAAACCTTCTCTTTTCTCTTCTATGTATGATAGAGAAAGTGCTGGACTGTCAGAATGTGTCTGTGAATGACACAACTGTGCAGTAAAGCTCTAAATATTTGCAGAAGAACAAAAATAAAAATTCGATCAAAGAGAATTAGTCAAGCCTGACCTGAACCCGACGGGCATTTTGTTAATTGGGCTTATTGCAGGACAGGCACATGCAGCATAAAAGATCAAGTAGAGTTTCCTGCCTATGTGACCGAGCCAAACCCAAACCCTCGTCTGGTCCCGATGGGGCCACGATGTAATGCACACATCAGTGGTGTACAAAACTGACTTTTACTCAACTTCTTCCATTTTGAAGTTGTTTTCCATTCATTCTCACTGCATGTCTATAACCAGTTCCCCAGTTAGACAGCTACAGTTGGGCTCCACAAACATACAAAGGTCCTTATTGTTCTGTGCTTCTGGGGTGGGGATGCCTTTGTATATGACAGGAAATGAATGAAATAAAAAGAAGACTGACAGAATAACAAAATAGATTGTCACTCTAAATAACAATCGACACATCAGCGGGACGTGTCAGTCATGTCGGCTCTTTCTCTGCCCTAAAGTACAAAAGCCGTTCTGTCAGATAACACGCACTTGGCCTCTTCCCTCTACCTTTTTTAGATTGCCTCTGTTTTGGGAGTGTTTTTTTCGCCGGCACCAAGTGTCCATCTCCTGCTTGGTTGTTATGACAGGACCAAATTAGTTTGGCCACACTCTGTGACCGCAGGAACTCTGGCCAAGGTTTCAATCTCCCAGACCTCCCATTAGAGACAGGAGCTGCAGGGTCACAGGAGGAGTGTTTGTCACTTTGATCCTCTGCCACTTAGGTCGCTCTCCTCCTCGATACTGTCCATTTCTCTCTATCTATTGCTGTCTTCTAATCATACCTTTTCTCCGCTCGATTTTTACGATCAGCTTACTTTCTCTTTGTCCACGTTGTCTTCCCCTCATTCGTCATCCCTCTCATTTAAAAACGCCTTTCCCCTTCTTCCTGTGTGTCATAAATCAGAACGGAGACAGAAGCAGATAGCACCCTCTGGCCATTTGTTTTTCTCAACAGAGCAGGGGTTTTGCCTGCTATTGCTCACCCTCCACTCCCCTTCTTTCCCTTTCATCCTCCATCCCTCCTTCCCCATCTCTCCCGCCACCGCTCCATTCTTCCCTCCCAATGCTCCAGATTCCCACCATCTGGACTCAGTGGTTGCCAAAGGTATGGAGGCTCTTTTAGTAAGCCCCCTGAGTGCATGAGCATGGTGCAGAAAATCTACTTTGGTTCCTCCCATCATCTATGAAATCTGGCTCGCCCTATTCCCCTAGCTCCAGCTCTTATTCTCCAAGATTTTTTTGAGTTTGATCCTGAAACCCACCAGCCACAGTGTGAGATCCACAATGTTCTGTAGTGTGGTTGAAATAAATCATGTGCTGGAGCGGCAGGTTGCAGGCTCCTCTATGACTCGTGAGCCCACTTCCAGATGAAGCTCATTAAATATTTGTCGTGGCTCTTACATTAAGGTGGTATCTCTGTTTGCTCACTTTACCGAGTAAAGACAGGTAGACGCCCCAGTGGAAATCTCTTCACCACTCTCTCTCCCTGACATCTCCAAAATAAACATATCAGTCCACACTTCTGGCCCGAAGCCAAAGTGACTTGATTGAACTCGCAGGCTCAGTAAACACGGCGTGGAAAACATACATGTTACCATGCCGACAGACACATGCAAACACACCAAAGTCAGGCAGGAGGCCACTCTCAGGACAACATATAATGAAGCCTCAGAAATGATGTGCGCCAGGGGAGCATGTGTGTGCATGTGCATGGATGCCCATGTGCCAAGCCATTGGGACATCTGCGGAAACAGTTGGCCATTAAATTGTGCCAGGGGAGAAACCCCCTCCGAGGGACGTAATGTGTATCACTGAGCTTTGGCTCATGCTCTCTGTCATGGGAACCCTGAGTTTCCTTTTCTTTTTTTTGTCATTTTTTTATTTGTTTGTTTTGTTCATGCTTCTCCCAAATCTCTGGGTCTTCAGGCTGTGTTTTTGTTCCTTTTTTCATTCTTGTCTGATGCAGTGACTCTGCAGTTTACTTTACATCCTGTCCTGAGGCTGCAAGTGTGCACTGAGGAAGCAGTGATAGGGTGAAACAAAGGTCTTGTATAACCCAAACCTGAAAAATACAGGGGACGTTCAACATTTAAATGTGGCACTCTCATAAAGGTGTGGGCTGTGAAGATAAGAAAGTCAAAACTTAAGGAGCAGAGAGGAGATATTCATGCATTCAACAAACAACCAACATAAAACTAAAACTAATATCAAACGGATACTGCAAAGCTGGTCCAGACATCTCCCCCCCTCACTGAACATGTTTCTGAACAACATACAGTTTTCCTGGAATTCAGAAATGCACAACGGAAGTACAAATGATATTTCTCATTTCTCTCTCACATAATCCCTCTTTCTGGCAGTCCGTCATCAATTAGAAGAGGAAGAAAATTGTCAGGGACAATGTTCACATATTCTTTGTATTTATTTTGAGATTCTGAGTAATGATGTGCTTGTAAGGCTCCAGCTTCTATTTTTATTCTAACCGATATTCCTAATGATGCACAAATCATATTTTGGAACTCGGTGCCTGAAGTTGGCTGCAATCAGATATTTCTATACAAGGAGAGAATTGTTTTTTCTTTCATGTGACTCACACTCTCTGTTCTGAAGGCCACTTGGATGGCTTCTCTCCGAATTCAGTCTTTTGTATTACTTGATGACTTTATCCATCATCATCTGGAGTAATGTTTTTGTCATTTTGTCATGTTGATTTCTTTATTGTTTTATCTGCTTGTTTGAATCTTTGTGGAGGGTTTTAAATAACCTCCCTAGACACTTTTTTGAGCTGCTACAATTTGATGCTTTGGGTGTGATTTTTTATCTTTATCATTTATTCATCTCTTCTGGCGAAAACAAAAAGCTTAATAGATTCTACATTCACTTACTAAGCACAATCGTCTACATGGGCTCCTGCTCTTGTTTTAAAATGGTGGAAAGATACATAATTGGTGCTCAGGATGTGATGATTTACCACCTGCACTAGTCTAGATTAGTCAAATTAATCAACAATATAATTAGTGGACGACAACATAGATAACAATTAGAAGAATGGCTGTTTCATAATTGAAATAATATATCTACAAACAGTAAGTAGCCTTCAGGTTTCAAGCTACCAGGCCATTGTCAAAATCAAACAAGGACAAAGTTATTAAATGGAATAGTGTTCCAATAGAACACAATATGATCTAAATTCAATCCCACTTGTTTATTTAACATGCAAATCTTGTAATGCAATCATTACAGTAATATCTGTATTACAGTAATGAAATAATCTTAACTTCAAAATCACATCATTTTAACGCACATTATCTCAAATGAAAGACTCCTGAGATTTGGAAGAATAAAGTTGTAATTGAAAGGAGGGCCGTAGTATTACAAAATAAAGTCATAATTTAAAGAGATATAAAGCAAAGCGTAGTTACTGGATCCAAACTCTTGAACCATTCTCATTGTTTCTTTAGAAACTGCAAAACCTTCTTGAATATTATGCAGATGTATCAATGGTAGCCTTAAAGACAACGACTATCAAACATTTCCCCCTCCACAAAAAAATACATTTCCTTCAAGTCTGTGTGGGTGTTTCTTCCAAAATAGACTCAGTTACTTTTTCAAAATCCTGATACTTGTGATGATGTGGAGCAGATGAGTCAAGTATTTTATATGCGAAAACGAAAGTATAACTTAACAAGACGCTGCACATTCCTAATTTTAACACAGGAAACAGGCTGATCTTCTGATATTGTCAAATGACACATAGCCTGAAATTAGGACTTTATTATATAACATCATTCTTGTAATATTGTGACTTTATTCTTGAAATCTTGGATATTTTTATTTCCTTTTAAGTGTCACCCAAACTCCGTTGTAATTTAAGGGACTTGAATAATGAATGAATAATTCTGTCTCAGACGTGGTTTTCAGCATTTCGGCTGTGTGCCTTCATTGTCTATACCCAGGTCACATGGGTTTAACTTCAGCGCTGCAGTAAATGGAGAATGATGTTGAATTCTTTCCTAAGCTCAAAGAGACATGGTGATATTGATGGATCCTGTAGGTAGTAATGACTGAGATTACATGGTCAGAGTAAAAAGGCAGCATATGAATAATGTCATCTGTGCTCAGACTGAGAGTCTGTCAGGCTTGAAGGACAGACACAATCTACTCTGTCTCCTGCAATTTTCTCTTTTATATTAATTTCCTGACTTGTTTTGGCGGGTTCTGCTCATTTCATATCAGAACAATAGAACAGTGGGTGTAGAGCAGCCCTCAGTGAGCTCTGACCATGAAGGATACAATCAGAAGCAACACAGGTTGAAGACATAACATCAATACCCGCCATTAGAAATCTTTTTATTCTTTTTTTGTTCTATGGATTAGGAAGTTTCTCATTAGGAGTTCAACATTCCCCTTAAAGGAGAAAAGCCACAGAGAGAGATTTCACTCTCCATCCCAGAAGGACACCACCACACGATTACCAGCGAGTCCTCTAATGTCTCTAATGCCTTCTCCCTTTAGTCACCGGGCTATTTGTGCGGTGGTGAGTTTGTCTCGGCCAGCTGTGCGTCCATATGTGAACGTCACTTCTGCTACAAAAGCCGAGATCAAACATTCGCCCCGGACCGTATAGCAACACTTACCATATGGTGGGACAAAGTGTTTTCCTGAAGAAGAAAACATGTTCGCAGACCCTTAAACAAAAAATAAAAAGGGAGTCTGCAAACAAGGTCAGCCTCCTGCCTGGAGGCTTTTGCACTGAGCTGTTATGAATCATTGCATTGGTTCTGCAGTTATAAACAGAATTTCAAAAAAAAAAATCAATTAAGTCGTGTGTACTTTGTGTTTGATGTCTCCCACCCAGGGTTATCGGTTTCAGGCAGTGTAAGTGGGTTAGGTAATGTGCCTCACCAGACGTAACCTTTTATTAGGAGCGATGGACCATTTTGCTTAATTAAATTGTGCATTTGAATAGACAACGATTCGCCAGTGAATTTGCGACAATGTCCCCGCCTTTTGCTGTGAATGTGTTTTTTTAAATTCCTTTTCTCCAAACAAGACATGCGACTGTGCAGGAAACACTTAAGTTCACTGATTCTAGGATTTTATGATTTTTAAAGGCACAACGTGTGAAAGTACTATCCTGTCCTAGAGTGATGTGTTTTTAAAAATTAGTCTACATCGAATTCTTTATAGGACAATTTGTAAAAACACACATTGGGTAGAAGTCAGTTTAATTAAACCTCAACGCCTTTGCTATACTTCAAATCACAGCCTTTTCCTCGGTGTACAGTTGTACACGGCATGAGCAAAACTGACACTATCTGCCAGGCTGACTTATGTAACGATCGCTGTTCCGTATGTTGTAAACACAGCTGCCTCTATACTGCCAAACAGTGCCAAGTGAAGTGCAGACACTAATTATCCTTTGCTTTTTTTATTGTTAGAAAATATGGTTTTCTGGTTGCATTAGCTTTTCAGCAAGACATGGAGCAGCCTTTAAAACAGCATCCTCAGCTACCACAAACAGGTTTGTCTACGGGTGCATTTCTCAACTCAAAATGAAGATAAAAGATTTAAAAAATAAATGACACTCCTTAATTATTAACAGTATTTGTCTCCCTTCCACTTGTTATTTTCTCTCCGAATGATTTTGTCTAGCTGATGTATGAGTTCCTTTCCCCTAGATCTGGAATATTGTATTTTAAATAGCTTTATCCATGTAAACGCTAAGTGATCTACAGTTAGCGGCCTGAAGCATCATTAACCTGATTAATTGTCCAAAATGCAGAACAAAACGCCCTCAGTGTTGATTTGGACTTATTATCACGGATGATTATGAGAATTGATCGTGCCAGTCAGGGGCCAAATGAAACAGACACAACCCAGCTGCGGAAGCTCTGTGTGGAAAACACAATCCCAACGGAAGTGGGTGACAGCGGTTATTCCTGCTGTCATTTTTTCGGGGGGGGGGGGTTAGTCGTCGTGACACTGCCCTAAGACAAGGGGCGACTGGTTTGACCAACATCCATGACTCGACCAGCCCCTTTCATTTTCAGTGGGTTTTGTTGTGTTGTGTCTTTTGCGTCTGTGTTTTCTGTTAATGAGCTTGTGCGAGACGTCTCGGCCACCGTACCTCACTGCTTTGGATTTGAAAATGTAATGATTTATGTTTAAAATGTATAGGGTTTTTTATATCTTAACTTGGGGGCATATAAATTATTATACATTTCAGTGTAATGTGGGTAATTGTTTTGTTTTCCGTTCCTAATTCCACAGTGTTTGCCCCATACTGTTTTTCCTTATGGTAGATTTTATCTCAAGGCACTGTGTATTCATCACTTAACAACCGAGGGTGCATGATTATAAAGCAGCATATGTGCCGATTCCGACTGCTCTGTCAATGTTTTTCTTTTATGCATATGATTAATTTGTAAACGGGAAGGATGGTTTATTCTTATTTTTGTCTTCATGTCAACCATTGAAAACACTTTACGTCTTTTGAACCTCGTCAGTGGCGTCTGTCGTGCCAAGTTCATTTGTCACCATTCTCACTCCTTCTGTCTTAAATGATTTTCCAAGCACTGTACTTTTCATCTGTAAAAATTGAGAATTTGTTGGAGCCTATTTTTAACTGTGGATTAATACATTTTTTTATAGCATTAGTAATTCAAAGCTGCAGTGTATATGGGGTCTGGGAGAAATGGGCTCAAAGAGACAAGTAATGTATGACACAGATAATGTAGCGTTTACACAGTTATATATCCCGTGTAGAATCACAGCATTGGATTTGCTCGTTTTATTCTATTTGTTCACAATAAAAAAATAGATTATCACTTACATAGTATATTACACCTGTAAAAAATGATGCTGTGTGCAGTTATATGGACAAATTAAACCCAAACTATAACTGTTTACCTCCATCAACTCCCATTTACCTTCTTTTTATTATACCAGTCTTAGTAAGACCTGTGTCAGACCTGTGTCCACGGTGCTTTGTCAGGGCCGGAGAAAGGTCTGGCTGCACCCATCGTCATTCAACTACAGGAGAAGCAATGCACTGACTTGTTTGTATTTCTTTAAACCACAATGGCCTTGAGCAATGAGAAGTAATGGGGCCCCCTGCAAATTAGGTAATCACTGACATTCAAATGGTGAATTCCCTGCAAAGAAAAGGCCACAAAAAGCCTTATGAGGTGTTGGTCGACTGTGTAGCTGCACAATTCCAAATCTCACCGGTTCCAACTAGACTACAAAAAAACATGGACGACATGACTGCTCCAAAATAGTCAAGGTATATAAAGTATAGGCCATAAATCCAGCCTCATCAATGTTAGTTGATGGGACTTTAAACTAAAGAAAAAAGACAAGGTATAGGTCAGGTTTGTTTTTCCTCAAAGAAGTTGCTGTCATTTCATGTTGTTTTCACGTTTTTCCTGTAAGCTTAGTTGTAATTAATTATTTGATGCTATGGGTGACACGTCATGATTGACAGTTGAGACTGACTCGTGATTGGTGGAGTGCGTCCATCAGAAAAATTATGTCACCATCCAGCTTTAAATACAGTTTATGGCTCAATATGTAGATGCTGAGGTCTCTTCCATTGTCTCCCTTAGTAAAAGGGATTTTGAAAAGTGATAAATTGGAAGTGGAGAAGAAGGCCACTGGAACAGGATGCCGTCATAATCCATCAATGGCAGTAACTAACTTGACAGGTTTATCTAATTGGCTGACATACATCAGCTACTGTGTGTGCACATGGAATCCTAGTGCTGCTTTTGTTTGAGCTAACAATGGCTGCTCCGCTGTCTTTCCCGTGGAGATTAACAATCAATTTGCCTTGGGTATTGTCATCCTTCAATAAATAAGCCCAAACAGGGAGGCGACAAACGCAGCCTCATTGAAGGTGAAATACTGTTCTTCGCATGGATGGAAATTCCTGTTAGCTTGTTTCTAGATGTTTACGTTACAATGTTCTGCCAGCCCCATTTTTTTCTGTCAGGAATCAACCTGCATGCTGTGACTGCAGAGCTGAAAAGTGAAAGATTTATACCCTTCAAGCTAGAGCTCTGTTGCAAATAAATCTTCACAGATTCAAAGCAAAATGTGTTATTGAAAGAAAGGTTTGAGTTCAGATCCAGCTGTATGACATATTTACTGAGCTGTTGAGGGGAGTATACAGGGAATTCTAGCTCACAGATATAGGTTCTTCCATTGCATTGTTTGGACACTCGGGATATATTACTTATTTATGAGACAAACAACAATCTAGTACATGCCTTGATTTTAGGCGGCCATGAATGTATTCTGTGCCACACAACCTAAGATGAAACTTTAATGATCCTCAGGGGGAAACTGGGTCAAAGCAGCAACAGGGATACCGTAAGGAGCGGGTATAAATATAATTCCCGCTACATTAACTAATGAATCATTTACATGTTTACATTTACAAATTCTAGAATTTACACGTTTGTAAGAGTATATGCATGAACTGTGTGCAGTGTACACAGCAGAGCTCTTCAGCAATGCCAAGCAGCATTCTGAGACTAAAGTGGGAATTCACATCTGCTTTACTTAATAAAAAATACAGTCCTAATTACACTGACCTTTCAGAAGATATACTTTTGTGTTCACTAAAGATAGGGTTGGTAATCCTGGAATAGACTATCAAGCGCAGGCTGTACTTTACCAATGAAACATCCCACCCTTTACCATTGATTCGTTTTTTCTTACAGTCCTGCGAGAGGCATGCACACCTGCTATTTTATGTTTTCCAGATGACTTAAATTTATTGATGGTATCAGGAGGTGAAGAGAATATCAAAGAGTAACACCCCCAAAAAAATAGTTGACCCTACTTTTCATTTACAAAAAATACAAAGAAATGTGACACTGTTATGATGGGCTGTAATTCTACCCTCAGAAGTTATAATATGTAATATATATATCAGATACCAATGTCAGTTTTTAAACAATCATAAAGTTTACACATTAAGTTAAGTTCACTGATTAAAAAAAGGATTAAAAGATATTGAACAGTATCTTCTATGACTCTGAAGGAATGTCTCTGGAATTCAAAATCAAATCCTGTTTAAGGTTTATCTTGGCTTTAGTTTTGAGGCTAGATACTTTTTTAAGAAAAAACAAAGTTAGAAACTAGGGATGTGGAGTTTAAAAGATTTGTTACACTGCCTGAAATTCAAATTTATTTTTGTTTTTCATCTTCAACTAGAATTGCACTTTGTTGAGTGTAACCTCTGCTGAGGTCCCACAATGAAACCCACATTTAAATTCACTACATTGTAATTTGGATCTGTACCAAATTCCACACACTTTTTTTCATCAAGATCCATGTGGTATTCTGCAGGAAATCTTCAGAATTTTGTTGTTTATGTTAAATAAAGTTTTAGTCACCTCTTATACCAGAATTTCTTGGGAATTGGTTCAGTTGTTCGGTGTAATACTGCTTCAAACATCAACCAACAAACCAATAGACGGTTGAATACATATCCTCTTTCGGGTAATTAACAGTGAAGCATTTTGTCTCATTATCGCTGTTTTTCTCTCTTCAGGAAAGGCCTTCGCCCCTGAGTTCTACTATGACACCTACAGCCCTCTGTGGCAGAACAGGCCCCGAATCTACGGCTTCAAGCTCCAGTGGACCCAGATGAACCCCAACGCTGTGGACCGCATTGTTGCCTACAGACTTGGCATCAAACAGGTAGAATAACTGTCAGGGTACTTGCGCTCCTGCCTGCTGATTTGTTGGTCTTTTCTCTCTTTAACCTACAGCTGCATCGCTCACGTTTGCCGCACAGAACTCGTTTAGAAAGGAGCTTTTGTTACAGCCAGAACACGAGTTGTTAGAGCCTGAAACGTTGGCTCCTGGTCCAACAATCGTTGAGTCATTGGTGATGGTCAGGCCCTTTTTGACGCTTCTCAGATGAATTAAATTCAGCTTTGTACCACGGGGCAGTTAAATCCTTTCTTATTGCCAATCTATGTCTCGATCCATCGTCTGTCAACATCTGCACTTTTTTTAGGCCGTGAATGAGCTTTCGTGGGCCAAACAGAAATCACTGAGATTCCGTCAGGGGCTGTCGGATGAGTGAGCTCTGTGGTTTCCACGAAGTGCTTCTGTTTTCTGCTCTCTGTCAGATGCTCAGTCAGAGGAGTGGAAGGGAACCCCACAGAGAGGAAGAGAAAGCATAGCTTCTGTTTTCCCTGCTATGAGAGAGTAAACTCCACCGCTGACAGTCACACAGCATTGATGGATGACATAGTTACATTTGCTCTCTTTGGAAATCGATGTGTACCTTCCTCTGTCTCTGCCGCTTTTCTGTTTCCCCGGCTCATGGCAACTGGATTTGGTTTAAATATTTTTATATTAGCAGCAGGAAGTGTGACACCATATTTGGATAGTTTGAAAACTAGCTTAATGTGGTTGAGACTTCGTGGAAAACACAACTGCAAAGTTACAACACAACTGAAACACAACAAATACAAAAGTAGGGGAGAATGGATGTTGACAATGATACATCTAGCAGCGTTGCATTCGTATTCTGGCTCTTGCAGTTATGTTCTGGCTTTTGATTTTCTGTTTTCCCTCGATGGCCTTGTGTGAGACGTCTCGGCCATCGCACTAACTCCGTTAACACTGCAGCTTTACAGTTTGTAATTGCGTTGGCACACTGCGCTGCCATGAGGGAACCTTTTTTTTTTTTTTTTTTGTTGCAATGCTAAATCCATCTTAGTTCAGCTCAGAATTAGCGAGCGTAGCCTGACAGTTGTGTTTGCAATGAATAATATAATTTCATGTTTGTTCCACACTGCACCCTCAAGGAATTGAGGCTCGGAAACACAATCTACACAAGTTGCGTTTGTGTGGTGCAATGATTTTTCTGTCAACCATCTGAGGTGGTGTGTTTTAGTAATAAATGATGCTGTGCTTGCAGAGCCCATGTTTGCACTGGCCAGGCGTAAATCTGATAACTTACCAGAGATAAATATGTTTGCAGGTTTTTTTCAGCAAGTCCCATGCACCATTTTTTAAAAGAGATAATGATATCTGCATTTGTGCCAGAACAGACCCAAAGTGATTCAGAAATCTCATTACAATTTATATTTCTTCCCTCCATTTGTTTATTAAAAAAAATCTCTACTCCCGTCCATTTTTAGCAGAGAATCAGTGTTTGGGCAAATTAATTTCTTTCCACCTTCTTGCCTTGATATCTCAAGAGGGAACACGGTGTGACCATTATTTCCTTCCTCCCAGGCATAACAAGCAATCTCCCATTGTCTCAGATGAAAGAGAGTTTTAGCTGTAGCAAAAATTCTGACTTTTTGGCACCACTTTCTATACAGTACACCCTCTGACTGATTGAGTCTCAGCGTTTAGTATTGATTTAGACAGATAATGTTGTTTTTTTTGTAATGTCTTTTGGTGGGAGAGCAGCAGAAGAGGCGAGGCCGGCAAGCGAGCGGAAATGAGAGAGGAGAGGAGCGAGATGAGTGGGAGGAGATGCTCCTTTTGTAAATAAGTAAATGCAGAGATACCCCCACACTGACTGTGAAAGAGTGGTGCAGTAACACAAGCTCCAGCTCATGGACTACACCACTTCGATCTATTTATAGATTCAGTGGCAACTCCCCTGCCGTTCCCTGAGAATTATTATCATTTTCTCTCGCTACTTTTGAATTAATACCCAGAGCTGCTAGACCTTATGCCTCTGTAGTGGATTGCTCCGCGTTATCGTCCAGTGCCCTCATGACAGACAGTCGACCCGAGGGGGAAATGGGAAAGAAGGTGTAGCTGAAAGGCAAGCACAGACGAGAATCACAAAACACAAATCACTGCACCTGTCAAGGATGCAATGGAAAGGTGTGACATCTGCTCTTGTTTTGAGACTGTAGCCTGCTACTTCAAAATCTTCTCCGCTGTCCGCAAGCTTGATTGGCTGTCTCCCATCCCTGCCAAATAACTTCTTCAACTCGCATCCTGCCATCTTGGAGCGGCCGCTTCCTCCTCTTCCATCTTCCCCTCCTGCTCCCCCTCTTCTTTCTTCTTTTATTTCAATTGATCTGTCAAGTCAGGGAGCGCGGGCAGATCAATAGGAGCCATACTAATTACATGCAGGCAATCTACAGTAGATCAGCGCTCGTATAACGTTACACTTTGATTATTCCTGTGTTTCTTTTGGATCCAGTTATCGCTTTGATCAATCCCGTTGAAGATTGCATAAAAAACCCATGAACTGCTGCCGCACTTTATATCAATATGGCAATCGGCCTCTTTGGGGATAATGTGGAGAATGAAAGGTAATAGGATGTAAACAGGAACTCTAATTGAGCACAGGCACCGGGATTCAGTGAATATTAATGGGAATCAAAACAAAGGTGTAAACTCCATACCGCACTACTCACAGAATGTGTATGATTCCAAATGTCTGAAAGTTAAATGTGTTCCTCAATCAACATTTCAACTTTGAGTTATGCTGTTTGTGTAACCAGCAATTCATATTTGATGTGGAAGAAGAGATTGAACCCTTTGCTTCCATTTGGAGTTTGGAGTTTGAGGCGCAATTGCCAAAAGTAGCATTTAAGGCCTCCATCTGCCGGAAGGCAAAAAACACACACACAATAACACAAACCAGTCCTCAATTAATTTTTTTTTTATCTTTCATCACCCTGAACAACATATTTAAAAGCTTTTTGAGAAAACGGTATCAGATAACCACCTGAACATTACCAAATAAACCAATGTGAAGTGGGAATCATGAACAGTAATGAGGTGGGATAAAATCCTCCAAGGTTCCTCCTGAAGTAAATTGTCAGGGTGCTCCCATCACAATCTGGAATCAAATCCATTTCAAATAAAATAATACGTTTTTTTCCTGACGCCTGCACAGTGAATTATATTACACTAAAGCAGTAGAAACATTTCATTAATTTCATGAGGCAACAGAAAAATGTTAAGTGCCAACACAAACCCAAAGAGTGCATGTTTCATCAGAGTCTAACTGGGCCACCGGCAAATATTTGTTCAGAATTCCGTCTCACAGACTTTCAACTTAATGAACCATTTGAACTGCTACGGTTTATATAATCTGAACTGATAACAAAGACTCCATTTACAGATACTTCATCATTTAAAGGAAATGCTCATGAAGAGGTTTAAACGATGAAAAGGCAAAGCACTTTGTGGGAAGATATGCTGCAACTAACCCTGCGATCTGAATCTGAATACATGAACCATTGATATTGATCAAACAATGCAAATGTGACATTAGCTAATGCTATGCACAGTAAATATGTCCTAAGGGAGATTGTATGGTGCTGCAGATTGGGATCTAATGAGAAAACATGAGCATACTGTCTAATGTGAGATTGAGTTTGGCCAAAGAACAATTAGGCTGAGATGCAACATCACAAAATCAAGATTTGTATTTGTTCCGACATCTGAAAAAATAGATTCTCTGAATTATATTGTTTTATTCTGGGAAAAATACTAAGAAAACAGGTTGAAACAAATCTGTGAGTGGAATTTAAAATTTAAAAGCCTCTGAATTTGTACCACTGTTTTTTTTTACATTGAAGTTATGTATTTGACTTGTTTTACTCTGAATTCAACTCCTGAAATTAAAACTTGTACATATACAAGATTCTTAATTTCGACACTCCAAATTCAGATTTCGTAATCTAATAATAAAAAAGATAACATCCAGGATTACCGAGGAAATGCAATCGATTCTGTCTCAAATTGAGCCAAGTTCTGCCCGCTGATCAGTAAAGTCACTACCTGGGGGGTTACATTAACAAGGTTTATGGGAGCCTTAAGGAAATTATGCTTCCGTGTTTAAGTGTTCAAGGAGAGATCCACACACACACACATACACACACATAGAGGAAGCAGCCTTCCTCTATGTAGAAGGACATAAATTACTGTGCAATTTATGTCCATACATTGCAGAGCCTTTTGTGGAGAAAACCAAATATTTACAAAGGATAGGTCGGGACAAGTGAGGCATCTGTAAATACCAGTGGCAGACAAAATACTCTATTTACCTGCAAACTAGCGGTGATGAAAACTTGCACCCCGTAATTGTGGCTCCTCCAGACTCTAAGTAATTACTTAATTGGTATTGTTGTCACACAAACTGCTTCACCGCTATCACACCTTCATTCACACTCTCCCCGTCGCTCCGCTCGTAACCGACTTCCTCTTTTCCCTTTGGCTGAGAAGGGCATGTATAGTCACTAATTGTGATGCAGAAGCTGTAACTTTTCTTTGTGCAGCTCTTCCCCTTAAACTGATTCTCAAGGATAAGCTGTACCCGACTTCTCACCGCTTTGCCCGCAGCGAACACAGCAGCAAGCCCTCGTTTTGTTGCTTTGAATGTCGGCGGGGCTGCATTGTATCACAAGACACGAGGAGCAGGAGCTAATCATTTCTTGTGTGATACCTGAGCTTACTCAATCAAAGACAAGTACACCTGTGTGCTCTGCAGTGTTCAGAGATGAGGTATAACAATTCCTGTCGGTTTAAGTTCCTTGAACGAAGGCATGGGGAGAAGCCTTGTGGAAGACGATTAACAGAAAAGTGTGAATAGAATGCGACAATGTACAGTGCACAAATGTGTTGTCCTTGCTGTACTTACAAAATGCAGACTGAGGCATGTCTTGAATGAGAAAGAAAACAAGGATTTATCTCTCCGTGCACATATAGGAATATCTCTGCCGCATGCTAATAACAGCCTTTGAATGTTGTGGCTGCGAGCGGCTTTGAAAGTAAATGTGGCTAATGAGCAGTTAGCTGTCAACAGCTTAGAGAGAAGGAATGTTTTTGTTGTGCAGCATTTAATGTCAGCGGATCATACAAACACCTATAGACAAGGTTAATTGTCGGATGAGAGGGAACATCCTGCACCGATGGCGAGAGGAATACGTATTTGTTGTGGTCACACGATCTGCTCAAGCTCTTTTAATGTGATGATTCAAGGTACAAGATCAGTGGAGAGAGCAGCACACAATCTGCCGCAACAGATAACCATGTTTGTATTGTGTCACGAGATTGTCCCTTTATTAGTTTCAAGGTTGCAGTCGCCCTCTAAAACCAAAGTTAAAGGCTGACTGTCAGTGGGTGGTTGGAGGAGTATCAGAGTCGTCAGCAGGAGCTAGCTCAAGGAGAAGACCCTCGAGCTGCTAACTAAATGATGTCTTGTGGTTTTGTAAAAGCTGATGAACCTGGACGTGTCACTGTAACAGTCGTCTGCTAAAGGCAGGGGGTCTATTTCAAGGATCCAAGCACATGGCGCCACTGCATTCAGGACGTGTCCACCTTCACTTCTGCTAGTGCAACGGTCTGCACCAGGCATGTGGTTCAAAAGGGTTTTACCTTGTCTCTTCACAAATCGTCGATGTGATTTCGACGAGACATGCCATAAACCAATCAGACTGCGATCTCCCATTTCCAGTTAAAGGCAGACGTGCTTGCACCTCTGTGGATTATTGTTGTAAAGGTTGTTGCAGAGGAAACTCTTTGGGTGTGTAATCGGACGATAAATAATGCACCACTAAAAGAATAGTGAAATAGATTTTCTGCTGCCTCAGTATTACAATGTACCCACAATGTCCACATCTCAACGTGTTCTAAAGGGCACACCTGTTTAATCAATGTGGGTGCTACATTAAAAGATGAAACTTGTATCTACACCGAAACTAGCAAAGGCCATGGCATTAGTCTGGTGGACATGAGCTTCTCCATCTTCCTTCAGATGCTCAGAGTCTATTTTTATCAAAATTATGAAGTACCTCACAGTTTCCATGTGACTTTATCTTCCCTTGGGAGTTCAAGGCCATCAGAATCTTTAATAACGTGGGTTTAGAGAACAGTATTTAAGTGTAAAGAGTATTCAAATTAGCTATTACAACAAAGATCTCGTCCAGGGGCTTCTAACACAGGGTGTGGCAGAAAAATACTGAGATTAAGGACAATGATTGTCAAGCTCACTCAGTTAGGATTTAAAATGATGAACACAAAACCAAATCAAGAGGGTATGGTTCCATTTTTTTAGCGCAGTTGTGTATAAAATACTTATTTGTTTGTACATCAGGACAGCAAAGTTCTGAGTGGCTAATGACGTTACTAATGATTCAAATGTCTTTCGGTTCCCTTCTCCATCCAGATGGGGTTGCAGCGCTGGTGGGAACATGAGATCCCTGTGGATGGAGCAATCAACAAAGGGGAGCTCATGACGCACAACCTGACTGAGCTGATAAAGCCTGAGTCCTTTGAAGTGCGCCTCTGCCCCATCACACGGTTCGGAGAGGGCGATTCCACCATCCGTATCATCACCTACAGCGGTGAGTGCTACGTGCTGGTCTGACTCTTTACTGTGTCTCATCCTGCAGATTGGAAAACAGAGAGAAAAGCGGTGTTAGAGACAGGCTGAGCAGCGTTCACCTCAGTGTGCTCACACATGTGGCTGCACAGGTGGAGGAATCACAGCTCCAGATGTTAATGTTATCCTTCAGTGAACTCCGAAAGTAACTCCAGCACAAGTTCATGTTCATCGACACACTGATGGATGTCAAAAGTTCACTAAGCAATCATCATGATGATCACGGTGATGGTGTATAATGGATGAGACAGGTCTGGTAAAAAAGTGAAGTCATTACAATAATTTAAATCACACGCCCACTCATCAGAAGATAGCTTAACATCAGCTCCGTCTGCCTCCTTGCCAGTTTGAGCTAAATTAATTCTGATCAACTGACTAACCGTCTCTTCTTCGTCACCTTTATTGCCGGAGTCAGGTCTCTCCTGGACCGGGGCAAAGATTGACTTGGTTGAGATATCATCCTGACTCAAACATACAGTTTGGGTCACAAGACCAAACCGACCTGGTCAAAGATGAGTCATCATGTACTTGATTCACTTTCACCCACAAGGATGTTGTGTCCTGGGATATTTGTCATATCACCAAATTTTCTCGAAAATATTTGGGGGGTTTTGAACTTTATATTACTAATATCTTTGCCCTTGTCAAGCTCCATATTGCCCGTCTAACAAAAATGGAACGCCACATCATGTGATTCTAAAACCGGTGGACAGATTGAACGATAACTACAATGTTTACCCTAACTGGATATGTGTTTTAATCATTTAAATATAATTAAAAATTACTAGTGAAGTGCCTGTTCTAAACCTGCCTGTTTGGAATGAGCATTTCTCTTGTCCCGTGTTAAAGCTCTGGAGCTACTCCAGAATTTGTTCTTTGTCAATAGTGAGTCCACCTCAAACAGTTGTACAATATACTGTCACACTTCAGGGTCGTTATTTTTTTCATATATTGCATGCTGGCTATGTAAGAGGTTTGTTAAGCAACCAGCACACCTTCAGAAACCAAGTTTGCAATTTCAAAATAAATATGGTCGTTTTTTGACAGTAACAAAGTGTAGTCTGTAACAGTGGCCACGTGTTTGCATGTCCACAGCCCACCATCTGGGCAATGCACTTCCTGGGACTATTAAAAATTACTGCATGCCGAGTGTGAAGCTTAAACGGGTCACGTATGCAGGCAGAAGGACATTGGTTGAATTAGTTGGAAGATTGGGCCCCAAGTATGCCACACCAGTACTGGTCACACCAATGAGAAAACTTCTTGATACACTGTATTTCTACAAAGAGTGAAAAAGCAGTGAAATGGTCAGAAATCACTAGAAGATGGAGGTAGAATCATCTGCTTGAGGGATGATACCGACAGAAACACACAAGCTACAGCCCTCTCCTCACTCGGCCCAGCAGTGCCAGTGAACAGATGCACAGGTACTTGAGATGTGCATTTTGAGAAACTAACCAGCTGACTGTTTTCTGTCTATCACTGACTGCTGAGCTCGTCCTGAGTGCTGCTGCTTCTGCTGCTGGTGCCGCTGCTGCTACTGCAGTTGTGAATAATTCAGTTTCACTGCAGCTCATCATGAGTAGTGAAAAGAGAATTGGGAAAGAGAGGAAGAGAAACGTACACGTGACGTTTCTCTCCTATTCTTCTTTGTTTGATAACAGTTTGTGATACTGTGTGGCCTGTGACAGAGCAGCCGAATTGAATCGAATTGGATCCAATCAAAGTGAGGTGAAGAGAATTTGGCTTAATTAAGTCAGAGAGGCACAGACTGAGAGATGGAAGCAGCCAAGTTGGGACTGAGAAGAAAACGGGAATACAGATGAAATAAAAAAAAAGAGGAAAGAAGGGAGCCAGCGCTGATGTGCGAATCTCCTGCCCGACAAGAGACTGGACTAATTATCACTCCAGGGCTGCTCTGTTCTCCCACGCACAGCACAGTGTCACTGCAGCAGGCTAATGTGGGTCTGAGCCCAATCCACTCTGTCCCAGAAGACGGATTTGTATGAAACAGTCAGGCATCACTTCACGTTCTCTGTGGAACAGGGACCTGTGGGGTGTTTGTACTCAAGTTGTGTACTTGATGGCTTTATGGTTTCCCTAGTTGATGAATTGAAATAATTCATCAATATGTTTTTGTCTCATCCTTCCTTTGGGTATATAATATATTTTTCAGGGAAAGGAGCTGCTGTTTGAGTGAATCCAAGGAGGAAATGAATAGACAGCTTCACTTTGTTAATTTCATTATCATCATTATGGTTTTACTACCAGCAAAACCAACATCCTCATCATTTAGCTGTTGTATCGTTTGAGGTGAAAGTCCAAGCAATTCTGCAAGCATTCTTTCTTTTTCTGTTTTTTTTTTATGCTGTCTAAACTTCCTGTAAACGTACCAAACCATGATTCAGTGTAAACTGGACTGACAACCTACATTTTGTTCCGTTGGTCCAAGACGCCATTCACACCTGTTATTTTTATCTGGACTAAACAAAAACTCAGAAGTGATACAGAAGGTGTGAAAGTGTCCCGAAGTAGGAGTTAAGTAATTTCATGATGGAAACGTGACAAACAGCATGCAGACAAGCAAAATAAACATTTCTCAATACAATGGCACAGGAAACAGTAAAAAAAAGGGGAACTGGGATGATTTTTATATACTGTATACATTTAGTATGTACTGTATGTCAGCTACTTGTCAGAGTGTCTCAAACCAAAGTCGTACCTGTGCAGACAGCAGACAGGCACCAGTGATCACAGGTTGGTATCCCATAAATCCCAGCTTGGTTTGGAGTAACCCAGCTGACACGTTTTTCAATACAAGGACAAGAGCTTGTCACAGGTTTGGTCTTAACATGTTTTCCTCCTCAGAAAACTGCAACCATACGATTTTATTTTGTGCCCTGCTGACAAAATACACAATACACCTACACACAGACGGCAGTATAAACTTTTGCAATTTTGTCATTATTCTAAATATATTCCAGTTGTCATCTTTTTTTTCTTCATATTCCCATTTCCACCTCTTATTTATATAATTATAGCTTTTAATTCTTTATCGCACACTGGCTTTTGTTACTCATGTTTTTCGATGCCTTACGGCACAAATCTTTAAATCTTGAATCAAACACACAAATCCAGATCAGGTGAGGAGTTTATTTGTCTGTCTTTGTCCATGTGACTGCGTGTGCTTGTTTACTTTCTTGCCTTTACTTTAGCATATAAAATGGGTCTCAATCCAGGAGGCTCTGTGAACCAGGTAGTTCTCAAAAGTTGAACCTAACTGGTCAACTAAGTCTCTCTGTGATCACCAGCTCGTCCCACCCATATTATGGTTGCCTAGCAACGAGCTGAAGGTGGACATGCCAGGATAGTTTTGACGTCCCTTGGATTTTTAAAAATATGTGTCCTGTAAGCTGTTCAATCGGTCGCATTACCTCTTTAGAAAACAGTTTGTCACTGAAGCGTATAGGTTGGAGCATCCTTTCTCCGGTATGGAAGGACACATTTGTCCTTTGAAGGAGCTTTTGAAACAGTACAGCCTTGTCAGCCGCTGTCACACAGTCAGTCTTCAAACGCAGCCTCTGAACGAGACGGCCCCTGAATTGAGACACAGCCATAGTCTCCTGATCCCATGACTATGAAAATGAAGCTGTGTGTGAATGGAAATAACAGTCAAACTTAATGAATATGATTACCATCTTGTATGGGAGCTGTTAGGGTTAACACTATTGTCCTACGGTCGGTGACAAGCTGAGATGTAGCGTGTTTTTCTTCACAAGGGATGGAAAGATTGTTGCGACGCACATAAAGCCGATGGTAGCAGCTTTTTCTAGGAAGAAAAAAAAAATAATCACAAAAGAGTTATAATGTCCCCAGCTGTGGGATAAAGGATGGTTGTGTCACCAAGTCCCAAAGACGCTTTCAAATTTTGCTGCAGTGACAAACTCAGCATCTGTTTGGCGTTCCTCAGAACACCTCTGCCTCTTTCTCTTTCTCTTTCTCTCTCTCTCTCTCTCTCTCTCTCTCTCTCTCTCTCTCGCTCTCTATCCGTCTCTCTCTCTCTATCTCTCTCCCTCTCTCTCTCTATCTCTATCCGTCTCTCTCTCTCTCTTCCTCTCTCTCGCTCTCTCTCTCCCCCCTTCTCTCAAGGAGTATTTATTGTTGGAGCCTCCTGTCTGCTGTCACCATGGCACAGTAAACCACTGCTTGTTTCTTAATATTCCATTTTCACGCAACACATAGTGACATATCTGAGACACCTGTCTTGAAGCCAAATCCCACTAAATCTCACATTAATTATATTATATCCATTAATCTAAATACATACATCTTCAGCTCCTTGTGTTTTCTACTCTCTGCTATAGCGAAGGTGTCACGTTGTTATTATCCGACCATTTTTTTAAAAGATTTAAATTTGATCACGTCTATATTTTTTGAAGTACTTATACCTCAAACATGCTACTTAGAATTTCCGAGGGTGGCCCACCATTTCCTTTTAAATACCCTGATATTGAAGTACATTTTTGCTAAAAGGATATTTGTGACGATAGTATTAATACATAAAAGAATATTTTAATTGCACCAGCATATATTTACTTCAATCAAATCAAATGTAGCTATCTTATTATATTTGTATGTTCATACTCAGGGGAGATATTAAGAAAATAATCTTTTTTACTTTCTAGTGGCGAGGAAAAGAAGAAGATTAGGGCTATCATGTCTGTCAGGTAAATGGGGTTTGGGAGAACTAGTTTAGGAGCAGTAACTTCTAACAGCTGATAGAGAGCTGCTGTCTATAGCACAAAAAACAAAGAACAGATGCCTGCACGGTAGACCAGGCATACAGTATACAGTACACAGTATACAGTATAAATACATGCTTTAAAGTATAGTCTGTGGTTATGCTGTGTGGTTAGAGTTTGAACCTGCTGGGTGATCAGACCTTGCTCAGACCAGCGGTACTCTCAGAATCTCCTCACACTCAAACAGATTCTTGAGGTGATAGGTCTGTTGAGTTGCCTCTTCACCATCTTACACTGCTTACATATTATATCAGTCTGTGACCTTTTATTCCCAAACCACTTCATCACCAGAGAAGTTTGTTGCCGTCTTCGGTGACAGAGTTGGCAGCAACATTCTTTTTTGGGCTTTGGGGCATTCTCATTTCTGCTCTACATAATCATGAGATAAATACATCAACACATTGCGGTATCATTAAAATCACGATATGACACATTTTCATCAGGGAGAAGATACGTGTATTGTCATGAGTTATATAATATGGCCCGACCTTCGTGGTTTCCATTTTTTCATATGATTGCATTAATAATTCTTTATTTATTAGCATTTCTCACCCTGGGATTTTTTAGCCAAATTTTTTTGGGGTCATTTCTATGCTAACATCTAAACCACAGCAGAGTCCATCCATGTGTAACTCCATTAAGGATTCAGCTGAAGATGGCACAGGCTTGCTGATGTAAGAACAGGATAACCCATAAGAAATATCTGTTCAAGGACTGTGTGTCTGTCTGTGTGTCTGTGTGTGCGTGCGTTGGTGCGTGGATGTGTGCATGCGTTTGTGTGTGTGTGTGTGTTACTGCAGGACCAGGGCAGAGCAGCCTCTGAACAAAAATTCGATTGAAGGGCACAATAGTGTGATGAAGCCTGTGCTATTGTCAGGGAGACGTGAGGGGAAGAATGCTGATTTACATTTGCCCACGTTCTTATTATTCCAACTGATGGTGGGAGCTGTGCAGCCATCACAGGGCTTTCTCTGGGCGTCAAGGCCCCCACCTAGACACCCCTAATATGATGGATGGGGATATCTGAGGGTGTGATTTTATGAGGTTGGTTAAGTATTAAAAAAAAACAGGAAGAAGAAGGCGAGCTGCTGTTGTGTATGAGGACACTTGGCTTCAGCCGAGGAATCGTCTGCTGCTTTGTAATACAGCCGCAGGCCAGTGGGGCAGGGAACCCTGCCAAGATGAAGTCAGTGTTTGTATCCGGAGCGGCCTCCACGGACCACTGTCCTTTGACGGTCACTGAGCTCACTGTTTCAATCAAAATAAGATAATTTGGATGGAAAGCACACATGCATCAACTGGCAGTTTGTTTAGTCCTGTCAGCTGGAAAAAGTAGAAACCAGGAGTCGGACAGACTTGCACCTAATGCGCGGCTTGAGAACATGACCTGGTGCAACAGAGGAGCACGCTTCACTCTATAATTGCTGGGGCTGTTTGTCTTAATTCATCCTTGATCCTTATTTTAAGGATTTTTGAACTGTTGGGGTAAAACAGAGAACTGCAGTATTAAGAAGTTTTTAAAGCCTTTGCTGGAGGGCTTCTCATCTATCCTTGAACAACACTGAATTTTAAGGAGAGCATTCGAGTTCCACTCGTGATTTCAGGGGCTACGAGACGAGGCTGGAAAATATCTGAAAACATACAAAATGGTTGAGTCAACAGCAGACCTCAGTCTCAAGTTATTTCATTCCTTGTTTGTTTTCCTCTACCCAGTACAGTCATCCAAATTGGAAGTTAAATTTCCTGTTTGTGCGTATATGTCTGCGATAGAGAAAGAGTGTGCGTGCACAGCAGTAGTCAAGTATCCTCTGGGCCCTGCTCTGTGCTCAGCGTGATTTCTTCAGTGGGGGGTAGAGACACTGCTAGAGGAGACACGTTCATCTGGACTGAGGCACAGTGATTCAGTCGAGGCAAGCTGCAGGTAACAAACTGACAACAAAACATATTTCTAAACCAAAGTCTTTAAAGAAAGAAGAAGGGGAGAGAGGAGGAGGGGGGTGCAGGATTGGGGGAGGAGGTGGAGAGGCGAGTCGCCGAAAATGCGAGGTAGAGGGGCGGGGGGGGGGATGCCTGAGAGAATAGTTTTTTCGGGAAACTCAGCATCCGCTTCACAGGCCTGAGGCTGCGAGTTGTCATCTGAAACATTTTCTCTGCAACAGCCCGGATGATTTCCTGCCTCTCTCTGCAGACTCTTTTGTTTCAGCAGTGTGCAGCCCAGTGTAGATTCACTGGGAAGCAGTGACTGTTGGGATGCAGGTATTTTCACAATCACCAACATAACAGATAATTAAAGTTTGTAATGCAATGAGGCTGCACAGGCTGTTCTTTCCACACGGGTGCCTTCCTCTCACAGCGAGGATTCAGCTGCGGCGTCGCAGTTCACTGAATGTTTTACACGATTCAATTGGAAATGCAACGGTTTGTTCTCCCCCCTGCTCCCCCCGGTGCGTTAAATTGTGTTTATCTTTTCGTTTCTCATCACTGGGAGTGAACGAGTGGACATGCATTTCCATGAGGCCCACAGCAATACAATGAAACCACAACCTTAGTTTCAGTTTAAGAACAATTCCAGCTGCCCTGCAGTACTTCCACGCTTTTCAGTTCACGTTTTGCTTTGTCCGAATGATTTGTTATTACTCACTTTAATTTGTTGGATTAAAATCAATTCCCCCCATGAACAGCGGGGTTTCATAAATCACAAAGCAACATAGTTTTGTAGTAAAGGCTGATGTATCGCATCTATTCAGCCGGTCAGCAATCGATCATGAAAATACCCATGAATCTTCTTGGCAGGTTAAATGGTATTTACTCTGCAAAAAGTGAGGCGCTGACTAACTGGCTGGTTGCAACTCTGTGTGATACCCTTGACCTTTGTGTGTTTTCCGCGGCAGTAGCCTCTTAAATTATCAATAAGGGAAGCGTTGAGCCATGGTTCGGTGGGCAGAATGCAAAGAGACGCCTCATCTGCCTGTCCATAGCACACATAGGACGAATCATGGATCTTACAGGAAAGTGATTAGCAGACACACTTGTGATTATTACACATTTTTATGATTTAGTGGCTTCTAAATGGAAGTATGAAAGAGGCTTAGTGGTCTAAGTGGAAGTCACCTTGGACAAGAACATCAAGAGTGCTGGTAAATGGCGGCGATGATAAGCAGTTGTGCTATAATCGTATTAATGTGGTCAGGCTGGTCATCCTAATCCCTCTGTCTTTTACATTTAATATCAGGATGAGAAGGATTGCTGTCACCGTTTTCCTCTTCAAATCCAGACATCTCTCTTTCTCTCGCCTAAATAATCCCTACATCGTGTTTGTCAGGCGAATGCTTCCTGTTTCATTCACGTCGGCCGTTGGTTTGCAATCAGTGAAAGCAATAGAGCTTAAAAAAGATGGAGCGTACACACTCGAATATGCTTGCAGTGTTTTAATATCACAGGACAATATTCCTGTGCCTCCCATGGGCCTCTTTCATTTTGTTTATAGGATGGTGAAAAGTTTTATACACGTGGACTTTTCTTTAGCCCCACGGCAACCAGTCGCTGACAGGAGGAGGACACGTTACCGGCAGCTTAATGCTTGTGTCGAAACCTGTACAGTGCACAAAAGAGACAAAGTGTGCCTTTCCTTTAATGTGACAGTTTGAGTGCTTTACATTTTTAACAGCTGCGCAAATAATGTATTCTGTACTAATGACTGTTCCTGGCCTTTTCTCTTTTCACAGCTCCCGTCAACCCTCATCTGAGTAAGTAACGCGCATCGCAGACCGAGCTCCTTCTGTCGTGGCACCGTCTGTGAGAACAGTGGGAAAACCCAAAGTACCCATACGTCCCGTAGAGATCTGGCTCTCAACATGTCACGCTGCACTGGAAGAGTGGAGCTAAATAATGTATGAAATATAATACTTCCCCTTTAAGAAGTCACAGTAAACCTGAATTAGGCTATCTGACATGTTGAGAGCTTTAAATCTCTGCAGAACGCCTTGCAGACTCTTGGACACTTCATTTGCATGAGATACGTGGTGTTTGTGCCTGAGTACATTTGCACGCACTGTGCTAATGTTTAGCCCCATTATGAATGCACTTCATTTTCGAAACTTTATAAATTCACACCTTGAGAATCCAACTTAATCACTTTTTGCTGTGCAGCAGTGTGCTGTTGTGTATTGTGCTTTATTTATTTATATAGATATGTATTTTGTTGCGTGTTCGCACAAACATTTGCCAAAATCATAACAAACATCCTAATCACCAACATCATTATCCAAATCCCTGAAGGAAACGATCTTACCTGCACATCTCCTCCCTCCCTCCTTCCTCGGTCTATCCTCCGAATCATCCCGTGTTCACGAGGCGAAAACATTTAGTTTAGCTCACAGTGGAATGGGGCCGTCGGTGTCTAGCGCCTGGAGCTAGACCTCCATTTAAATCTGCGTGCCTATAGGGGAAGAGTCAAGAGTATCTGCAACCCAGCCCCTTCCCTCACTCTCCATCACCACCTCCTCTCTCCCTCTTGCTCTCACTTTCCATCTCTTTGTCTTCCTCTCCCTGCCTCGCAGCACGGCTGCCCTCTCCCGTCCCTCGGCCCATCCACCCACTCTTAAACTCCGTCTACGTTACCTCCATTACCTGAGTAGAAGCTGCTCCTCTCAAGGTCACAACTCCAAACTGCTCCCAGCCACGTTTTAATAAATCAATGAATATTTATCAGAGCACACCCCTGCATCCTGAATCTAAATCCTCATTTTTGTTTACTATCTCTTTGAGGACACTGCTCAGCAGCACCATGTCCTCTTTTAAGATGTTTTTTCTTTGATTGTTACATGAATTAAATAGAAGTTTTGACACTGTTGATCCTCCCTCTACCCCTTAATTAAAGTGAGTGGGCTGGTTTCCCACACATGCTATTTCCAACTCTTCATTAGTGTATTCACTGTTAGACATCCCCCCACATGTGACCCATCATCACCTCATGCTGGAGTAACAATTACTCTTTTTCGTGAGGGGTGTCCAGAGAATTGCAGACATTCTCTGGAGTTCATGTCTGAAAACGGTTTACTACTATTTCTACAATGTCAAATACAATCTAGAAAAACATTTATACCTTTTAACAGACCTCCTTTATGTGAGATTTGTATTTAGTGTTATGTAGTTTACGTAGGTAGTAAGTGTGAGTATATTGAATTCCATCCATCAGTAGTGGACATGGTACAACTCTAATAACCAGTTTTGAAAATCACATACTGCAGTAGAGTGTGTTTCCAGGATGCAGAGACTTCCTCTCTGAACTGAACCCAACTGCCTGCCGTCGTCAGGGAAAACTCGAGCACGCTCTGTGACGTCTCCACAGTCACCAAGAGGTCAAATCTTAATTTAGAAATTCTGTTCTCCACATCGTGTGGCGTAATTAGGTCTAGGCTGTTGCATATCCCCCTGTGACACACGTACACACGCGCGCACACGCACACACAAGTAAAAGCTCATAAATTTACAGTAGGTGCTCACATACTATAATGTAGCCTCTAGCCAAGTGTGTAACCTCTATTTGTAGCGATGTGAATGTAAGAGCCCAGTTCTTCTCTGTCGCTCACCAGGAGAGTTCCACTGCAGCTTTGAGGAGGAGCCCATCTGCATGTTCACCCAGGACAAGAACGACGATTTCGATTGGACACGGCACAGCGCTGCCACCCGTGACACCAAGTACACACCCAATACCGGGCCTAGTGGTGATCGCAGTGATTCCAAGCAGGGTGAGTATTCCTTTTACTATTAAAGCCTGCACTCACATCTGGCTTTATGCCTGCAATGGGAATGGATTCTCTATTGACTCGCCGGTCAAATGACTCTGCCACCTGCACGTGTTTTAATCATTACATTACATTACATGTCATTTAGCTGACGCTTTTGTCCAAAGCGACTTACAATTAGTACACTCAACATTCATGAGGGGCCATTTAGGGGTTCAGTATCTTGCCAAGGACACTTCGGCATGCAGATGGGAATGTGACATATACGAGTGAAAGCGCTAATTTGGAAAGACGGCAAGGTGAGAGAGCAACTCAGTCGTCGGTGCGGCTGTGACGTTGAGCATGACCAGAGGAAGAAAACTGAAATTTTCTCTACTGCCATGGGAAAGGAGTCAATTGACTTTTGTTGTAAAAGAGGTATAAGTGACCATTTATTGAACATCTCCGCTGATCAGTAATTGTGCAGTTACAGTGTGGCTGTAGTTTAAAAAGGTCCACTTCCAGGGCTAAAGAGCTTATCATTAGCTTACTACTTTACAACATGTATTACTGCCACTGCCCTGTTCAGTGTTCAGATCATATATTTAGCTATCAAGTGCACATTTAGACTCTTACATTAAACCTCATTTAGCTGACGCTTTTATCCAAAGCGACTTACAATAAGTGCATTCAACCATGAGGGTAAAACCCCGGAACAACAAGATTCAAGAAAGTACTTTTTGTTCAAGAAAGCCAAAGTGCTATAAGTAAGTGGCCTGCAATCCCGTCTGATGTTTTCAAACAAATCACAGAGTTACCAATAATTTCCCTTGTTGATCAAAACCTTCATTTAGCTTTGGCACTTGTGTGGTATGGGGATGAGCACATTGTGTTAATAAAAGTCCAATTATTTGTCAAATTGAGCTGGAATATCTATGTAAACTATTTAAACCGTGAATATGTATCATACGCATAGAGAAAAAAATTCACAACAGATATGTAATATTGGCTACAGATGCATAAAATAACAAATTAGATACAAATCACCAACATCGTCAATAGTCATTGTCAGTGAGAAAGTTGGCCTCAGCTGCGAATGTATCTCTATATGGCCGATGCACCAATAGGAAATGAAACAGTTGGTTTAAGTGTAATCAATTATGTTCGTGTGGCTATGCAAACACTGCACCTGCTCACTGGACTGGGAGTAAGTTGGTAGAATGCACACATTTAAATGTACAGCACACTATATGTGCATTGTGCTGTGTGCAGTGTGCTGCTACTCACCACACACACACACAGACTACACACTGTTTCATATACAATCTATGAATGAATACTGGAACCCCCACAGTTCACAGGCACAGCAGTATGATTATAATGTAATTGCTAAAAGATTTGGCCAGATATAAAATTAGCAGCATTCCATGTTGATTATGTCATACCTGTATTTGCAAACTTGACACTAATGGTTTTGTTTTTAGAAATATTGCAATAAGATGGAAAGATTCAGGTGGTCTACTGAATTGCAGAGAATTTAAACTAGATGAATTAAAACAAATCAATGAGCAGCCGTGAGCTTTGATTTTCAGGCTAATCAAATTTGCACAATATTTACTTTTTAATCTTTTACTTAGATGTGCAGATATTTAAGAATTTAAATAGCCAATTAACAAAACTGAAGTCATGTGAAGCCCTGATGATAGAAGTTATATCTGTGGTGGAATGTGCGTGTCTGTTATGGTGCGGTGGCACCAGCAGCAGCTGAAGCAGTAAATAATGCATTGGCTTTAATCACCTAATGGTTTCAAAATGTCCAGCATTTCATTACCGGCCCCATTCCTCTTTGGGTATAATTATCTGATATGAGATTCAACATGAGGGAGATATTCCATTTGATTTTGGCTGGAGGGGCGTGGAGCCGCTCACTAGCTACCTTCCCTGTGCCTGTGGCAGGGACGAGATTGGCTTCAGATTCTGTGGCTCTGCTACAATCAGACTGTTTGACTCGCCGCCATCGTCGCCGCGTTTCAGGCCTGTCAGACCGGGGGAGCATGAATGTAACCCCGTTGTTATCGGCCCGATGTGCCCCCTGGTTATTGCTATTAGTAAAAAGGGAACTGTCCGTCATAGAAAGCCACGCTCCTTATCTCTGATATGGAAGGTTTCATTTCCATCATGCTATCACAGACTGGCTGAGAAAGCAGCTGAGCATGACCACGGATGCTTCTCCCCAGTGTTTACAGCGGCAAACAGTTGTTGGTGTACTGTAGTTATTGGATTGTGAACATGGCCTAGGGAATCGAGCGGGTGTTCTGCAACAAGAGGGTTGCTGGTTCGAATCCCACTCTTTCCCATATGCATGCCTAAGTGTCTTTGGTAAGATACTGAACCCCTAAATGGCCCCTCATAAATGTTGAGTGTACTAAAAATGTAAGTCGCTTTGGACAAAAAAGCGCCAGCTAAATTACATGTAATGTGATGAACACTGCCAGGCAAAAGCTTTCTCATTTTTTAGCTGGGGTAGTTAACCAGACAGGCACAATGACTCTGTCCAGCGTCCTTAAAGATTTCGTATGGCATAATCAGATGTATAACTGTACTGCATATATAAGTATTTGCAGTGGATATATATGGCAATTAGCCTAAATACTTGTTTTTATGCCTCGTCACAAACCATAGCCACAGGGTGGAGGCATTCTGTTTTTCGCTTCTGTGTCTGTCCCATTCTTTTGAACATGATATCTCAAGAATGCCTTGAGGAAATTTCTTCAAATTTGGTAAAAATGTTCACTTAGTCCTACAGATTGGGTTTAGCTGGTCAGAGGTAAAAGGTCAAAGTGGCCTCACAAAACATGGTTATGTTGGCAAAGACATACAAACGCTCAATGGCAGTTTAAATAGTTTATTGGAGTTTTGGTTCAATCTGCAGCTTATTTTGTAATATTTGCTCATTTGTACCATAGGTAACATTTTTGCACCAAATGATAGTTCCAGCCTCAGGTGAAGGAAGTTCCATCCCATAGAATCTCAATTCTTGGTTTTGCTTTATGTGTGAAGATGAACTCACGTGTAAATCCTGCTTCCACCAACCTCCTGTGCTCATGTATGTCTGTGTTTCCAGGTTTCTACATGTACATTGAGACTTCGAGGCCGAGGAAAGAAGGGGAGCAGGCGCGGCTCATAAGCCCGTTCTTCAACGTAGCACCTAAAAACCCCTACGGTATCACCAACCCACCTGCCTACTGCTTCAGCTTCTTCTACCACATGTATGGAAAACACATAGGTACGTCACATTTCTTATTTGCTCCCTTGTCCACAGCTTGTGTAACAAATAAAACTTGGGCTTTGAAGAATGCAGCGGAAAGAATCTGCTTAATTAAATTCATTGCTCACTAGTTCATGGAAATAGATGAGGATCGAATAATTACTCACATTCTTTTAAAGAATCTGTCGCTGTTCTGTCGCTTTTGGCTGCTTGAGCAGAAAAAGCATATTCTAGTGAAGCTCAAATTGCTTTGCTAAATGAAGGGGATGCGTTCTTATCTGCGCGGAACTAAACCGTCGATGAGGATGCACCACAACAAATGTTATTTTCCGAGAGAAGAGTCCGTCATCAAGCATCCGCGGGACATCACAGTGTCTTTGAAATCTATAAACCGAGAGATGAGTTTCTTGGAATTGCTGTCCGCCACCTACAGTGTGCGTGTCCCAGTGGGCTCTTCTCTTCTGTGTTTCTGAAGAGTAGTTGTTTGTGAGACAGAAACACAGGAGTCACGCTGTGAAAAGAAGAAGAATAGAAAGCAGCAGCACTTTTGTCTGTGAGCAACCGACTTTCAGTCATTTCCATTTCCAGACAGTTTTATCTCTGTGGCGAGTGCTGTGGGGACTTCTACACTTTCATGCCGAAATTTGGTTAAATGCAGCTGTCAAAGGGCTCATGCATATTATATCTCATTTTTAGATCAAACAGTAAGAAAGGTGAGCACACTAAACCTGGGCATTAGCTCTCACATTCCCCTCTGAATGGAGATAACCAACTTTGCATGGCCTGTGTGAAGATGGCAGAGTGACTGAAGGAGCTGCTCTGTGGCACACGTCTGACTCTTAACTTTCTTTCACAAGGAAACCAATCAGTCGACCACAAGCTCCCCTGCTCTGAGTGCAAACTGTTTGTGGAGATTGTGACTGTGGGAGTGATGAGCCAGATTGGATCTTAAGCACAAAAACAGCAGCTTCACACGATGTTGAGAGCCACTTGTGGGGATTTCTCTGTCAAGCAGGTTCATGTTCGAGTTTGTCCTCTTTTATGATCCTGTCAGTCTCCAGATGACATAAATGTTTAGGAAATCGGGCCGACGCTGTTCATACCCTGGCATTGCCAAACCTCTCCCTACATTCTCTGTCTCAGTGGAGATTTATACATCCAATCAGAGCTATCTCCATGGCAGAATCACCTGACCTTTCCGTATCCGCGACAGCTACGCTCCGGTGGCTCTCCTATTGGGTGCTCCTCTGTGAGTCATCGAATCAATCATGCCTCATTATAGATCAATGGTTGTGATTGGCCCGACAGGTTTTAGGACAGATTGGAATCGGTTTGAACACGGGGGGCGCGTCCAAACATGCAAGAGCAAATGAACATGAGCTCACTGATTGGACTGGTTTCCAGACTAATTGAGTCATTCATCTGCAGATATTATTTAATGGAACCTAGTTCTATGCACTCCAATGCCTGTGATACCCTTTCATCACTCACACTGTCCCTTTAAAGCCAGTCATTCACTGTGCAGCAGCAATGAGTCTTAGGTCAGAGCATCAATGTGTGTTGTAGTATCATCTTATGCACTGTTTGCTAGCTGTTATTGACCAGGCCAGGAAATGTCTCCTTTTGTCTCTCCTCTCTCAGGAGCAGGGGGTGTTGTTTTAAGGTCCATCACTGTTGACATTTGGGTCTCAAACAAGGCCACTGACCCGTCCTCTGTGATCCGTTCACAAGCAAAGCAAGCGCGGGCATTAAAGGCACAACAGCCTTCAAGCACAGTTTGTGTGGCATTTGAGGTTGACATGCAAAGTCAGAAATGTTCAAATCCCACATCTAGCCATGGACGATACTTAAAGCCACTGAAGACAAACAGGTTCAAATCCGATATTTAACATGATTGGAAAAACCCGATTTTTTTCATGGAGGTCTCGGAAACTCTGATAATCAGCCACGAGGACTGTGTTGATGTGGTTGGTTCAGATTGACTGACAGTGATCCACCAATTGGCATTAGTCATACATTTTCCAAAAAGATGCTTGGTGCAAGTATGTGACATCACATCTTCCAACTGAAAACCAGTAAGAAGAGCTCAGATGCAAAACATAAAAAATAGAAGAAAATGAAACTTCTCATTTCAAACTAGAACACCTCTGCTTACATTCCCCCTTACAGTCAACCAAGCTGCTCTGAATTTCTCACACTCAGTTCCCTAAATGTGCCTAATTTCATTCATCAAGATCCATTTTTTATTCTCTGGCAAATTTCAGAACACGCCACATATCTTGCAATGTTAAAATATAGAAAAGTAATCCTGAATCCACCCCCTGATCTGGATCTGCACCAAAATGTTCTAGATTCTTCCCTGACCCCATACTGCATCCTTCCACTAAGTTTCATCCATTCAGTTGTTATTGCGTAATTCTGCTTACACACCCACGAAATACTACTTTGATAAAAAAACATGATGTAGTCCACAAAATAAAAAAGGCGAAGCAAGAATAAGCGAGTAGTGAGAACTGTGAATAAACACAGAGGGAACAAGTAGCAGTGCTCATTAAACTTGACACTAAAACTGCATGAGACTGTAAAATCACTACAGCCTGGCAGCGGCACCCTCTCCCTTCTGATAAAATGTTTACAGTGAGCATTTGGCTGAGTTTACCTTCGTATTCTAGTGAGACATCGATGGTATCAGCAGCGTCTCCACCCACCACCTGCTCCACTCCGAGCTTCTGCTGGACCTGCTGCTCCATCTCCAGCCCACTCAGCTTCCTCTCCTCCTCTGTCTCTCTTGTTTGTGGAGCACTGGCTTATTCATTCTTTTTGAAATATATTTTGTGCCAGTCTATTTTTTTTATTCCTTTTGGAACTTATTTTTTTGACTCTTATTTGCCTTAATAATATAAAAAGGCTTACAGATGGTTCCCTTCAGTGATAAGAGATAAACCTGTAGCCTGTGGAAATATCTTTCTTTATTACAGATATTTTTACGCAAAAGTACTTTTTTTGGGCGAGGGAATTTAAACACTTAAGAATCAGCTTTTAACAATGTTGGTGAACTAACCATATTGGCTTGAGTTGACAACCGGCCCCCTTCAGGGCAGACATTTTTTTTCTTCTTCTGTCCTCGGTGGAAAGGCTGAGTGTAAGAATCCAGCTGGGAGAAAGGACCCAAACATCTGGAGAGGTGGAGAAAATGTAAGGATAGAGGTGTCAGAGGGCGACTCAGCGGGGAGATGAGAGCTCCTCCTGCTCCCTGCCGAGGTTGAGTAGGCCATGACATTTCCAATTTGCTCAAATTGATCGCCGGCCAGGCCCTCTCTTCACTGCCCTCCCCATCTGTGGTGAAGCCCATGCCCAGACTGTGGCGTGTTATGATGAATGGGCTAAATGTCAAGGACTTGAAACCCAGCTCAGATCCTCTATAGCTACGCTCCATTTAGTATTCTGCCTCTCTAGCCGTGAGAGAATTTGCCCCTGAGCTCAGGAATGTTGGATTGTGATATTCCCTACCCAGAGAATGCTGGTATTGGTAAACGGTCCATGTAACATATGTTCACTTGTACTATACAGCCCCACAATGCTTCTTTTTCAAAACTTTGTTGTAATTGCATCTGAAGGCGTTTTGTTAATTGAAGCCGTGCTGCTCTGTCCTGAAACACTGGGAGTTGGATGCTCCTTGGGTCTTTGCTGTTGAGGTTAGTCACAGTCAAGTGGTGACACGGCAGCGCTAAAGGCCAAAATCAGTCGATAAGGAGTCGCGCCTACACACTGATGAAAACAGTGGCACAGGCTCAAAGAAACTCTGATGTCGCTAGCTAGCGGGGGGGGGATACCTGAGACAAGGTCACACTTAATTACTGAAGCGCACATCAAAGTTTGCCTTTGGTGCCTGTGTCGCATTTGTTTATAGGATTAAGTCTCCAGCAAAGCACAAAGCAAAGCAAGTCTGTTTTAAGTCTGACCTTCTGAGGAGCAATGGAGTCCTCCTTTCATTAGCGAGGAGGGTGGTACCGCACCTCAATCCCCAACTCGCTCGTCCTCACTCCATAATTGAAATCTTCTAGGAGCCGCTTCTCACTTTTCACTAGACTCACATCTTTCTGTTCTCAGATCTTTTTTAAATTTCACAAGTGTCTGCCACAGGTATTTCTGTAAAAAAAGAAAAAGACAGAGATACTCCAGATGAATATCCAGCGCATGACTTTGCTCGGGATGTGATGACACCGGCATAACCACCTACATCGAGATGAGTTCAAAGAAAATGTAAGCCAGCCAGCTCAGCAAGAATCCCCCTACATCCTAACCACTTCGACGGTAGATGAAACCGCAGGTCATGTTCTGTACAAGAGCTCATCTCTCACTGGATATTGGGCTGTCGTTGGGAGAAAGTGTACACTCTGCTGATAATGTGAACAAGGACATACAGTACGGCTTTCCCTCCATTGCTCACAGAGATGTTTTTTAGCAGGGGGCTGTACAGTAATGAGGCACCTCGCTGTGGCATAGATGCATCAGGGGCGAGGTGACACTCCTCGACACTGCTGTTTTTTTGCTCATCAGTTGTGTCAGCGCTAAGGTGCCGCTCTCCATCCTCGAATTTCACTTGACTTCAGAGCGGTGGTCCTGCTGAGCTTCTCCACGGTGTCAACGCTAACCTGATTTGAGTCTTTGGATGCTGCTCCTCCTGGCACGCCGCTAAGAAACTGCCGTCTCACGCACTCACACACGCATTGCAAATAGAGAAACGAGCAGATCGTGTGGATGGAGAGGAGGAGAGGGAAGTGGTTACACTCTGTGTCATCATCTGACATCATATCAAAGTCCGGAGCCAGACAAGAGGAGAAGCTGGAACCCAGTCCTGGTGTCTCTTACTTCTCAACAAGAAGAGTATTTCTGTCTCATTGTTAGAGTTTTACATCTATTAAGTTTGAAAGGCTGAATTTTAATATTGCATTTTCTAATTCAGAGTTCAACAGACACATTCAGCAGTTTCTCCTGTGCAGCTTCAGATGGAATGCAGGTGGAAAAAAAGGCAGCTGGACCACATAGAAAGAATTTGAAACTATTTGAAAATTATCCATGCAGTATTCTCATAACAAATTGACCATTAGTGATTATTATTTTTCGATCATTCATATGACCTGAGGTTAACGTTTGCATATGGTCAACTCTGCTCTTAAAACATGAAATTTAAATGTTGAGGACAGAGGTCAATATGAAGCTGAGAAGTCTAGATCCAATCTCACTCACAGGTTCACCCTGGAATTCACAATGGACTCCTCTCTCCCATGTGTGGGTGATTCTTTACTGTCTTATATACATTTTAAGTAGTTCTACACTCAGAGCCAGAGTTTCTCACCTGTCTCTGCACTGCAGACTATCTTTATACTTTAAGATTTTATTTTCTGTCGAAAAACTCAGGTAAACCTTGACAGAAGATTTAAGAAAGAGCCTTAAAAGAGTGGTAGGCGAGCATAAAAAACACAATCTGTGTGTATTTTATTTGTTACGGATAAACACGAGAGCAACACTCACACTGAGGTGTGTGTGAGGGTGTGTTTGTGTTAGTCTTCAGTTTCACTATCCAACAGAGAACAGTTTGTTGATTATGAAGGCAACTGTAAAATAACCTACGTGAAGGAACCCATCTTACAATTCTAGAAATCTCTCTACAAGCAACATTTCAGCACCTTCTCAGAGCTGGTCACATGCCATTTGCAGGAAGCTGTAGAGTAAACACCTCAGGGTTATTATCATACAGTACCTGTCAGCAGCCATACTGCAAGTGTGGTGGAATATGAACTGTCGTGTTTTGACCGCGCAAATCTGTTTCACTTGTGTACACAGACCAAACAATGCTGAAAGGTGGTGACAACAGACTGGTCACCTGAAGTACTTGTTGACCTTGTATAGCTGAGAAGCATTGTATTGTTGTGTAGAGCACGGCAGGGGAGGAACGAGAGCGCCAGGTTTAAGGTTATTACCACAAAAATAGTCTATAACGCGATACAGTATGCAATCGGTATCAAGGTTTCTCTAAAGGCTCGGTACAGGTCCATGTGACTGTGTGTATGTGTATGTGTGTAACATCTATGTTTCTCTTCTGTCCATGCAGGAACCCTGAACGCCTTCCTAAAGCAGAAGGGCCAAACGACCTCCGAGGGTCCCGTGTGGTTGCTCACAGGTAACCAAGGGGACCGTTGGAACCAGGCCAAAGTGAGCATCCACCCGACAGCGTCATTCCAGGTGAGACCAGCATTCTGACTGTCCTATTATCTTCCCCTCTCTCTCTGGGTGTGTACGGTGAACCTTTAGTTTCCTCGGGGGTTGCGTGTTGATGTAGCGCTTCACAAAACCTCAATGTAAGCAGAGAAGTGGACAGGATCCGTGGCTGTTGAGAAAGAAATATCACTCACACTTTGCCATCAGGAAGCCTAATCTCTAATCAATTCTCCATCATTTTTACTGCTGCACTTGTGGAAAGTAATTATAGCCTCAGCTGCACTTGTGTGGTTGTTTTTTCCCGTTCCCACTCACCACAGGCTTTTTTAAATTTAAATCTTATGAAATAAAAAACTGAAACAAACACTCACCACCTGCTGTTACTTTTTTATAAGGGGCAATTTAGCTCAATTGCACTGTGTGCTTACTTTTAGAGATTGTCTTGCAGTGGCACTAATTTTCTTGTTTTTGTGTTTGATCAAGGCCGCGCAGGAAAAAAATGATATTGGTTTGTCTCTCTCCAGGTGGTCCTGGAAGGTGTCCGGGGACCGGGTATCGAGGGAGACATCGCCATCGATGACGTCACACTGGAGGAAGGGGAGTGTCGAGACCCTCCGCCCAGTGAGTAGCACCACACGCCCCCACCTCCTCTGACCTCTCCTCGGACCCCTGCTCCCACCTCGCTAGACGAGCTCCAGATTTACGAGAGGGGACACAATCTAAGAGGGTTGCCGCCATTGAACCACCTTGTCGGGGGGGGGTTGTCATAGCAACAGTGTTGTAATCACATGAGTGATAGCCACGCCGGCTGAGTGGAGCACTGTAATTGTGCTGTAGGAACAAACAAAATGTAAAAAGAGAAAACAGGACAGAGAAAATTGCCAACGCTGGTCCTGCGATTTATTTCAAATTACATATGATTGGAGGAATATTATTTCCAGAAGCTTCTGAGACATACACTTCCCTTTCACGTAGCAGCGATGAATCGGGGTAATCTTTTTCCATTTGTCGTGACATTAGTGGGAAATAAGCAGGCAACTAGAAGAGAGTCAGAGTCGGTTATCTGGCTCCGCAAGAGAAGAAGCTTTGTATTTATCCCAAGATTATTGTTGTAGTTATTTCTCATCTGGACCATTGAGTCAAAGCAACAGCATTAAATCATGGTAACAGGGGGAGTCGGCAAGGCTGAGGACGTTATGAATTATACAATGAAATCTCAGGTGATGAATCTTATATGACTTTATGTGATGTCAGAGGGAAAATTTTAGGAATATCTCTCGAAGGGTGAACTGACAGAGGATGTTATTCAGAGAAGCTGTTAAATGGTGTTGTCGTACAGGTTCAATTAAACTAAATGTTAATCTTCAGTTATCATTTATAAGCAACAATATACAATCAAATATATGAAACAGATATTGTGCATCTTGACAGTACTGTCAATTCTGTCAATTTGTTTTAGCAGCTTGCTTACTGACCCCTCCTTGTTTTAACAAATTTGGTGTCTAAACATAATCTTATTTTTCACTTCCTCCTGATGACAATAAATTCTGTCAATTAACAGCCGGTGCACATGAACCTCTGCTGTCCGATTCCTCGACAACACAGAGCAGGCTGTTGTAACGACTTTCCAAGCTGAGCTGTTACTTCCTTTCAACTCTGACACAGATTCAGCGCTTGTGTCTGCTGATTGGCGATCAATATCTGTTGTCTACATGTTCCTTTTTTTTTTATTGTTTTCTACCTGACATGTGAATATGTTCAGTCAAATAGCACTCTGACATCACAGGGTCCTTAAAGGAATAATTTGACATTTATGAAAACATTGATTTATAGGAAGATCAATATGGGTTGAAAGTGATCCTGGAGCTGGGAGGGCGTTTAGCTTAGCTCAGCATATAGACTGAAAACAGGCAGAAACTTTAAGCCTGGCTCTGTCGGTTAACACCTGAAGCAGAGGTTCCCAAAGTTTTCAGCAAATGACCCCAAAAAGGATCATGCCATATATAGATATAGATATTGATATAGATATAGATATAGATATTGATTTGATTTGATTTTTACCGAGTTTGCAATAAAATTCACCAAAGGGCTCATGTTGCACACATAGCTGTCACATAGAGTCAGAGATGCCAGTATTTCTTTATTTCTTAATTATTTTTGAAATGTGCCCTTTAGAATATTTTTTAATTGGAAATGTTTCTCAGTACCGTCTTCCTTATTCCCCTTGGGCCTCCCACCCGCTGGTTTGGTAACTACTGCCCGTAAGCACACAAATTAACACTTTTAATTCAGTTTGTTGAGTTTTTACAGATATTTGGCTTTAGGGGTGTTTGTTTGCTGGAATATGTTTTTGTCGAGTTGCAAAGATTGACAAGCAACTAAAACAAACTTCCTATAGGCCAGTTAATCATCGTATTAGGCCCAAAAAAAAGTCCATCTCAAAGTCACCACGTAAAATCACAACTTATCATTTATTCAACTCAGTATTTGTTTTTCTACCAGAGCCAGGCAAGCTGCTTCCCAAATGTTATGCTTTATGCTAAGCTAAGCCTATTGGGTGCTGGCAAAATATTAAAGGATCAATCTTGGCCAGAAAGAGAATACATACATTTGCCACAATGAGATCCATTTGTTCAATGTTCCTGGTTTGTTTATTTTCATTTGTTCTGTATTTTGTCTGGAAGCATTTTTGTGTCGTCTTTCTCTTTGGTAGCGTTTATTAACAACAGATAACTTTCATATCTTCTCTTTTACAAATTCTAGATCTCAGCGCTGAGGCTCCGTCAACATCCTCCCATATATGGCTGCTATGCATCACCCTGGTGATGACCCTCCTCGAAGGTCAGAGGTGACCCTCCTCTCCGTCACCTCAGAGGCAAACATTCAGACCCACCGTCTGTGAGCTGTCCTCGGCATCCAATCACCAAAGATTCATGCATCCTGAAAGCAGCAGGGATCCTCTGGTGGACCGCGGAGGGACCCAAACCAATAAAAAAGAGAAAAAATTGTGATGAAAAAGTTACACAAAAATGAATAAAGGAGTTGCGCTAATTTTTTTAAAGAGACCTCTTTTACAGAAAACACTCCTCGGTGCAGGACTCTACGAGCACAAAGACAGGCGGCCCGCGAGTGAAGCCTGGACTTTGGTGAAAGACTTCTCAAGCGTCGAGGGAGGACAGTTTGTAAAGCACAAGAACTATTTTATGAAGTCATGAAAATATCTTTGGAGGGAGGCAGATTATAGACTCTGCTGACTTTTTCAAATGGAAATAACATTTCCCTGCTTACGAACACACGGAGTCAGACCTTTCTCTGTGTATCTTTATCTTCATTTTCTTGCACCAGATGCCAATCCCCCCCGACACTTGTTTTTCACTCGAGCCCAGCCTCACATCACATCCTGGTATTTCTTTATCTGCTTGGTGCTGTACTGTAGATAAACAAGGACTCCGGCAACTTTTTAGTTCTGTATGCTTACTCCCCCTGTAGCTGCCTATGTATCTTTTAACACTGTGCTCACGAGTCCAAGTGGCCAACCGACGGAATGGTGGCAGAACAATAAACCGAAGGAAGAATCAGCGAAGGTGTAGACAGCTGGACTGGAGGGCAGAAGAAGGTCCGAGCTTATGAGTTGAAATAAGAGGAAGGGGCGGAAAGAGGGGCAGAGGGAGGAAGAGGAGGAACAGGCAGAGAAAGGTCAGATTAGTCAGGCCTGACTCCGATATTCAGTCAGCGGTCCACCTGTGGAGCCGAAGCCACTTTACTTTCTGCCATGAAACAAAGTGCCTTCAGATTACAAACCGAATCGTGAGCCTGGGCGTTAATCAAAACCGAACACATCTCTGTTCATGTTTCCTCTGATGGGCTATTTTCTACATGTTTCTTTTGCCCCACAAGTGCTGATGGGAGGACACACGCGTTGAGAGGGAGTACAGGGGGGGGTTCGCGCAACACCTGGATCTTACTACTGACGATGGAACAGTTGCCAGTGTGTGTGTGTGTGTCTGTGTGTGTGTGTTTGTATGCGAGTGTGTGTCTGTGCGCCTAAGCCCATGCCTACGCGTAGTTCAATGTGGGGGCAGCCGGCCGGGCGGTGCTGGCAGACCCCAAGCACAGGTTTGGAAACAGTTTGGATCAAAAGCAGCGGCAACGGTTGACAGTGAGGCCCTGGATCTTTTTTCCATAAGGATGGTTTAAGATCAGGCAGGAGGATAAAGACACTTTGTTGAATTAATACCCAGCTCTCTTCCCATAATTTCCCTCTCTTTGTTTTTGTTTTTGAACAACAGAAAAGAACAACCGCTGAATAAAACATTGTGTTGTACAGGGAGGAGTGTAGGAACCTTTGGACGGCAGGCTCTTCATTTGGGTGATTGGCCTCGACCCTGTGCTCCACCATTTATATGGAACAATATGAGAATAAAAGATAATAATGACCATAATAATAGTCATGATATTTTATTACTCCAGCGAGAATGTTTCTCTGCTTTTACACAAACTGTGAAGACTGACTGTGGAAGATCTACCTGAGACCATAACCTTAACCAGCGGGGTTTTTAAAAAATGTATTGTAAAAAAGAGAAAATAAGAAAATGAAAAATTCCGTTCATTGTTGGTTATGACAAATGTTTTGAGGACTTGTGTCTTGTTTCTTATTTTTTTTTGTTGAAGATGATTAACTTCCTTTCTCTTCTTGTTGTCTCCCTTTGCATTGCTGAAGTATCAAAGCCGATGGAAGCATAAGAACCAATTTGGTAACTGTATAACTTGTAAATGTTAAAGAAGCTCTATTCAAAGGTTTATGATAAATGTTTTATGTTGGAGTACAGGAAGCACAACAGTTCAAGGTCTCAACATATAAAATCCATTTCATTTTTTCCGCACATGCGTGACCTACTTTCACGGATTCAGGCTTCACCACACTTCGGAAACAAATCCACACTTAACGGCGAGTTGTTCCATTTGTTCCTCGTTAAATTCATATTTATAGTGCAACCACAATGCGAGAAGAGAAGAAGGGAAGCCAGTCAGTGGAGGAGATCTTCATGAAACGTGATGGGGGGGGGGGGGGGGGGGGGTTAAAGGTTCATGGTGTTGTGGCTGCTCAGCGTATGTAGCCTCGTCAGTGGAAGCCTGGGTCGGTCCGAGTGGGTCACGTACATGTGGGAGCATAAAGCTGTGTACAAATAAGTGTGAAAAGAAACTGATATATGTAAAGAAGATAAATATGCGAAGCAAAACAGAGCAGAATGATGAACATTTCAGGGCATCCCTACCATAGCATTACGGTCTGTACGATATTATTACAGAGATGTTGGTATTATATGCTGTCCATTTCTCTTTTCTTTTCTTTTAGTAGATAATTTCAGACATTTTTTTTTTTTTTTTTTTATCATTTCCGTATTTTGATTTCCATGAGGCCCAGATCAAAATGAATGTAAATGGAGTTCTGGGGACAGTTGTTCTTTTTTTCCTACAGTCTTACTAGATGTAATGTTTTACTAAAACATATGTTATTTTTGCGGGGACGCGCTTTCGATGATGAGAACTCTCAGACTCTCCCAGGCTGTTTCGGACACATCGAGAACAGGACGTCCATCCGACCTCGACACAGACTTTGACACAACTTCCTAAAAATAGAAGTTCAGATAAAATCATCCATTAGCTCTATCACTATATCCTTCTGTAGTATAGTATGATTAAAAGTGCCAAAGTGCCCCGTGTAGTTGTCCGTGTTACCAAGTCTGGAGTTTCTGAAGACGGTTTTGGGAACTGTTTCTTTTACAGCCGCCCTGAGCACTTGGTCTCTTATTCATGACCTGAGCAGAAAAGCAGCAGATGACCTGATGAGAAATTTACTTTTAAACAAATTGTAAGAATTTACATGACATTAAAAAAAAGCTATGGTATTTGGTTTTGTTGTCAGTGGTTTGAGGGAACATGGTTTCATTTTTCACATAACTGCCTTGTGTTTGATTCAGATTTATTAATCCCACGGGAGTCATTCATTTCCACCGTTAGTAGAATTCAATGAAAACATCATTACAGTCACATATCTGTCCATTAGTTGGATAAGCTCATCTTAGGACAGTAAACTTGGCTCTGTTTGAACAAATGACTCTCAGCAGCTCCTTTACGGTTCACTAGTTAACACTTTATATCTCTTCTGTTTAATCTGTACAGAAACTAAAGAGTAAAATCAAGTTTCATAATGGTTGTCACAAGACAATGTCATGACGTCACCTGCTTGTGGCCAAGAAAAAGTCGTGCAATAGTAATTGTTGTGTGTAAAATCACAAATGGTTGTCCATTCTTTGTACAAATTAAATTACTGAAATATAACATGTTAATTAGTGAGCTATAGATTCAGATTTTTTAATTTCCCAATAGCTGCATTGAGCCTTCCTGCAAAGCCAGGCTAACTGGCTACTGGTAGATTTATATTAAATGTAAGCATATAAAAGATATTTGATCTTATTCTTGATGAGCCAGTTATTAAGTGTATTTCTCCAAATGTCAAACTATTCCCTTTAGCGCTGAGCTAGAACCAGGAGGTGAGCTCGCTTGGCTCGTTTCAAAGTTCACAACACGTATTTCCCAGCACCTTTAAATCTCGATAATGAACAAGTATTTCAGAAAATATTAAACTATTGCTTTATAACAGCAGTGTTTAAAAGTATGCAAAACTTTCCGTTCAATTAACCTACTAAAAAGATCATTTTTTGGTACGTCGTTATTATGTCGGTTTCAGAAAAGATGAAAGACCTCATCTCAACCCTGACTTTGTGGTGTATTAAAAATGGGGTACATTCACACACATCTGCAAAAAATATGAATCTGTGTAAAGGTAATATTGTCTCATTTTCCCAGAGCCACAACTCAAGTTAGACGGTGAAATGCAACATTATTTGTATTGATGGCAACACAGCTCCCACCGTATCTTGCTTTACGGTTCTGTCGTGTCAGCCTTTGCCCTGTAGTGCACACGAGGGACGTGAGCCTGGTGAGTGGCTTACACACTCTGCCCTGTTTATAGATAACACTCTTCTAAGCTCCCTTCAAAGTACAATTGGAGGGGATTAACAGTTTTTGAATATGTAAACATGTGACAGTTTACTGTACTTCTGTGGCTTTAGAAGTAGCGTTTCGATTGGTTTAGAGCTTTTTTTCCAGACGTGAGGATTTTCCCACCAGTACAGACTGTAAATAGCCGATCAGATGTTTCTTACAGCAGCCAAAGAAAGCTTTACACGTGTAGGAGCATAAAACTTAAGTGGTCAAACCGATGTGGTGATAGTGCCATATTTTTTATAGATGTTATAAAAATAAAATGACCTTTTTCTGTTTTCCTCCTACAGACCTTTCATGATAAAATAAAATGGCAAAATCTCTATTTATTATAGATTTAGTTCTATAAATTTATAGCTTATACTGTCAGTACTGCAATCCAGTCTAACTGACCAGTAGTAAACACTGCTTTGATTTAATACAGATTATGAAAGCATAAGAGCTGGCGGAGCATTGAGGTCATGTCTACACTAAGTGGCTGCCTTACAACCACTAGCTTAATTAGCTGACTAATAACGTCCAATAAGGGCTGCACTATATTTCCAAAAATGTTAGTGAGATACAATTTAAAGAGATCGTTCAATGTCGATGATCATTACAACAAAAGTCACATCTTTCATTTTATTAAGTTATTTTTAATTTAAGAATTCATTTTCTCATATAGTGTAGAGACAGAGTTTTGCTCCTGAGTGACGGTTGTGGTTTCAAACTCGTCTTTATGAGCAGAGAATGACAAACACTCGATAAACAGGTTTTGTTTTTTAGGTTAGGGTTAGGTAGGTTATGTATCATACTTCCTCACAGTGCTCACACAACACATACACATTATATCAATATACATACTTTTTGTTATTGCTATTGATGACAATGAAATCACAATGATGCATCCTGCCAGCATGGAGTCGCTTTTATAAACTGATTTATAACCTGACTTCTCACTATAACTCTGCTGATACATTTTTTATAAATCGTCAACTCCTCAACATTTCTCAGACCAAACTATACAGATTTACTGTTGACATCACGATTGCTTTATTTATGTTTTCATCTGTGAAGCTGTACTTTGGGATAGAGTTTTGATCCTGTTATATTTGTACCCTCATATGTAAGTAACTGTACACGAGATGGACAAAGTTTCAGGTCATCTACCAGGATGGTGCAATCGGATGAAACTACCAGCAAACCCTGAAAATGTCACAGTTTTCCCCCAAAAAAGTAAAAAAGTAAAGCTGTGCTCTCAGCAAACACAGAACCTTAAGAAATAGGGGGTTCGTGTTGGTAGTATCGTTCTGCTATACGTTTTAATGGTCCCAGTGTAAGCTAGAAATTGCCTTTTTCCCTTTTGTAGCGCTGCTGAAAACTAACAACACAAATCAATCGTTATTGCATGGGAAGAGGCAATAACCATTTGGTGGCTGGGAGGAGGGAGGCAGTATATGCTGGGCAGGGACTACAGACAGAAATGGTGTGTCCCTCTTTTGAATGCAGTTTCACCTTGCTCACTAAAAACGTTTGACCTGTTTCCTTTGTGTCACATCCATCAAACTGGAAAAAAAATAACAGTATTGGATACTGTGAGGTCCTGGAACACGGAGGAAACAAACAAGGCCTTGTTTTCAATGCTCTTTCAAATTAGATTCTTTCAAAAAATGATTTCCTTTGTGCATCGATAATTTCATGAATTATGAGGTTGTGCATGAATGTACCCAGTGCTTACAATTAGAATGGAGTTGCTGAAGGATTAATGACTGAGGTCTGTCAGAGTTAGTGCAGACTGTAGATTGAACTAAATTAATGTAACAGGCAATATGCCTGAACAATATTCCCTCGTTCTATCGTAAATTTGATGAAAACTTTCCCAGTGAGAACAAGCATGGCCATTTGCTATTGAAGATGGTCGAGATTAAATCAAAACATTGCCTAATCGGTGAAAAGAAAGAAGGTAAAGTTCTCTTCAATTGTGCAGCTAAACTCAAGCACTTTCTAATCATATTTCATTGAACAGTGTTTTTAAAGACGTTTCGCTGTAATCGTCACATTTAACCGCTCGGGGCAGAGTGCTTCAAGGGTCTCTTAAAGGAACAGTCCCCACATTTCCTTCTGAGTAGATATGTTTTCTCATTTTCTGTTCGACCTATGAGAAGGGCTTTGTCACATTGTGCCATTCATCACCTCGACGAAAACGAGAGAAAATGTTCACTTCCACTGGCGTGACATGATTGCAGTCGTAACTATTACCATACATACCCAGCTCTCTTGGTATTGATTCAGCTCAGACGGGCGCCCAGCAGGTAGAGCAGCTCTGTGGTTTGAGCTGCGCTGGCCGAGCCGACAGTCAGAGAGACTTTGGCAGTTTGAGTGTTGCTATAAAAGACTCAAACCGGGAAGAAAATGTCATCGGAAACCTGGAATTGCGTTTTTTGAGTTTTGGTTGAATTTCTTTCACTCATGCACAATGGCTCGGTGGTGGTGAGTGACTTGTAGACAGGAGGTCGACTGCAGCCGCGCTAAATACCAGCGAAAAGTTAGACGTGCCTCAGAGATCTTGTTTCTACTCTGACAGAAGCCGTGTGCTGCCAAGGCTGCTCCGCCTGACAACTTTACCAGAAGGCGGGGGGGAGTGAATCTCACCTCTTCTCGCTCGTCTGTCTGTCCTGACCTTCTCTCTCACCTGCTCCGATCAGGTATCACAGGCCAAGCACGAGCAACAAGTACGCTCACACAAACCCCCCTTCTTTCCACCACCTAGTTAATAACCATCAGTGCATTTGAATGTGTGACCCCCCCCCATAAACACACACACACACACACACACACACACACACACACACACACGCTCTTGTCCCCTGGAAATAACGAGATTGGCTGCTGTCACCTTGAGGTCGTGGAGGAGGCTGTGTTTCAGTGATGTTATCTATCTTGTTCTGTGCTGACACCCTGTAACGACGATGACCTGTCACTCTTCTCTGTTTTGTGCTCTATATTTATATCAAATATGATCAGGCTTCTTTTTCACTGTATTTCTTTGAATTTGTCACCCATTTTTTGTGCCATACCTGCAACTAATGAAAAAATAAAGAAAAGGAGCATTTTACACGAATGTCAAATACGTCCTCCGCCTCGCACACTGTCAGTCTCCAGCGTAATCAAGACTAGAAAAGGATAGAATGGAATACCACATCCCGCATTATGTGCTTAGTGCTGAAACACAAAGCCTCTCCTTGTTGCCGTGGCTCGCTTGTACTTGACACCTCTGTCCCCGCAGTTTTTCAAAGGGAAATCCAAGTTATTCCCACAGTGACCACCCATCTCCAGCTCTAAGGGCCGGAAACAAAAGCTTTTGTGTTGTGCAAATTGTTCCTTTGACGGTGCTCCCCAGATTGTGCTTTCTTCTGGGGAGCGTGCAGGTTTGCTTTCCTCTCTGAGCTGAAAGCATCTGAGTGATTGTGGCGAGTAAAAGGACATCTGAGGGAAAGACAATGGTGTTCAGTGACTGGAAAGTCATCCAAAGGTTAGCCAGCAGGGGCCTCTCGACTGAGGCAAGCTCACACACTGCCAGAGCTGAAGTTACTGTACACAGGCGGAGCTGTTCATCTCTCTGATCCGCTGCACACACGATAAAGCTACCTCAACAAACGTTTGTATCTGGATATTTTGACTTCATTTCTGGACAGTGGGAGGAAGTGGAGACGCGTTGTCCATCTTTATAAAGAGACTACGATAAAGATTTAACAATCTCTATGCTGAGCCAAGCTAATCAGTTTCTGGCTATTAATACACAAACATGAAACTTGCTTTTCTTAGCAAGATTACAAACAAGCATCGTTAGTACTTTATTAAGACTTATATATTGTTCAGTCTTCACAGTTGTTTAAAGACCAGCCTGCTATTTGTTTTTCATACAACACTGTCAGATATAATAATGCATGTCAGGATGATCTGTTTACACTGTTTTGGCTTCTCTGACACAATGAGGCCTCGCTTTAGGGGCTAATGGGCTCTCCATCATATATAACCATATCACCCAGGCCAAACTGCGGCCATCTTCCTTAAAGGCAAGTTGATGTATGTTTTCTCCTGGAGTAGAATTTGTGAGTTGTGTTATTTTCCAGCACTGTGCCCTGAGGGAACCAGGGAGAGTTTTTTATAACTTTATTTCGAATTGTTTCATGAAATGTAGATTTCACGGTCGGACTCCCCTCAGCCCCGGGGCTTTCCTAAGGCTGCCCACCGATTCAGAGAGCGCTGTGAGGCTGTGGACACACTCACATATGTGTGTCCAGTATCCACACATGACACAAGAACCGAGTTGTCTCAACACTAACTTGCAGTGTCAATGTGTCGTTCCCCCATGGGGCTATGTGGGATTGTGTAGCTCTGTGGGAAAAAAGCAACATAAACAGGTCATATTATGTTGCTCTTTACTCTCAGGTTTGTTTTGCTCTGCTTTGCAAAAGTAGCAATGATTTCAGCATCTTCAGCTACAGAAGTTGCGCTAGGAACATGAGCTGGATTTTATTTGGCCTGTTTTTTGCAGCATTATCAACAAAAACAGCTTTTTCATTACAACATTAAAAACACTACACCCCCTGAACTGTGAGGATGTAACACTAACTAACGCTAGATCAGATCTGCTGGGAAGACACTTCAATTAATATTAGTTTGAATTGTTTCATCATGAAAAATCTCCTGGTGAACAAGAGCAAAAACGAAAAGGGGAAGAGGCAGAAACAACCTAGTTTAGATTTGTTTTCTTATGTTAACATTATATATAATATTTCTCAAGGCAATGCTATTGATAGAGATGCTTCAATAATTATATATAACAAATAAAAGTCCTTTATTAAGTAGTCGACATATCTTCAAGAGAATAAAGTGATAATACTACAATAATCTAGTGAGAAGTGAGAAGGCAGTCAAAACATTGTAAGAATAAAGACGTAATTTAAATAATAACAATTTTAAATCCTCCTTGATCTAAAATCTAGACCCAATCTTATTTTATCTTGATAAACTGTAAAACCTCTTTAAATAGCACGATGTAACAAACATTAATCTCACAGTCGACCACTTACAAACATTTCCTCCGCCGCAGAAGAGGAAACTTCCTCCAAGTCTGCTTGGTTCTTTCTTCTGAAAGATATTTCGTTGATTCTGAAACCTCTTCTAAAGAAACACTTGATGCTCCACATTGCTCGTTTTTTCGCAGGCGAGAAGCTGATATTCTGATAGTCTCCATTTAAAATGATTTATTAAAATATAACTTCATAACTTCAATATTTTCACTTCATTTGAGAAACATTTTGTCCTGTAATGTTACAACTTAGTTTCACGTAATATTAAGATGTTATTCATGAAATGTTCTCACTTTATTCTTGAAATCTCTGGTCCCTTAATATATTATCATGCATGACATAAGTTTATTATTAATATTGAAGCCTTTTTTTAACAATATGTAAATTTCCTTATCTGGGAAAATGAAATGACCTCTCTCAGAATACGTCCCACAGCCCTTAACATCTGCACCACATCATGGAGTTTGTTCCATGGCACAGATCATTAACGTGAAGGGATCAGTACATCACCTCACACAGTGTCGAGTACACAGCCCGATCATTGGCCCTGCAAACAAGGTGCTAAAAGGGATTTTACAGTGCTTTAAAAAAAGAGCACTCTAAAGTTTACTTGTGGCCTTTATGATCTTGCTTTACCTTGCGCGCCCTCTGCCAGGCGTGACCAACCTCCTTTTCGTCCGGATAATAAGTCACCCCCATAAAAAATTCACATTGTTTCTGCAGCTGATAACCCCATGGTAGCGTTTGGCCTTTAGGAATCCTAAGCACTTTCAATTACCCTGCTGCATGTCCCGTTCGTCCACTCCCTTATCTGCTCCCGCCTCTGTTTCACCGCAGCCGGAGGTTGCCCCCGTAGTTCCGCATTAGAATGCGCGCCTGGTGTCTCAGCCGCCGAACAAAGCCATTTTACATTACGTCCTTTTCCCTTTTCTCCTTGCCATGCGGCGCGACAGCACTTTGTTTACAGGGCCACCGCTGCGGAAATGTCATGGAATGCTAATCGTCCGTTAATGCTCCTCCGACAGGGCTCCCCACGTCACTCAAACATCTATTGTGTTTCGCCAGCTGTGTCAGCGCCGCTCGGGCGAACACGAGGTGACCACATCTGCGGCCGCCGCGGCGTTGACCTATTCCCGATAAAAACAAAAACACTCCTCATTTGTGCTCAACATGTGGATTAATTTGTGTCCAGATGAGATTATTAAAATAGATTGCTTGTCAGAATGAAACATCTCTTATTTTCAATAACCAAACACTGCTGGGATTTTGTTTAATTCATTAGCTGGAACTCTCTTTGTTGCCTCAGTGCCTACTCCTCCTCCTCCTCCTCCCCCCCCCCGGCCCCAACATTTGAAGTTATTGCTTTATAAATACGATTAAATAAGTTTCCATGCCAGACTAAGAATATCTGAAAACAATAAATCCAGTCAACACTATGGGCAGAAACAGTCCAGGAGGCGTCGCTCTGTTGTTCCCTCCATCACCTGCACCTCTTGAATACAAAGATGTCATCAGTGACTCGGACAATTAGCGATTCCTCCGTCGTGAGCCCTGATCCGCCTCCGCACACACGTATGAGCACCTCTCACTCAGCGCTGTGAGGCGTCGACCCGTCCTCCTGTGGATGTTGCATAAATGAATCCCTCTCATGTGGTGCCATCTGAGCCGTGTTGATGCAAAACTTCAGGCTGAATAATTTATCTGTCTGCCCTTCGGAAGCCGGCGCTCGCACCGGGTGCCACCGCGCATAACGACGAGTTCCCATCACAGAGCCGAGCCGGCTGGCATCCACTCAGACATCTGTGCCGTGTGATAAGAGCACACATCATGGGAGCAAGACATCAGATCTGCTTTGAATTGTGGCCACTGGACAGACAGACAGACAAAGGGGGGGGGGGGGCAGGGCTGTGAGCAGAAGAGTGGTTACCTTTTAGACATGTGCTGCACTTTAGCTTCGTCTCCATCACTTCTGCTTTGCTGCACCTGTCAGCTGATGCAGGACCCGTGCAGAGCTCATTACCTCATTGTTTCAGTTTCAACCGTTCAGGTGATTAAACACGAGATGGAGAGATTCGAAAATTCTGCTGATTATCGGCTGATTTTCGGCCTAATTTGATAATGATGACAACGATGGGCCTGTATTGCGACTGCTGTGTTTCTGTATCGTAATAGAACATGGATCACCTCCTGTGGTGCACGGTGTCACATGTGGATTCAGGGGGGGTACAACGTGACCTGCTTCTGCAGAACGTTCCTCTGGGGGGGGAGAACTTTTCTTTAGAGCAAAGACTCTTTTTCACTCCTATGTTGTTAATTATAGATTATTATTAGAGTTATTAATGTCAATTCAAGTTCTACTCCTCTGAGCAAACATGCTCTTATACCGTGTTTCCTTTTCTGATATCTTTTACTGATACCTGGACTTTGTGCGTTGGCCGATACAGAGAATCATTACGATAGTAGCGCATAAAAAAAAAACTGAAATAACATATCTATACTTCTGTTATTACCTCGTTAGTTAGCCTAAACTGAAAAAAACAACACCCACAGTAAAGTTAATCTATGAAAACACAAAAATTACTACATTGAAATAGTGGGACTGGGACTTTCCAGAGTGAAATATTGCTGACATGTCAGTTAGCTCTAGCTAACGCTCCACTAATAGAAATCATGTCTTCTTCGCTGATCTAAAAACAGTATTTTCCAGCAGTAGTACAGCACACTGGCGCATTTGAAGTAGCAAAGAAGACATAATAAGCACCGACATCTGAAAATCTCTACTCAATATTCTCTTTGGATGCTGTAAACAGTTTATTCTCTTTCTCATTTACTTTTCTCTCAATCTATAGTTTCCTCGTTCAGTGATTTACCGCTGACTTCATGAACCATAAGGACGACTTCTCTTCATTCTCTGACATCAGGGCGTCACGCTTTGTTTGCTGGTAAGAAATGAGTATAATGCTTATGAGCTTGCAAGTTAATGATCATTGCTCCTGTGCATATCAAGCAGGTGCTTCATCTGCAGAGTCTGAATCGTGTGTTTATCCGAGCAGCGTCTCTGGTGTGAGGACTTTTCATTACTGTTAAAGTTGCTGATACAGATCAACAGATCATCAGTCTGCTCCTCAGCTGAAACTCCATCCGCGCCCACGACTCTGACGTTTGCCATCTCAGTGTGTGATTAAGATTAAGATTAAGATTTGTTTATTTATACCAAACACATGCACAGACATGCACAACACACTCATGCGATGGTAGGTAAATTTATCATCTGCATTTAACCCATCTGGTGCAGGACACACAGAGCAGTGAGCGACCATGTACAGCGCCCGGGGAGCAGAGGTTGGGGGAGTAAGGTGCCTTGCTCAGGGGCACTAGACAGGGTAGGGAGACTCTTGGATTTTTGGACAGATCAATCCAGGTTCGTCTTTTGTTGTCTCTCCGTGGAGTCGAACCAGAGACGAACCAGAGACCTTTTCTGCCCATAGTCCAAGTTTCTACCACTAGTCCACCGCCTCTCCCTCAAGTTAACATTATGAGTAAGTTTTGTGTAGAGAGTTGTTTCGCTGTGTGAGCGAGCGAGCCCCACCCCGGCTCTCACCCGTCCACCAGACGAGCTGTTAGCGATCTCTTGTTCTCCGATGGCGCGGCGAGTGTGGAGGTCAGTCATCAGATCCGCTTTGCATCACCGCGCAGGACAGAAGGGGCGTGATGACACGGGCGACCTTTGGATCATCTCTCAGCACTGACGTCTTTCTCACGGAATAAAAAATGTTGCATTAGCACAAATGACCTTTTCTCATCACCACATCCCAATCACACGAGGCCATTGGATCCACCCCCACTGCGCTCCTATCTCCCTGCACTTATGAGCGGTCACGCCATTAAATATGAGCCCAAGAATTATAATTTACAGCGACTCCAGATGCCCTGCTCCGGGTGTCGCATCAAGTGGTCTCAAATTTCATTTGGCAAAAAAAAAAAAAAGAAGGATTCTTTTTCTTTCATTGAGGGAAAGTGGCTGTGAGGGAACGGAGGGTGGACTTATTTCACAGTGTGAAAAGGTCACATGCCCATAAGCAGAAGTAGGTCATTCAGCGTTGAGTTCAGCCTAGAAATACATTTGAATCCACGCTTCTTGAGTCACCATGACAACAAGTGATGCTGTTTGGTCCTACATCTGATTAACTTTCCAGTTGGAACCTCTGAGACATTTATGTCTTCTGCACTTCCAGTGAAACTAACAGTAATAATCATTATGTTAATGGCTTCAGCTTAAATGTCAATTAAGTATTGACATTTTAAGTCACTCATTTTAAACGAGTGACATAAACAGAGAGCCGTGTAAAGGCTACAGTATGTGTGACTGTGAAATACACTCGGTGTAACCGTGGACCTTCGTCACTGGAGCTGTGTTGTCAACTGTTGACGGAGACCTTTGTTGCACTTTTTCTGTTCCTTGTCCATCAATCCCTATTTCATGAGATTGGATTCATTGATTGCACATTTCATATTGAATGCATTGTCAATGCCGACATACGTCATTGTTTGATTTGATAATTTAATGGCTCACCATGTAGGGTAGGTCCCAGGCTAAATATTTCTAATGGTTTATATTGTCCCTCCATCCATTATCCATATCGCTTTATCCAACTGGTAGATTTGTACCTATTTTTTAACATAATAATAATAATAATAATAATAATATATTTTATTTGGAGGCGCCTTTCAAGTCACCCAAGGTCACCTTACAATACAATAGTACAGGATAAAAGATAAAAACAGTAAAGATAAAAACAACATTAAAACAGAACATCAACATAAAAACAAGTGAAGTGCACAGGGTCAAGTTATAAGGAGTATGCCAGTTTGAACAGGTGAGTTTTGAGATGAGACTTGAATGATGTAATGGAGTCTGAAACATGTGTTTAGATTGCCACACAGCAAACCGCAAACAAGGAACACAAGACAACATGACCACCAGTCAAACTGGAACTCCAGCATCATGATGCTCTGCTCGTCTTACTTTTCAGCAGATGTTGTCTGGATGAAAAGCATCGAACTACAAACAGTCTGCCAGTGAAATTCTCCAGTAACCTGTATCACACCTCGGCAGATGCACCAACTTGTCCATTTTGTTGACACAATTAAATTACCACTATGTCGAGTAAAGATTTTATAGAAACAACAAAATCATTCACTCCTCACGCACGCACGCACACACACACACACACACACACACTTGTGATCTGATGAGAAAGTCTGCTATATTGCTCTTGTACATCAAGTAGAGTTGTTTTTAGGTAATTCTTTTTCACAGCCTTTATTAAAATACTTATGTCTGTATCTCTGTGATCAGAGGAAGCCAAAATGAAAAGTTAGCTTTAGAAAAGGTGTGTGTGGCATGAGATCTGTGTGGATGTCACACTGCATGAGAGGTGAGGCCTGGATGCTGAAGGCAGGTGCACACAAACAGCTGCCTTCAGCATCTGGAAACAACGCTGATGAGAGGGTGAACCAAAACAACAAGCTCATACTTTGTAGGTTACACACACAGACACACAGACACACAGACACACAGACACACAGACACACGGACAGAGAGACACACGGACAGAGAGACACACAAACACAGTCACACGGACAGAGAGACACACAGACACACGGACAGAGAGACACACAAACACAGTCACACGGACAGAGAGACACACAGACACACGGACACACAGACAGAGAGACACACAGACAGAAACACAGACACAGACACACAGACAGACAGACAGACATGTTATCTTAGTGAAAATTCCCCATCCATCAAAGTGAGGATACCTCTCCAGTGCTCACATATCTCTCTGGATGCCTGAGCCCTCATTTTTATGTGAGTTGGCTGGAAATCATTTGAAAAGTGGAGCGTTGCCAAGACTTTGACAAGTTCTGCAGATCCCTGGTTCCACTTAACCGGTTGTGCTTCTGAGATTCCCTTGGCAGAATCCCCCCCACAGCATCGTAAACTAGCTTTTACCACGACAAAAGGCCGACAACTCTGTGATTTTAACGGATTTTTATTTTGTTTGTTTCTGACAGGCTTGCTGTGGAGCCGCCCTGGAATCCTGTGGCATGTATTTAGTGTGAAATAATTTTTTTATCAAGCTGGTCAAATGGATTTAAAATGTGCCGTGAGAACTTGGGTATGTGTCACACCGTTTGCCATGGTATTTGTTTTGCTTTGTTTTGCCTTGGCCAGAGAGGCAGCACTGAGTTCGCTGCAGCTGCAGCCGTCTCATTTAGTCATGTCTTGTGGGGAAACAGAGCAGCCATCCTGTGCCAGATTTTCTCTCAGAGGACTAAACCTTCTGTGGCGGTGGAGAAAAGCAGCTGGGAATAGAAGATCTAGAGCAATTCAAGGCTGCAGTCATTCCTCTGCCTGTAACATGACCTTTGGTGCACAGATCTTGACAACAGATTTTTTGAACCAAAGTTGTAGTGAAATGTCAGTATATTTGCCAGTCAGTTAATAGGTCAGTGTACTGGTTTGGGAGGAATAAAGTGACTTTTTTTTTATGACCTGGATGATCCCTCGACTTTCACCCACAGTGCAAAGACATGCGCATTATGTTAATTTCTAGCTTCACGTTGCCGGGAGGTTTTTCGCACAGACGCACAACAGCAACAAATCCTCTGCATTATTCAGCTGAGAGGTGGAGCGGCCGGGTGCAGCAGACAGAGGCAGAAACTGATGTTTTAACTCCGAATCAAATGCACGAGATGGCAACGTCTGTATCCGGGACATTAAACAATCAAACGTTTGAACATTCAGTGTGAAGGATTATGTGGTGAAATGACATATTGCAACCAAATGAAAACACAAACCTTCACCCTCTCCTTCCAGGCGGGTAGGAGAACCTACAGTGACCTTTAGGTGATGCAAATACATGGAAGGCCCTCTGTCGTGCCAGTGTTGGATTTGTCTGTTCTGTAGAAACATGGCGGTGCAACAAGGCGTTCACCGTCGAAGAGGACACGCTCCCTAGACAGATCAGAAGGGCTCATTCTAAGGTAACAAAGACAAAATAAAAACCTAATGAATATTTAACAGATCCCCTAAATCCCAAACACTGGACCTTTAATCTTGACTAACGACCCCTCTGTATTTATATTACTTTTACAAGTTATCAGTCCGCTTTAACTTTGTGTTTACTGAAAACTTTGCTGTTGTTCATTTTCCTAATATTGACAGTCTGCGGGATGCGGTGAAGTGTGAAATTTTAATTGTGTGCTGAGATCCATCTCCAGGTCCCTGGGGGTAAGAGGTGGAGATGTAGATCTGGTTCAGTGAGGTTCTCTCTGCCTGGAGCGTCTATTGATCTGGAGAGAACAGTAAACAGTGGGTCACGCGGACGGACGTGTCAACCCCTCGCTCTGCTGCTTTCGGCACACACACACCGCTTCTGAGAGAAAAAGTCTTCCTCTTTTGGTTCTTCCACTGACAGTGCTCGGATGAAGTCAGATTATTGAACATCATGGTCCACTAATGGGGAACCAGAGATCATTTAAGCAAATCTTACATCAGGCAAGAATGAGCGATGGAAGAAAAAACGAGTGGGTGGAAGGAAATGAACCGCAGCTGGCTCTCTCACTTAAGAACAACCTACTCCTCCTCTGAAGGAATTCATCCTTGTAGTGTACAGAAAATTCCTCCTGAATGAGCTGCGCTAAACCACATTCAGGGCAAGAAGTCTGGCGTGAGATATTTGTTAAGACGTTAGTGCGTGCGCAAGAATTACCGAAGACATCGGAAAGCACTTGAAATTCCATTTTGCTTTCAGGAACGTGGGGTGGATTTGTTTTTCAGTGCCGCTGATTGGCTGGGCAATCAGTCAAGAGCCTGAGACTAACAAAGGGTAACGATGATCCTGTGACTGCGCTGCTCTTCCTCCTCCGAGCTCTGGTGTAAACATGGAAAGCTATTTTCGGTGCTCCTTAGGTGCAGGTGTCCAATTATATTTCACACTCATGTGATGGTGCACTGAGAGGCTGCTGGGGGTGCAACGGCACTAGCTCACTTTACTGCCCATCAGTGGAGGCTGGGGCCCGAAGAAAAATAAGGACTGAAGAACACAAGAACACAAGATACGACAAATTCTGTCATGGCTTCTGTGTCATTTTCACCTCATCTCTCTGAGCGAAAGAAAAACAGAAACTTGCATTCTCTGCTCCTCATCTCGGACAAATGTCACAGGAACCCCCGCTGATGTAAACCCAGCACCTCTGACATTAAGCAGTAAGCTCCGCTCTATTGGCCATAACCTTTAACCTCCGAGATCAAAAGACAGTTGCAGAGATACTTTGTTGTCTCATGGACGACAGGAGGAATATCTGACTGCCGCGGATGAGGGGTTGGGGATATTGGGTGAGGGTCGGGTCAGCTCTGTAGTGTGAGGTGAATTCTTGAGCGTGTGACGAGTGCTCTCCGAGACCCAGAGGTTTGTTCCTTGGCTATTTGTTTACAGCTTGTACATATTTTCCAGTCCAGATGGTTTGAGCTCCTCAGGGCTTTATTTCAGTAATGCTTGCTTGGTTGTCTTTTCTTCTTTTCTTTTTTTTTGTCATGCTCAGAGGGAGGATGCAGGTAGGTGGAGCGAGGATTTGAGAGGTTTTGTTCCTGTAGGTGCTTAAACGTGCTCCACATTCTGCAGGAGGGCTTTTCTTAAAATCGATATGCACATCTGCTCGAGTATGACTGCTCTTGTCTCTGAGTTATTTGTCTCTTTGTTTATTCCTCCGCAGAAGACACTGGGAGGAAAACGGGGTCTTAGTTTTGTTTTGTTTGTCGTCACAGCTGGATTCTGGGATGTCCTGAGCCAGCCCTTGAAATAAATTTAGCCATACGGAACAACGCTGGGTGTAGATCACTAAAATGAATGCTTCTCCAACACCAGCACAGCGTCACACCCGATCCCAGCAAAGCTCTTGGGCGTCAGCGAAGGTGACAGGACTGGTAACCAAGTCGTCGTCCACCCCCCCCCCCCCCCCGATCACATACACTGTCCTCAAGTAAGATTGTCCTTTTCTGGACAACAAGTGAATATTCTGTTCAACATGAAAAAGACAACTTGTATAAGAAATGGGATGGTTATATAATTTAAAGAAAAGCCACATAGCTCTGAAAAATTTCAAGTAGCAGATATTTGACTGTGCAGGTTTTAGAAGTGAAAACCAGCCACCGAGCTAAATAATGAATGATAAATACATTTCTGAAGTTCATCCGCCTGCTGTTTGCCACCAAACAAACCAGCTCCCATAGCCAACGCTCCACTTGGGAGGAAGAAATACGTGAGAGACGCACCCAACACGAACCCCACTAAGAGGAAATGATGAGGACTCAAAGGGCAAAATTTACCATCAGTAGACGGGGGCTTCACAGGTCAGTGCAGCCCAGTGTTTTGATTTGTTCAGTTGATGACAGTGACTTTCCAATCATATCTCAGCAACTGAAACCAGGCACTGCAGGCCGGATACGCTTCGGGTTTCTCCACATGTGGCGTCTGATGTCAGATGGTAGTGATCCTGCTACTCACAGCTGTTTATAGCCAAAACATCTGGCGCAGACAAATCTTTGTTATTGGTTGTCCCATGCGTAGTGTCAGGCCTGGACTGAAATGAGGACTCAGATGCAGAGGATTACACGTACCAGCACACTTTATTGAATTCTGATCCTCTATGAAGAGTGACAAACGATTGGGCTATGAAAAACTCACTTAATATATTCAAAACACACACTAGAAAAGAAAGAGGTTTAAAACATAAATCGCTCCCGAAGGATGACAAACAAAAGGCTAGAACAAGAAATCAAAAGCTCTCCCGAAGGAGGAAAACCAAACTACTATGAAACGGGACAAAACCAAAGGCTCACCTAAACAGGAGTCTCAACAAACTGACTAAAACTCTCTAAACATAAATCGCTCCAAAAGTGAGGAAGAAAAACAGATTACAAACAACACAAAACGAAGCTAAACTAGAAAACTTTAACAAACGAAAAATCACTCTCAACACATTTATGCAAAGGTGCAAATTCATCACTGTCACTTTTCATTAGTATAACTATGAAAATTGCCTTCAAACAGGCTTCAGCTGCACAGTGAAGGTGGTAAAACTCCCTGTGACTGAAATGTCAGCAGATGTAAACAGCAGCATACATTTGACTGACTTGTAATAACTATTTTAGTTTTGGAGGTAAACATTATCTAATCATCATGAAGCATTAATCGAGTGAACTGCACAATCCCAAAACAAATATTCAGGCTTATTACATTACATATCTATAGTTTGTATTAAAACATCTTCATTTATGCATTTATACACAATTTAAAATAAACAAGTGGAAAAGCCATGTGATGCTTGCATTCAATTTTTTCTTAATTTACATCTGCTGCATCTACATGCTTTTCCTAATCGTTTACATGAGTGACCGGAACACTTACATTTATACCTGGTGCTTACAGCCCACATCAGGATTAATGGACAGTATAATTATCATAAATCCTTAAGGTTGTAACTGAATTCTGTCCATCAGGTCAGATTAGATCGTTCAATCCAAATATTTGACGATATTGTCCTTTTGATCGAGTGATGCTTTATTGAACTGCCAACTTTTTCCCGTCTCCATTCCAGCAACACTTCAAGGTTTTGGCAAAGACGTTTGGATTTCCACATAAAAATCCTCCAAGCAGAACTTTCAAAGGAGATTTTCCGTTCACTTTACAGGTGGTCAGTTAAACCAGACGGCTGTAAAAAGAGGACTTTTGTGTGATAGAGCTGCTTTCATTGACCTTCCAGCAGTTGATAGAAATTGGAGGCTCTAAAATAGAACATTTAAAGTAATTCTTTCACCCGCTGACAGTGTATCTTGGCTCCTGTTTCTCCTCTGCCAATCAGTGTCTCAACGCTGCGCTCCGAAGCTGTCAGAGCAATTGATTCAGCTCTCCTCTAAACTTATTTGCCTTAGGGCCACCTTTTCCTGTCCTTTCACTCCATTTTCCTCTTTCATTAACCTAATCGCTCACAGTCTGATTTCCCTCCGCCTTTTCCCGTTCGCTAGTCCTCTGGCCAATCCCAGGGGGGAGCATGGTGAAGGTGAGTCAGCCGATTAGCGTCCGGCTGATGTACTGTCCTCTCCCAGATACGACCTCCATTGTGTCCTATTGCACCAGCCCACCGTGCGGCAGGCCGGCCGGTCACAGAGAGGTCGGCTGGTGCTTTGGACGGAGGTGGATGTGTAGTCGGCTGTGAAGCGCTCTGTTCTGATGGAACCTGTGGTTTTAAAGCCCTCCGCAACAGAGAGAGGGAATCGAGTATGAGCTGTTCTGGAAAATCAAACCTGAGCTGAGGGTTAAACACATTTCTTCCCCACTATGGTTCTTTTCCTGGCACCATGAAAATAATTTACTTTCTTTTGTGTGTCAATTGATTTGTGATCTATCAACACTAACACCCAACACAATATAGAAACTGAAGCAGCTACATAGAACTCATTCATTATCCATCCGGGCACGAGCACAGATATACCCCAAGTGCTACTCAAGCACTTTATTTTAAATGTACTTTTCTAAATATATATCTACATTTAAAATATTTTCAGTTAAAATGGCGTTGCAATGGCCGACACCTACATTTGAGTTTCTAGGCCCCTGCCTCTCCCCCTTCAACCTTAAAGAAGGCTTAAAGAAAACCTCCCTCATCACAGTCACCATAATTTTTCTAATGTGAATCAAGCAGCATCCTGAAACATCCTCATGTGTGTTTGGGTACTTGTGCTACTGTATGCTCCTCTATACTCACTTGTCCTTTAAGGGTTACGGGGAGGGGGCAGCCAATCCCAGCTGACGTTGGGCGAGACGTTGAGTAAACCCTGGTCAGGTCACTTGCGCATCACAGGGCAACGTGTAGAGACAAACCACCATTAACACTCTCACCTACAGTCAATGTAGATTCTTCAACTATAACCTTTTCCCATCTGCATACTTATGGAGTTTGGGAGGAAAACAGACACGCAGAGAAAATGCAAACTCCACAAAGAAAGCCCCTGGTAAAGCAGTGAATACAACTTTGAGCCATGTTGCTGTGAGGTGGAGGAGCTGTTTATTCTGTAAAAAAGGCCTATTTATGACATGCATGTGAATGACTTGATTTATAGCCTTTCCTGACCCAAAATGAGCAGCTCGGATCAACCAGAGCCGGTGAATCACAAAACAAAACACACCCATGACTTGTCAGCAGCCCGAGGCGCTCATGGTGCCAAACTTTGCTGTTTTTAGCTCTGGTTGGCAGAAATACACAGACTTATTTATCTACAGCTCCACCTTTACACGCTCGCAGCACATGCATGTCCAATGTCTGAAGATAACATTATTTTATCTGCAGCCTGGTATCGGCTTGTTGCGGTCAGCTCATCCCTGAGGCGTGTAGGAGTGTTATTTACTGAACCAAAGCTAGCTGGAGCCTGTTACCAGCCACAATGCAGCGCAGGGCCCTGAGCTCACTGACCGGCTCAGCAGGCGCGGCCACAATCCATCACGGCAAGAAATCAAAGTGGCCCCGACTTATTGGATTCAATTGGATGTAAATGCTCCCAACTCATCTTATTTGTACAGTGATTATACAACATTACATTTATTGACTGCATTTAAATTTCTTTATGGAGTTTTTGAATGTGTGATTGGAGCAGGTTTAAAAGTTCGGGATAGTTTTCAGCTGTATTATTTTAAATTATTCATAACAGTGTTCATCTGGGAATTGCTTTCTCTCCATTACATTATTGGTTTATGCAAAGCGGGGAACGACTGGCTGCTGGGACGTGAGCGTGCATGTGTCTGTCTGCATGTATGTGTGTGTGAGTATGTTTGTGTGTGTGTGCATGCTGTGAAGAGGCTGAGTGTGTAGATTTGAGCCCATAGGTGTATGGTGGAGTGTATAATGGTGTGCAGGTAAGTCATGTCCCAGGATCCACTCTGATTTCAGATTTATATCTTTCTACAGCTTCTGATTGTTTTGACATAACTAAACACTACATGATTTTTGTTTGTTTTAGGAGACTTGGCATAACACAATACAAAAAATCACGTTACACAATACCAACTCCGGCCGATAGACAGGCAACAGGCTAAACAACATAATTAAGGAGCAAAGGAAGAAACCGGTATAAAAACCAACAAACAAAATAAATGAACAAATCGCTATTCTGTTTTGGTAAAATAAATATCATCTTTAATCAACTTTACCCATATATCCTGATATTTTTTAACTTCATCATTATTTTTTGTTAAATCCTTTCGAAATAAAATAACATTTTATGAACATTCTTAAATATCCACATCCTCTCTAAAAATAATTTTTGATGATGACAGTGTAACTGTCTTTTACTGAAACGTGGAAAAAAACTGGATTGCTTTGCACATTCTTCTTACCTCGCTCCAAAAGGCCTTAACAACCTTACAGAACCGGAAAAAAACATAAAAGTGAAATCAGATTCCATTAAACAATAATGACATTCATCTGACTCAGCATCTTTACCATTTTCCTGGTGTGCAGAATAACAGAAAATATTGTCCACATTTGTAAGTTGTTGTTTTATATTGAACTTTTACAATATATACAACATATTTCACAAGTTCAAGGATCTAGAAGTTAAATGGAATTATAGACATTCATTTAAAAAAAAACTTATTTCCAGGTACATTTTTATTTTTTTATGGTGTGGTGGACATATTGTGTATTTCAAGTGTAAACTATTCTGTTAAATAGAATAATCTTCTTTGAAAAAATAATCATGTTCAACAATAGCTTTTTAATGATTAAAAGCTGTTAGTCTCGGTCTCCATTGTGACATGTTTCATGATTGGCTGCCAGTCAAATGATTCTAATAGTGATTGGCTGTGTTGTGAGCAGACGGTTTGTCATGACTGACTGGATAACAACTGACCGACTCAATTGACAGCTCAGGTGATCAACTTGTCTCTGTCTCTCTGCTGTGAGTGACAGATAAAAACAAGAAAGATAATAACTGATTGAGCCTCTCATCAACAGACTCAGTTTCTTTGACTCCATTAAGTTTATTTAAAATGATGCTGTAATGCTCACACAAACCTTAAGCCACAACATAACACTTCATAAAAAACAAATTCAAATCATTGTTTGAGTAATTTCTGAAAAAATCAGCCTCTCAGACATCAATTTCTTAGAACTTCATATTGTATTACTGAACACCAGAACATTTTAATTCATCATGATGACATCTTTTCAGACAAAGCATCAGTGGGAGAAGTATGACCATCATTTAACTGCACTTAAACCTTCTTCAATCCCAGGCCTTGCTGTAGTTACCCTTGGTTTACCCGTCCTTCATAAACAAGCCTTTGTCCATTTTGGCCATATATTTGCTGTAATGGCTCTCAGCAGAGCATATACCTCCGCCAAGGCCAAACAGTCCTACACACGTCTGTCTAGCTCTTACAAGAAAAACATAAGAGAAAAAGGACCTGGTCTGGGATCATCGTCACTTTAAACAAACTGATCACAACAACATAAATATGTCAGATCTTTTCAAGATACAAACTTTACTTCTTGTGAAGTTGAGAAAACTTCTTCCCTGGGTCTATGCCCCATGTCTCCTTTAAGTTTGGAGAAAGTTTTTTTTTTTTTATTCAACTCTTTATACTGCTAAGGAAAAAACTAACAAACCAACATGGGTAAAACCCATAGTTGTTTATAAGATGCACGACATTCTGGTATTCAAAGAGTGAAGCCCAAGTGTCTTGATAAACCTCTGGTGGCTGGCTGCAGTATTGGTCATAAACCCTGCTGGCTCCATGTAAGTTGATGAAACATGGTCCTCCATAATGTGGCTCCATCCCATATTCACTACTGTGCTCAAAATATTGTCATCAGCTCAAGATGGCATTGTGTATCCAACATCGCTTGACGTCATTTCTGGATGGTGGAAGGAAGAAGAGAAATATACAATAGTGAAAACTTTACCCCTTTTGTTGGTAGTATCTTAGGATACCCTGTATTGTTTTTCAAATTAAAATGACATTAGTCAGCAATGAAAATGGCGAATGAATGGGACTATACAGAGTTTTTTCTGAAAAAGAGTAATCTCAAATGAATTGAGGTCTTTCAACATGTCTTTAAATCAATAGATAAAGAATTAAATGTAATGTTGTCACTGCTTAGTTTCTTTCTTTGTGATAAATGTTCTGACCTAATGTATTACATTTCCCATCTAAGAGGATTTCTGGGTGTTTAACCACGATGGATGTTGAAGATCCTGCCTTCGACGAATAGAGTTAGTTAGACTATTCAGAGGTGTGAAGAAATTAGAAGCCAAACTTGCATTTCCTCTCCACCTTCAGATAACACAGTGAACTCAGTAATATGGCACAAGGTGTGCGCAAAATCTAAATGTGTCAATGGATGGGATATAAACCCAAGCACTGTGCATATATTAATATAATTAAGATGATAGATTATGATAACAAATCTCATTAATACAATCAGGGAATGATGTTTACAGTACGAGGGCTCTGTCTCAAATGCATTATTGATTTAATTAAACTATAATCAAATTTCTGTTGTATATCTAAACGTGGGTTGTGTGAAGTGAATGAAGTTTCAGTCAGTCTTAGGGGGCTTCAAGGACAAAAGGACTTTACCTCCAATGTGCACAGAGCATATGAATATCTCTACTTCTGTTCTCTCGATGCTGTCACGTGTATTATCATTTTTTTATTCCTCTTAATATTCAAGACTGTTGATTGTTTTTTCAACCTTCGGGTGATGGTTTAGACAAGCAAATTGAGTTCACGCACAATAAATAAAGTGTAGAATTGGCCAATTTGCACTTATTTTCAGTGTAAACACACACTCACACACACACACACAAACACACACACACACATCTCACCAGACAGGGAGTTTGCACTTAATGTTGGCCAACGTACCCACACACACTCACACACACATACACTATTTCCCTATAGACCATCAGTGGCAAGGCAACACAGGCAGTAGTCTGACAAGGACTTGTTGCTGTTAGTATGCCTCGCACATGAAAATAAAAAAAAATGCTTGTGTATAACAAATAGGCTGATCTCAGAACAGCACCATCGGGATTTGGTGAATACGAGATGGTGGTGGGGGAGTTCTCCCATATTGTTATCCATACAGAATGTGTACCTCCCTGTCCGTCCCTCCATGGTATCACTGGGATGATCAGCAGGAAGAGGGGGAGCAAAGGGGGAGGCCGAAAGAAGGAGGGGGGGGGGGGCGGGGGGGGACCAAGGCTTTCAGAAGTCAGATAAGAGAGCCCAGACAATCCCTCCGCTCATCCCACTTGTTTTTAATATCAAGAGAGAATATATCATAGGCTGTGTTGTCTTGGCTACACCAGAGATGCTCTTTGAGTTAGCGGCGTCCATTAGGAAGCATCTGTGTTGATCTGGGAGCTGCGGGGAGTTGACGGAAAAAGAGGGAGAGCGCAGAGCAGGAGAATTAAATAAAGAACACGCAAGGTTGAGCCCTGGTTTAGTCTGACGCCATTGTTTCAACATTATTTATTCTGTGTGTTGTGTGGACGCGCAAGATCCGTGTACAGTATACACACATTCACATGTTGCGTCAGTGAGCTGTGAGGGAGAGGTAGAAAGAGAATTGGAGTGCGTGTTATGAAACACAACCACAGAATGTGCTTTGATATTCATGTCTCTGTGGGTCTGATGGTGATATAACACATGTTCTAAATTTTTCATACCAGATGAAACGCCGTATGTAGGCTATACCACTCCGCTGGAATAGCGCTACTTTGAAAACAGCTTGTTTCCATGGCAAAAACTCCACTGTTTGGGGCTTTTCTCGGATCCTGTCCTCTGTCACACCTCAGTGTTACATAAACCATAAGCCTTTGTGTTTGTTTTGATTCATTGTTGAGTTTTTCTTCAGGGTCCTTTAGATTGAGAGGCGTTTGAAAGCAATGATTATAGCTGCGACTGGCAGTATATAGTGTTGGCAGCTCGCTGAGCAGCATGTCCTGATTTATAGGAGGAGGAATACAGCTATACAAGTAAAGAAGAAAGCTGGGTTGTATCATGCTTTGTTGTATATGGAAGTTATATATTTTGTATTGATAATATAAATGTGAATTACATTGTATAACCCAACACGCCTGTTCAGTGCTTCCCATTAATTATCTAGATTGTGGAGGCCCACCGTATTCTAACAGTTTCAGAATGAAATGAAAAATGTATTGTATAGCTGTGTGTGCAGCACTACTTGTCGAGTGCCCACTGGTGCCATAAAAAGTTGTTACCATCCAGGCACACAGCCATACCACATAGTTTCAGCTGCAGTTATATGTGGATCCCGCAAATGACATGCAGTGCAGCTCTCTCTCTCTCTCTCTCTCTCTCTCTCTCTCTCTCTCTCTCTCTCTCTCTCTCTCTCTCATTTGAGAACTTCTCTTTCGCTCTCTAGTCTGTCACTTGGAATCTGTTGTGAGTGAGAGCGATGTTCGGAAGATTGAATGAATTGTGAGGGGGAACGCTGCTTCCCCTCACAATTTGTACTGTTTGACTTACAATGCTTCAAAATACGTATGCTACATAATAACCTCATGAAGTGCTTGATACAAGTTAAGGTTTGATACATTTTACATTATCTAAATGGATAATTTAGACAAGGAGGTGGAGTGGGGCGGCTGTGGCTGAGGGGTAGAGTGCTCATCCTCCAACCTGAAGGTCGGCAGTTCAATCCCCAGTCTGACCCATCGGCATGCCGAAGTGTCCTTGGGCAAGATGCTGAACCCTGAATAGCCCCCCATAGAATAACAAGGTGCTGCGAATAGATGCACTGTATGAATGTGTGTGTGAATGGGTGAATGTAAAAACTGTACTGTAAAGCGCTTTGAGTGGTCATCAAGACTAGAAAAGCTCTATATAAATACAAATCCATTTACCATAATTGAAATAGAATGTTTGATTGTACAGCTTTCCAAGTATAACTGGAAAAGGAAGCTGTGCATTCGTTTCACACAGTTTTCAAGGGAAATCCCATAGCTTCTGTGGACAATAACAGTTTACACCATAGTGTGCCTACTTCCTCCCGGCAGTAGATTGAGGAAGGCAGAACAAATGATGTGAGTTTCAAGTATTCAGCTTTAAAGACACCGATCATCACATCTCATCACCTCCAACTCTTGTGACACAATGTCCTCCAGCTTGTAAAGTTCTTTTTATTTAAGACATAAGAACATTACGTGTGACAATGGTGCAAGACAGAACTTACAGACAGACGTGCGGGAGGCACAGATAGACCACAGCCGAACAGAACAACTTTTTTTAGTTTTTGTTTCTGCGGATTTATATTTATCTCACTAGAAGGGATGGGGAAAGGAAGGACAGAAAGAAGGTTCAATATTAGATTGATATAGTTCTTTAATGGTGCATGGCAGAAGGCAGGAGGAGTGGCGATGGGGGCGGATGAAAGTTTGCGCCATCCATCAGTGGGGAAGGCAAACAGCACGGGGGGAGGTGCTTTGTTTTGTTTTTGTTTTTCTCTCCAGACCCTTGGGAGGAGGCTGCCCAACGCGTGACAACCCTGTCTCCCAACCTGAAAGATGGATGATCTCCGCTCTCGACCAGAGGAGTCTGCGCACGAGTGATTATGGTGACAGCCAGGTCCTGTATGCGAGCTCGACCAATCACGAGTCTGGTGCAGCTGCAACCCATGACGTTTCATCCTATTTTTATAGCATCAAATAACGAACGGCCAAACATACATGAACATCCATCAATCTTTGAGAAAAATGTATCTGACCTGTACGATGACCTTTTGGGGGGAGGTGGGATTTATTACCTGCTCCATCTTTATCCATCTTTAGATAAAGTCTATGGGGATGGAGATTACTTTTTTTTTCTCATTTAATCTTTTAAAATTCTTGTATTTATTTAGTTTTTTCTTCCTTACATTTATTTCAGCACTGTCCCAAGTGGGGGTCCCCTCACATCCTTTGAAGATAATTGGTCAACTTGGAAAAATGCGTTCAATAAATTTCAGGAATTTGATTAACCTACGTGGAGCAGGTCAGCAACACAAGGTGTGGGCAGCAGCTGTGACCAAACTTCTCCTGTTTTCTACTACCGTGGTGTTTTCAGACTGAAGAGAAAGTTTTAAAAGTTTTAAATAATGAATATTGATTTGAATATCACACTGTGTCTGTGCTTGCACATTTTATTGAGTGTAGTGCAACACAAAACCTCAATCTGGGTTTCATGCCTTTGGCTATGCTTTTTTTTTCCCAAGTACCTTTTTCTGTTTTTCTCATGATTTCACTCTCCTGCTGTTCTGTTGTGCTTTTATGTGTTGCCTCTCTTCATGCTTACTATTATTTATTGCCTAATCCCTTCTCATTGTTCCTCCCGCGTTCATTCTATTTGCCACCACATTTTTCTGCCTCTTGTTTTGATATTTATGCTGATGGTTATCGCTGTCTAATATTGTCCCTCAGTGTTTGCGTTTAGCCTGAACGTCCCTTTTTTATCTCCTCCCTTTCCCACTCAGGAGGAAAATTCGCTCCTCCAAGGTTATGCTTGTAAATAAGAATTTGTTATTCACCGACCTACATGCATAAGTAAAAGGAGTCTTGTGATTCCTTCCGCTGCCGAATACATCTTCCAGTTGTCCTTGGGGTTCAAACCTGGAAAAGACAAGACGCCATATCTTCCTCAGAAGAAATAGCTGTATTGCAAATCAGACAATTGTGCGGAAAAAAAGTCTCACTTGTTTAGTTCAGTAACTAATTCCACCTAGAGCTCTAACAACAGTGCAAACCATTCAGGACGATGGTTCTTTTTGTGTTACTGCATCAGACAGAGCCCAAGAGATGTGTTCCATTAGAAGCAGGCCATATGTTGCTTTCTGATGGCGGTTTGTTTTTCTCTGAATTCGCACATGAAGATATACATCCCAAGAGACCGAGAGTGTATGAGTGGAAAAAAGAGTCAGGGAGTGAGCAGCACTGAGTGGGAAGTGTGTGGTAGAGGTTCACCACAGCTGCAGTGTTTGCTTATAGGCCGGCACAGGGGAGGGTCACCCACAGTGGAAAGGAGCGTGCGCCTCTGTGCCACAGCTGCGGCCGAGAACTGTTCTCAGTTGTAGATTAATACACACTCGGTACTCTGTTGAAATTGTGTATATGGAACACATGTCAACATGTCATCCAGTATTATAGTAAGTCTTATGTATGTGTTTATAATAGTTTTGGAGAACAATGGTTGTCTATGCACTAGGCCAGTGGTTCTCAACCTTTTTTCAGTGACGTACCCCCTTTGAAGAAAAAATTCTGCCGAGTACCCCCTAACCAGCGCAAAGCATTTTTGGTTGAAAGAAAGATGTAATGTGATTTATTAAGCCTTGTAACTAGACACATTCAAATTTAAAACTCCATCAATGTCCATAACATTGCTCATTTGTAGTGGTCTCTCTTGAACTATTTCGAAATAAAAAGATATAAAAATAACTAAAGACTTTTATTATTATCTCAATATAAATAAAGATTTGTGCACCTCAAAATAATTATCAACTTAAAGTGACCTCTTTTGGGATCATAATAAAGATATGTTCTCAAACTGAACTCATGAACTTAATTATAGCTACACACTTCTTCCCAAAAAATAAATCATTAACTTAGTTTTAAATAAAAGATTAGCTCAAAACATATTTTTTTAATATTTATCATCTTAAAATATCTTCTTTAAAGATCGAAAAGATTACTGACAGGTAGCTTGTTTCCGTTTGCTTCGGGGAGGCTTTTTGCATCGTGTCTTGAGATGACCTGAATTCAGAAAGTTTCCTCTTAAAAAACTCAGGTGGCTTACCAACATGACTTTCATGTTTTGTCTGGAAATACCGCTGAAGATGTGGTGGCTTAATGCCACTGTTGGCTAATCTCTCCCCACAGAAAAAACATAAAGTGTAAATAACTCAATCTATGTTATTGTTAATATTATTGAAGTGTCTTGTTATTTTATTGTGAAATATTTGCGCGCTTTAAGGTCATACAATTTCATTTCCGCTTTTGTATTACATGCTTTTATTTTGAAAGGGTACCGGTAGAGACGCGGACTTCTTGTTATGAATCATTAACTTCACAATGGAAAACTTTTACGTTTTAGCGCCCCTCCGAAGAGGCACAAGCTCTTACGGTGTTGTTTAGGGAAGGCTCTCTGTCTGGTTTCGCCTTCTTAAGAACTTGTCCCTCCGTGTTTCAGCAGCATTGCTGCTGCACTTCAACGCGACTCCATTGTTGAAGTTTTCAAGGCAGGTGATGACAGGTGGCGTGTGCCAGGTTGGGTCAAACCATCGGTATGGGGGAGACTCTGTTTTTTTAGGATAATTAAATTGAAAAGCCTACTGAATATAAAATTTAGTTCATGAACTTACACTTATATTTTATTGAATATTTGTTAAATAACAATTTTTCAAAGATTTGTGAATGGATGCTAATTTTAAATATATAAAAAAAGAATCTCAAGTACCCCCTGGAATACCTTCAAGTACCCCCAGGGGTACGCGTACCCCCATTTGAGAATCACTGCACTAGGCGAAAAGCAGAATATGGAGAAGAGAAATCGAATACATCAGAGAGTGGAAGAATAAGAGAAATACAACACAAAGACACACACAGACACCTACATGCATAAGTAAAGGAGTCTTGTGATTCCTTCCGCTGCCGAATACATCTTCCAGTTGTCCTTGGGGTTCAAACCTGGAAAAGACAAGACGCCATATCTTCCTCAGAAGAAACAGCTGTATTGCAAATCAGACAATTATGCGGAAAAAAAGTCTCACTTGTTTAGTTCAGTAACTAATTCCACCTAGAGCTCTAACAACAGTGCAAACCATTCAGGACGATGGTTCTTTTTGTGTTACTGCATCAGACAGAGCCCAAGAGATGTGTTCCATTAGAAGCAGGCCATATTTTGCTTTCTGATGGCGGTTTGTTTTTCTCTGAATTCGCACATGAAGATATACATCCCAAGAGACCGAGAGTGTATGAGTGGAAAAAAGAGTCAGGGAGTGAGCAGCACTGAGTGGGAAGTGTGTGGCAGAGGTTCACCACAGCTGCAGTGTTTGCTTACATGCCGGCACAGGGGAGGGTCACCCACAGTGGAATGGAGCGTGCGCCTCTGTGCCACAGCTGCGGCCGATCTTCACGGCAAACTGAGCCTCTCCCCGGGAACAAGCCGCTGAGCTCTCCAGGCCCACATGGGACGAGTCGCATCTATGTCAAACTGTGCATGACCACATCTTGTTTCTTAGATTAAACACACAAGTAATGTCCTCTGAGTGCACGCATCGGTAATAGTAGTGATGATGATGATGATGATGATGATGATGATGATGAGGATGATGCGGATGATGCGGATGATGATGCCTCATGTCCTCTCTTGAGCTGTATCCCATTAATATAGCTTTAAAAAAAAATAAAAAATGAAAACAATCAGTAGGCGATTTGTAAATTTGTACCCCCCTCTGCACACACAACACAAAAACCCAAAGGATAACATGTTCCTGCATCATCCAGTCGTCCTCCTCCCCTCCCAATTTAACGAGTGCTTTTAAATCCGTCCATTAAAGTAACCAGTGAATACACGTTTTTATTTCATGCAACAGAATGTGTTTATTAAGACTTTTTTCATATCCAAATAACTAACATTACCACGTGTGTTTTTTTTTCATATATATTCTGCTACAATGTACATTGGGGAAAATAGAAAGAGAACATTGCCTTTAATAATCAATAGAAGTCTGTTGTTATATTTTGTAATTAGATTACTGCTGTGTAAAGATCCAATTTTTTGTGTGTTTGTGTGCACGTGTGTGTGTGTGATAGCAAAATAACTGAACAACATATGGACATTTATTCATCAAACTTTGCGAGGGAATGGCCTATTTGGCAGACCTTTAAGGGGGAGGGTGTTTCGGTCATTTGGGTTAAAGGGGATGTCATCAAGCATCATCCACCGACAGATCCCCAACAATTTATAACTATCTCAGTCTGGCAGTCAGTCCTACACCCATTTGTTGCTACACTTAAGAGAAGTCACATCCTGAAGTTGCATGTTATTAAAGTAAGATTGATCGATAGATTAATGTAGAGTCAACAGTGAATTTTTCCAGAACTGATCTCAGTTGTAGATTAATACACACTCGGTACTCTGTTGAAATTGTGTATATGGAACACATGTCAACATGTCAACCAGTATTATAGTAAGTCTTATGTATGTGTTTATAATAGTTTTGGAGAACAATGGTTGTCTATGCACTAGGCGAAAAGCAGAATATGGAGAAGAGGAATCGAATACATCAGAGAGTGGGAGAATAAGAGAAATACAACACAAAGACACACACAGACACAAACACACACACACCAAGCCTTGTTTAAGTCGGAGAGTACAAAGCTGATGGATGCAAAAGTTGTGAAGGTGTGGAGGTGCATAACAGCAGTCTACTGGCAGAATATACATAATCAAGAAAATAACTTTTCAAGTCCAGTTAAGTGTTTTTTCACTCGACATCAGGTTTCGAGTAAAGATGAGTGTAGTTTCAAAGCGCTTCACTTTCAGGTCACAATGAGGCCCCCCATTTGCATGTGATGCCCTCCGCTCGACAGCCACTTTCTCCCCGTCTGCCGTCGTGAGCCACTTCTCTCCAGCCATGATTACGACTGGTAATGAGGGTGAAATCACGACATCGTGCTGTAATCCGGAGTGAGAAATGTAACTGGGGGGACTCGAGTGGGAGACGAAGGAAACTTGTGTCATCTCTGGAGGGAGAGCGTCCTGCTGAATTTCCCGTGCAAATAAGACGGAGCGTGCCGGAGAGAGAAAGAGGGCATGAAGCAAGAGGAAGCCGACAAAGGGAACGGGCACATTGGCGCTGACATTTTACAGCTAACACAAGTGTGTGTCAGAATGATTCTGCCTGGTCGAGGCTTTATAAGAGATGACCAGCATTACTATTCATGTGCTAAATCTACTGAGCACACAAGTACAGTGTGCAGATTCAGGGACAGTACTTTACAGTATGTCTGAATGCATCTGTTATTCTATGGCACAGAAAGGAGGCTTGACCTTGCCCGTGGCTGCGTTTGTGATTATCTCACATGACATAAATACAGTTCAGCAAAAGAATCGCCTCACTGCGTTTTTTTTTTTTTTTTTGCACATGTATTTTATTATGTAGTTTTGACCCCGCACACACGCACAAAGACAAAGCCCCACAAATTGGTGTTGGACATGTAATTATTCAAGTTTCTGCCTTCCGTATATGAACGCCAGCCTGTCATCCGAGCAGGGCCAACCGTCTCTTTATCCCGTCTGCTGCCTGTCATGCACACACAGCCTCCCCAGGTCCCTCGGCCCCAGTCGCTCTCTAAAGTCATTATCTGCATGATCAAGAGCTAGATTGAATAAAGGACACGTGAGTTTTACCCCTGTGAGCGGGAAATGGGGAAGAGCCAAATATGGTTGGTGCGATGAAGGGAATGACACGGTTAGGTTGAGGCACAATTGATATCGCAGAACCGCTGATGTGGCGGCTGGAATTAACCTCCGTGCAGCCTCATCTGGCCGTTATCTTACATTCACCTTGATTTTGTTAATGTTAGCTTTTCTGTTGCGTCCCATAGTGAGAGATGTTGTTCATGGCCGTGCATTCGAGGATGCTTCGACATTGAGACTGTGGATCTGAGAAGCTTGTGTCTCCACAGCCGCATTTACAGACTTCTACCACATGCAAAGACTTTAAAGCATTTTTGATAAGTAGATTGCAGGTACAGGCAGAACTGTTTGAACACGTCATGCAGTTGGCATCAGTCTAATCATTTTTTATTTGATTTATCCTGACATTATGATCATGTTTGCCAATTTCATGTTTGTGTAGGGGTTATTTTATAGTGAGCAATTCCACCAATTTCATTTTCAGATGACATGGAAATTGCAGAAGTGCATTTAACTCAATACTTTTGAGATGGACCATAAAAAAAAGTATGTAATTAATGGGCTTAGTTTGCAAAATCACCTGAATAGTCATCTGAAAGAAAAGCTGGTCGGTTCCAGTCGAAGATGTCGAATCTTGCCTTTCCGTCAAACTGCTCCTGAATCAGACTGGAAACACACCACCATGCCCACACACACACACACACTACAGACTTCACCCACACTGTGCTCAAATGTGTCATCCGGGCTAATTTGTTTATCGTGACTGCCATTGTCCCACACCACAATAAGCAACGCTTTGTTTGCGCTAAATGCATTTTCCTGACATTTTCAATTAGGAAAAATTGCAGCACCAAAAATAACTAATTAGGGGACGAAGATGAAGAGCACCTAGCTCCATCACAGCAGCTAATTGGTGTAATTTAGCCTGATTTGCATCACGTAGCTCCGGAGTTACGCAGGTAGCAAAAAGATTAATTGTGTGATTACCACATCTGTTTTCATTCATCTGAGCTGGCGGCAGTTCTTCACTGTATTTCTCCAGAATGTCGGATGTATATGGTGACCTAAGGCTCTCATCTAATCTGTATTTTTAGCAAATTTCTTTAAGAGTCTGTTTGTTTCCTCCCACCGAAAATGTTCTAATTTATTACACGGCTTCCCTGAGTAATGTCTCTCAGCCATCTGTGTACTCTGTTGTCGCAGTCACTCCACTCGTTTAGTAGATGGATGACATAAATATTCGCAAGAGACATATGTACATTTGAATATTCACAACTTGCCGGATTATAAAATCCTCCTCCTCATCCTGCCAACAGTAACTTTCCCCTGCAAACTTAATGAGCGACTTCTCATTGTTGGGGGGGGGGGGGCTTCAACTCCTCCCACTTGTTACCACGGGCCGTCCTCTGAAGCTCAGAGTTCAACACTGGCCAATTTAGATCCAAGCGGCAGAGACGTCTTCTGACCACAATTTCACCGAGCTCAGATGCACCGTGTGCCAGAGGAGGACTGCGTGGGAGGGAGCGTGTGTGTGCGCTCTCTGGGTATTTCTCAGACATGCGGAGGAAGCGAGGACTGAAGCTCGTGAAGCTGCGTGGGGAGACAAACACAATGCCAGGAGGGGCAACGGTGTAAAACAAAAACGAAAAACGTGTCGGCGTGAAAAGTGCTTCGCGCTTGTATTTGTGCTCGAGCAATTAGAGAGAGAGAGAAAGCTAGAAAATGAGAGAATGAAAGAGAGTGAAAAAAATAAAAAATCCAGTTTCATGCTGGGTGCGATAGTAGGATTACTAATGGATTGTTCCTCATTGAGAGCCTGCCACTAATGAGGAGGCAGGTAGAGAGAGGGCAAGCGATGGGTCGCAGGAGCAGGTCAGAGGGAGGGATGATTGCTATGCAGGTTGCAAGCACGAGGGCCTGGATCACCACACAGGATTTGATGGTGTGGAGGCAATCTAATGAGCTATGCTCCGTACATAACTTCACTTAAATCCCTGTCGCCAATGTACCCTGCTAATGGTCACTTTACAGAGAAAGAGCAAGAGGGGAAAGCAGGACTAAAGATGGATGGTGGCGAAAGGTTTAAGAGAGTTTCCCATCATAACAACCTGCAGCATAAGTTTTTTAATACTGCTGGTTTTCTTGGGGACACAACTACACAGAGGTGGGTCATGCTTTAATTACATTTCCTACAGAAACAATGTTGTTCTTTTATTTACTTTCTTTTTCTCACAGAGCAAGAGGAACTTTTCCTGTCTGCTCGCTCATAAAATGTCCACAATATACTGCAGGAAAACGTACAGCGAGCGATTGGGTGGTTTGATGAAGTCTCTAAACATGTGACTGAATCAAGACTGAAAAAACAAAAAGAATACAAACATCACATGATGAGAAGAGGTGTCATATATATAGAAGATGCCGAAGAAGGTGTCAACTAAATCAAAACAAGCTTTGAGAGCTTTTGGTGATAAGGGCCAACACCGATGTCGATGTGAACAGAAACATGTGATCATCATTCACGTTCTCACATTCATTTATTTGATACAAGCAGTAGTTAGGTCTTACTTGTCACTGTACTGAATATTTATATTGGAATAATTATGTTTTGCTTCATTCACTGTGACAGACAGGGGGGGGGGGGGGCGGAATGAAGAAGACATCTGAGCCTTGTCTGTAGTCGTTGTCAACAATCCCACAGTAAACCTGTCGGAGGAAATACAAGATCCCCCAAACTGACCAATCACAGTTTGAGTCATGTTGTACTTACAGGTTTTAAGAGACTCACTTGTGTAGCTATGTAGCCATCACCCCTCAATTTGAAACAGCTTGTAGCTTGTTCTTTCCACGACAAAACCTTAATGCACTTGTTTGAATATGTCAAAAAGTTATTGATTTTTTTTTTCCATTGTCTCAAATCAAAGCTAATTTTAACTGTCCAGGTCCTCGTAGGGCTGTGAACATAATAATGATATATCATGGAAATGTAATGTAAAGTACAGCAAGGTTCAAATTGACTGTTTGGGTTTTGGTTCTTTTACATAAACCTGGTTAACTTGAACCTGGTTCTTCCCTTATCACACACATTTTCAAAAATACCAGAGGAAATGACGACATCTAAGGAAAGTAGATCCAAGTTTCCAGTTGACATGATCGTAATATGCCTTTAAGGAAGGAAAAGACTCGCGGCATTAAAAGCCCATGCCATGCTGCCCAGATTGAGCAGTAGGAGCAGGTTTCTAACAGCAGGCAGAGCAGAGCAGCGTGTAGCCTGGAGACCTTGTTAGCCTCTCCCCTCTGATCAATGGAGAATGACAATGCCAGGGGCTCGGCAAAGTCCTGTGGGGGCCGCGGCCACCCGACTCATGCCAGAAGCAGTGCCCACCCCAAACAGAAACCGTGTCAGAGACCAACAGAAACACTGATGCTCCAGACTTTCATGTTACATCCTTAAGATGTCATGTTTTTTACATCTCAAGGATTCTCACTTGGGTGCAGCCCTGTGAAGCCTCTACTATATGATCTGTCAGCGTGAGATGTCAAATAATCTCATGGATGCATCTCTCATTAAAGACAACATCCTGCGCTCCTGCTCTGAAGTAAAACAAAAAAATAGGATTCCTCTATAAGAAAGCGGAGGGTCTTTCATTTATATCATGTGATATATTAAGATAGATTCAGCACAGCTGGATAAAGCTTCCTTTTACCCTCATCCCTCTGAGACATACTGTAAAATGGTTCTCTGGGGTAACTCTCCCTCTAGCTGCGATGTAAGGAAAATGTCGATGGGTAGATTCGTTAATACCATTTGATATCATTTAATACCACGACTTAAGAGGAGGGTTTCACGAGGTTACGAGCCCGGAGACATCATTTCTCCAGCCGAGCTCTGGTTTCACTGTTTTCTATTACTTTCTCATCTTTATGACTCTGTTGGGCATGGCTGAGGGTCAAGTGGTGGGGAAGGATTCAGAAGAATGGCTGATGCCTGATCCACAGACGTCACCAAACGAAAGAAGGAGGAAGACATTTTCATTTCCCCTGAAGATGTTGTGAAGTTACTTCCTACTGCAGATAAATTCAAGGAATGACCAGGGGTTGTGTCCACGCATAAAGACTAAACTTCAATTAATCCTAATGAGTTTGGTTGAAATTGAACTTGTGCTTCCATCTATTACATTATACTCTCTTGCACTCTTAGAGAAAACGCGGATATTGCACACTTTGTACATTTATACTAATGAACTCTGCCAATTCCGCTGCTAGATGGGAATTTAAGTGCTTTGGACAAGGTCAGGACATTCAGGTCGTTGCAGCATCAAGTCGTTGTCATTATGACAAGCTGGGCTGCAACAGTCTAAGAGACACAGGTTAATTAGTGGGATTCCTTGCTGCTGTTGCCCTGCACCAGTGACTAATTAAATGGCTTTATTACTGCGGCTTTCTGCCTAATTAAATTGCTCTAATCTTATTTGCAAAGTATCGTGAGGTGCAAGTTCAAGGTGCCTCCCGCGAGCTTCGGGTTTGTCACAGCGGCGATGCAAAACTCGGCTGCACACACACAGGAGCATTTATTGAATGTCTACAGAAACCCAATTAAACTGTCAGAGAGGAGGCTTTTGGCATATGTGAGAGACAAACACTTAATCCGCTCATTCCACGCATATCTCATGAAGCATTCATCGTGTTGGCTTCACACTTGGCATTTGTATTGTTAATGTTCCAGGGAAGTGCAGCGTCGGATTTGGTGCGATTTGGAAACCCGATACTGTACGTTCAATATTAATTCAAGTTGAATAGACAGGTCACCAGTGCTTTGTAGCAGTCAGTGGCAGAGTGCTGATGGCAGTGTATATTCAGCAGGGGATTGAGCTGATTGTGTCTTCTACAACGCCCTCAGATAAACTACAGCAGTGCTTGTCATTTTTATAATTTGCTTATGTATATTTCACCATACTGGACCGTCATAAATAGTCACGGGTGTTGAGTGTGCTGATCCCCGCCATGGCAATAACATCCATGGAATCACTTCCTCCTTAGTCATGGTTGTCTTGTTGCTGCAAGGCTTTATTTTTAGATAAATTAGGGATCTTTTATTTTGAAAAGTTGTGCACTTTTAAGTCAATCTTCAAACTTTTAAATGAGCCATACATGTGATCAGTAATTAAATAAATTCACTTGAATTTGTATGAAAAACATTGACTGTAAAATCAACACAAAAAAGAACCCATGGCTTTATTGAAGACAAATCAGGTAGGATGAACACAAACTTTGCACCATAGACTGTATATTTAAAAATCTGCACCCAACCTTCAGCTGACAAACAATAAAAAGTAATAAATAAAAACCAAATTAATTCTGTAGTAGCTCGGGGGCATATCAAAGAAGCAGTTATTCTTAAAATTATAATACACCTGTATTATTTAACGATCCAGTGTCAGAAAGAAAGCTGCAGCCCACATTAGCACATCCCAAGCAAACAGCCCACTCTGCACAGACATGCTTAGAAAGCCCACAACGCGAGCACAAACAATTCAGAGCACAATAGTGTCGTGGGAGCAGCACAATCCCTCACAGTTAGATAACAGCATGTGAATACTTGTCAATAGTGGGCTGAACCGCTTCGGAGACCACCATCAAGTGGTTCAGCCGACACACGCTCAACTAGACAGAGTCAAATTAAAACCAACCAGTGTTTACCCCTCTGGCAACCTGGCAGAGCTCCTCAGTAGCTGAGGGACTGCTTGGTTGGTTGACTCCTCTCGCGGGGGGGCTGACAGAAGCCGCCGTCAGACAGACCATCACTCACTGGAATGGTGTCACCAGCTGAACAGTGCTGCTGGTAGCTGCAGCTTTCAGGAAGCGGAGCTGCAGCACATGCCCAAGAGAACTGAACGCACACAGGAAACAAGCAGCTCAGGAGCAAGCGTGTCAATCCGGGCGTCTTTTACTCCACGCAGGCAATTAGCATATAGCTGCTAAAAGGTGCTTTGCCTTTTCCCCCCCCACCACCATTTGAATTCAATGGGGAAGGTTGAGTGAACATAACAGCGATGTCAGAGTTTTTTTTTTAAGGGTATTTGTCTTGTGCTTTTCTCTCGTCAAACTCCTCTAATGTGGTTGTTTGTTATGTGACTTGCTATGTGAGTGCTGGTTGTTTCGGTTAAGTGTCATTAATTAATTTCCCACCTCTTACTATTCTCATAAAGCACAAGACCATCCAAGTTCATGAGAGTTAGAAGAATAAAAGTTCAACAAAGTACCGTCCAAAAACATGTCTCAGCTGTCTATCATGATGTTTCACAGCATTTATACTGTTGTTTATATATCCTGCCTCCTCTACATTAGTGAATGGGACATCAGCCAAACAAAAAATCAAAATACATGTCTATTACGTCTTTCCAAAGTTTCTCATAATTTCATATCGTTCATATCCAGGATTTTTAGTTTTATTTCTGGATAGTGCGCAGATGTGGAGATGGGTTTATAGATCTTTATATACTATGATTCTGATATATACTCCTGAAAATGACTGGTGAACCTCTGTGTTGTGTTTGATATCAGTAAATCAATACACTTACGACCACTGTTCGAGGCCTTTTTTAAAAACACATTTTTATTCCCAACCAATCTACAGGTAAGGAGAAGATGTGTGAATCCTACCAGTTGTTCTGTGGTCTCTTCTGTTACTTTCTTTTCTACGTCCTTCAACACAGATGGCTTCACCACACTGCCTGATTCGTTTCACGAGTGGACAGATGCCAGTCTGAAGACGGCGTCAGCTGGACGATGACAAAAACGTTGTTATTATCGAGGTAATTCATTGTTCAGATGTACTGAAGCTTTGACGTGACCTTCTGGGGATGTTGCCATTCACGCTGATAGGATTGGCAACAAAGTGAGACGGCTGAGAGACGCGAAGCGAGCGCCTCAAGTCACCTGCGTCCTATTTACCGTGAGGCTCTCCGCCTTTCATGCGAACAAATAACGCACATAGCCAGTGAAGCACGCAGCCACACACAAGACACACACTCATTTATCTTCACACACAGACTCGGCTGCTTCCACTAGTAAATTAGATAATGCAAATAGATAACTACGCACCCTTATGATTAATCACTTTCCATTTGCACAGCCCCAAACTGACAGCATCGACTTTGGAACTAATAAGTCTGCTTTAAAATGAGACTGGTAGTAACAAATGTCTGCAAACTTTGCTGTATATTCGACATTTAGCAGATTTTGGACTCTTTACTTCCGGCACTATACTATTTTTCTTCAAACATCATTTGCAAGTATTTGTAATATTGCAAGGTCCCACTTTAATTTCAAACAGCAAGAAAAGTAAATCAGTATATTCCATCTTTGGGGGAACGTGGAGAAGAGAGCAGTGCACATTTCCCGAAATCTGCGATTCTGAGAAATTCATTTCAGCCCAGAAGAGAAGATCTATTCTGGTACGATGGCACACAACTTCATGTTCACTTTATTGCATTTTCATCCTTGGCTTATTGTTTGCTCCTACAATAACCAATTCCCCCTCAAGGGATCAATAAAGTTAATCTTACTTTAACACTACCCCCCCCCCTCTCGCGCTCCCAAACCCATACCTCTGCCTCACACACACTCATGCACAGAGAGTATTTATTGATTCCCATATTGATACTATAGGGACAAAGGGACGCCAGCGCGCATACACAACAACTCAAACACATCCCCCTGCAAAGCATATGTATCATCCTGCTAAACTAACATGCACACGCTCACACACACACACACACACACACACACACACACACACACACACACACGTACACAACTCTTAAAGAGAGAAGAGAAGCCTCTTAAGTTCCAGCACATTGCATTTGAGATGGCACCAGCGGGCAATCATCGCCCATCTCCGCCAGTGAAATGAGCCCAAAACTGTGAAGAAAAGAAGGCCGTTTTGACAGGCAGGGTACAAATACAAGGCGATAGAATCTCAATGAGGCCTGAAAGAGGGAATGCATAAATAGATTAGATTGAAGGGACTGGCGCCACACAGAAAGCAAATCTAATTATGAGGCGGCTGTGTCTCCGGATTTTCGAATAGGGGAAGCTCATCTCTACCCGGCAGAACCCCACCGGATCCACTCGGACAACAGGAGCCGTCGTCGGAGAGTGAGAGACGGAGGGACAGCGAGAGCGAGATAGGAACGCGTATTTCATTTTCTAACGCGGGAAATGTCACGGAGAGTGGCACAGACACAGGCGCCGGTGTCATTTAGAACGGAAATAGGCAACCAGCTGTAATAAAGGTGGCAGATGTCCCGGCTGCTGTGACACCCGTAATGTTCTCGACAAAGTGTGGATGGAGAAACTGGCGCCTGGCGCTGGGAAAACAACAACGTTAAGAGCCCCCAGTCTTTTGCATTCAAAGCCTCTCCCTGCAGAGAGCGACTTCACCCCGCAGTGATGAGATTCCCGCTGCAGCTAGATTCTGCTGAAAAGTGGGTTAATAGAGCACTTACTGTCCTCAGCCTTTTATTCAAACAAAGTGATCTGGATGGACTCCCTTTTCTTGATTTGGCCAAATACAGTCCAGATTGGGTCGTGTTAAATTGGAGTGAAAAGTCACCCCTCACAGTAGGGATCAGAAAATATACGCCAATTCATTTTAGGATTGGATATGACAATTAAAATTCATTCGGCAGTAATTATACAAAATCAAATTAACCACAGAGTGGGTTCCTCCAAGGAAAGTCAAATGCATGTACAGTATGTAATTAAAATATTCCAGCATCGTAATGGCTCACACAATTAAATGTGCATTAGTGGAGCAGTGTCGCTATCCGTCAGGGATAGTGTGTTTCACTGTCGACAGCCGCAGCCGGTCCACATGCGATTCAGATGGAGCTTGTTTGGTGTGATATGAAGATCAGTTGAAAGGCCACCGCTTTTAGATATTGTCCATCATAGTGTTTTTCCTAATTATACATGCCAGGGCTGTGCAGTGACTTTTACAGATAAACAAACAGAGCCGGAGTCTTATGGAGCAATTTTCTGGGCAAGAACAGTTTCCACGCACGTCTGCACACGTGGATAATTATGCATTATTATAACTATCGTAACTCTCAGAGCAGTGGAGGCTGAGGCAAAGGCAGTTTGACATGAATACTTGAATACATGAATACTATACTAAACTATACTATACTATACTAAATAAGTATTTATAGGTAGTGACCATTCAAAAATCTCAGCGATTATCTACAATACACATGGACATCGTACAGCCCTAAATATGAAGATAGCACCTTGATCACCTCCCATTGGCTAGCTTCCTTTTCTTCATGTTAGTGAATGGAGCCTGTCCAATACATCTCAAAAGATGGTTTCTATCATTTAAAGTGGTTCTTATCACACTGGTGCATGTTCAAGTGTACATTTTTCTGTAAAGTTTGGTTTTAATTAGTTATTTGATGAAACAGGCTGAAACAAATGATTGACCGCTGAAACTGGTCCTTGTTTAGTCGAGCATGTTTATTATTTATTATGATTCTGTGGTTCTATCCTCTGCACAGACTGTGGCTCCAAATGTGCAAGAGGGCACAGTTCCTATCTGGGATATTTCTGCTTCATTTCCGGACAATGAGAGGAAGTGGAGCCAAATCATTCATCTTTATATACGTTTTAAAAAGTAAAAAAACATGTTCTGAGATGTATCGCTTTAACTAATGTGTTGTTCTGATCTTGTTTAACTGGTCAACCTGCAGCTGATGCTGATGCTGATGCTAATGCAATGACCAGATACACTCAAAAACCAGTATGTGTGCAGGGAGTAACTCTAGTGGTCATTACTATACTTGTTAATGCATGAGTCACTGAATCCATTCACATTACAGCAGAAAGCTGAAACTACAAAAGGAGGTGTTCTCGACCACTGCATGTGACCGGATTAAAACCGAATGCTAGCAACTCAATCAAAGGCCACATTAAATTAAAAAGCAGGTTAACTTGATCTATTTAGAGGAAAGTAGTTATTGTTTCTTCACAAACTGTGAGTCTCCTGGTGTGGTGCTGCATGACCTCCACCCCCCCTCCCAACAGGCGATAAACTCCCCTTCAGCGATTTTGAATAATGAAAACAAAACATACACACACAACAAAAGAAATAATAACAGCACAGGCAGCACATTTATATTAACTCCTGCTTGGCACTTCAAGGATATTATATATAATTCACTCAGAAGCAGAAAAGGGGAAAATGAAAAATTGATTTGTGGGAGTCCTATAGTGGAGAGATTACTTTTCTTTCTGTTCTTCACACATATGCCTTTTGGTTTCAGCGATGTGCGACTTGATGCAGAAACACAGAGATGGGATTTTAATGAGACAGTGCGCAGCCACAACTGCTGCCTGCTCAATCTAATAGTATTCATTGCATAAACATAAACATATGTGTTGGTGCGCGTGTGTCTTCGTGGTCAGCTGCGGACATCACTCTCAGCATACCTAATTATGAAACCGGCAGCTATATTACCATATTAGCATTTTACCTCTGTCTCATCTCATCTTGCCTCCAGTCACTCGTTCGGAAAAAGTCCAAGCGACTCCTGAACTCTCTGTTGCCCCCAAACCAGTCCCCAGATGTTACATTCGGGCCGTGCACTCGGCTACAACCTCCAACCTGCCCTCTGCTCGTGCTCCCGCAAGCGCTGTCTGCGGTGATGGAGTGGCTAGCTGGGAGGTGCAGTCCAGTCACCCGGAGTGCTGATGTCCACCGGGGGGGTGAGTGATAGGCAGTCCTGATGTTTGCCGGGCAGCAGGTGGAGTCTGTGACTCGGTTTGCTTGGTCAGCGCTGCAGCTCCGACCTTCAAACCGGCTCTATCATTCAATCGCCGCGCTCATAAACACTTGTCCTATCACCATTATTGTTTCAAGGCCAAAGTGTAGCCACAGGTTTGATACCGGAGGAGTTCCAGAAAGTGCAGCCTCATCATGAATTATACATTAAATAAAAATAAAAATGTCTTTGTTGTTCTGTGTTCATTTCTGTTAATCTGTCGATACCCTCTGGTGCACCATTACAGCACTGGAATTATCTGTGAAATCCAAATTCACATCAGGTACCACTGCTTTATTGGATCCAATAAGCTCCACAGAAACTCTGTCAGCCAGCCCATGGATATTGACAAGCTTTTTTGACAGTCTAAACATATCATAGAATTCATAAATACAAGCACCATGGTCCCGCCTGTGTTTACAGAGTACAGTTTGCATCTCTCTGGCTGGGGTAATGACTCTGATAACTTGGTATAAGATCTCTCGCGAGTGCTGAGTGACTTATTATGACTCTTTGGAAACTTGGAATAGGTAACAGTAAACACTTATTTCACAGACACTGTTTTTCACAGTGATGCCAAACCTTCCAGAAGAACTTTAATCGTTGTTTTCAAAGTTAAAATGAAAATGTTTGGGAGGCGTGGTGGTGCGGTAGTTAGCGCTGTTGCCTCACAGCGGGTTCTGGTTTGAAATGTGGTTCGGCCAGGGTCCTCCTGTCCAGAATTTTCATGTTATTCCCATCTCTTTGTGGGTTTTCTCCAAGTTCTACAACTTCCTGCTACAGTCCAAAAACATACAGTTTGGGATTAGGTCGATTGGAGACTCTAAATTGACCGTCTAAATATTTCTGCTTTCAGACATGAACTGAACTCAAGGCTCCAAACTTTCTTTTCCAACCCCCTTGTGAAACCTCGGGATAATGTCCGGGTGAGATCATGTGAGAAGACAGCAGGAGATCCTCTGCAGGATTCCCCGAGAGCAAGAGGGGGCGTATACATGAACATGTGACAGACGCAAAGATTTCAAAAACAAACAAAACGAAAACAAGCGTTTTCCATACACGTAGAAGATGTCGAGAGAGTTTTTGGTGCTAAAGGCCTGATGCCTGATGTGCTGTTAAACAAAAACAGTGGAATGTATACCGTCTGCACCAGGCTGACTCCGGTGTTGGCGGCGTCTGCCGACCTACCCTAGGATTGGCTCCAGCCCTCCCCCCGAGACCCTCAAAAGGATAAGCTGTATAGATGATGGATGGATGGATGAAAATACTCCTGTGGATCCTGCAAATGCAAGAGAAAGTGATTAAAAAGTGCTGTCTCCATCTCGCCTCCCTCATCTCAACAATTAATTATGATAAGCCCTCAAGCAAGGCACTTAAATCTGTTTATGTTTAAGTTTAAGACTCTGGTTATGGCATCACTCCGGCAGATGTTAATATGTACACAGCTGTGTGAATCTGAGACATGGAATAGCTGGGGAAAAGCATGCATGGTCAGCAAACCATCCAGGGATGAATGCAGAGAGAGAGAGAGAGAGAGAGAGAGAGAGAGGGCTCCTGGATCAAGGATAAGTCTAGCCTCCTGTCCCCCTCCTCCACAGCCTGATGCTTAAATCCAACACCAGCTCGCCAAATAAGCCTTGAGCTTGCGTGCTATTTCCCAGAGCCGCAGACCTTGACCCCGCCACCGGCCCAAACACACTAGCTCTGCCCTGGTATCACGACTGCCACTGTGGAGGCCCTGCGCAGATAAGACATGATGAATGCAGATTGTTTGCAGTGTGACAGACTCATTCGTTTACAGTGGGATGGTGCCTTCACGTGGGGGCAATGGCATGCAACCTTTACGCTGAGAGGGATGAGGGGAGGAGAAAAAAAGAGAAAAGAGAAGAAAAAAGAAGGGGACAAAAGAATGAAAGAAAGAAAATAATGATTGTAAAGAAAAGCAAAAGCAAAACACATTTACTCCACGTGCACACTACTCTGAGGTTTTAGAGCCGCTGAAACTAAGAAAAAAACGCTGCTGGCTCCGTTTTACTTTGAAAACTCAGGGGCTGCATTTTAGTGTGGACGCTCAAAAACGGAGAGGATTGGAATCGATGGCGAAGACACTCAGTACCACTTGTTGATTGTGTCTTTTCGGTCACAACGTAGCCCTTGCTAGTTCGTCAGGCTCTGTATCACACCGGCATTAGCCTCGGCTACCAGTGCAGAACACCAAATGGATAATCAATTACAAGCTTTGCTGCTCCTAGTTGTTCTTGAAATTCTGCATTTCAACAACTGAACAACTGTTGCCGGAGACAAGATGTTATTCGGGCAAACTGCGTCAATTCCCGTATCCAGCGGGGCGAGCATGCCCTCCTGTTTTCACTAGCAAGCCACGTATATGTGGGTGGTCACGTGATATGTGTATGCGAAAACTCTTGAATGAAGAGAGATGGTTAAAGTTTGAAAAAGCCATTTTCAAACCAAAACATGGCGGTATGGAATTAACCTAATGGTTCCTACTAGAGGACACTACGACACAGGGAGAGCTGAGTTGCAGGCTGATATCCTAATGGCAGAGAGTCCATTTTTCCTTTAGGCAGGTAGCAAGGAGAAATAGATTGGAATGAGGGAAGTGAGAAAGGACGGAACAACAAAGTGAGCAGAGTACAAAGGAGAGATAGAAAGATGTATCCAGCACATTCCCTTGTTTCTAATCTAGCGGCTTTTATCGCGAGGATGTCGGATTTATGCTTCTCCCTGACACACAGACAAAGCCCCATCTGATACTCTCCATGGCAACTGAACATGGTGACTAATTTTAGGCTTGCGGTTCGGATAACACTTGAGTTATTAAATACCCGTCAGACAGCTTCCATTGCTGGGCCTCCTCTGAACAGGAGAGGGGTTGTTTAACATCACTCAGCCTATAGTTTCTATGCACGATTCTTCTGCCCTGCACACAGAAGATTTATAGTTTGAACACATTCGTTGTTTCAGGGATTCATCAAGTTTCCTGGGAGTTCACATATTATTTATAAGAAAACAAAATTAGACCTCCACAAATCAACATTTATAATATGAATAATTATTGGATCCAATTGCGATGGAGGTTTTTACTTGAGATAGCTAATTCTTTCGCAATTGTTCCCAAGAATTTCCAACCTGCAACTTGTCTTTTTAGATATATTTTCGGTCTTCTCGCCTTTATTGCACAGTACAATCATGAAATGAGGAGAAAGAGTGGGTGACGACTGCAGGCAAAGGTCCAACTCAGAACCCAACCCAGGGCCGCTATAGGTGAACTCAAGCCAACCTATGCCCATGCAGCCAGGTAAACTAGAGGGCACGACCTACATCTCCGCTCTTGTAAACATTTATTTTCACCGCATCCATCTGCAAACAGCACAAAGACAAGGTTAGTGATGACCCAGTGAGTATTCTGTCGCATATCGCTGCTTGAGAACCAGATATTGTCCTCTGTAGTAAGTAGAGTCCATAGATAATAGCCGAGTGAATATTGATCTCACATCGACTGGGTGGAGAGAGACACAAGTTCATATTAATGCTAATGTTGACGTCTGCTCGATATGAAAAAGTGTCCACTGGCATTTTTGCAACTGTAGCTTGTGAGACAGTATCCCTGTTGTTTATATTATGTTGCCCCCAAGTGGCCAAAAAATCTGAGATGCAGCTTTAAAGAGATCTTTGTTGATGTAGTGATAATAATAATTATTATAATGGTCAAAAAATGAACACCTACTTTCCTTGTCACCTCGGAAACTCAATTACCTGAGGGAAGATCCCATGATACCATCAAAAGCTTTGAAACAGCTAAAGCACTTGACTTTGTGATTTAATTTTCCCATTAAGAATTTTCTCCCATCATTGATTTAATTTGTCAGTTAAGAAGTTAGATAGACAATTATTTTAAAATGGTTTTCTGACCATTTGGATAATCTTTACATGCTGTAACCACTGATCATAGTTGTTTTAATTGAAAAATGAACAAATTCTATTGTTGTGCACAACAAGAAAAACGTAACGTGATGTACAGTAGATTAGAGTAAATATTACCCCTTGTGATGTCATCACTGGTGTAGGAACCCTCCAAAGGTCCAGACCCTGGTGGTGGTTGAAGGGATCTAGAGAGTAGAGCATCTGAATGAAATGAGTGGAATCGTAGAGCGCTGGATCTGGAGACCGGAGGAGGGTCGCCGCAAATCATTGAAAAATTAGGAGCACAGATATAAATTTTGGCAACGATCATGATTGGCTGATCATGTGAAAATCGGATTAGATTACAGATGGGAAGGGATGTAGAGGTAGTCCTCCTGATTGGATTTACATAAGAGTAATTTCTCACACTGTTAAGTGTTAGTGTTGTATCATTGTGTGATCTCAGCTAACATTGCTACATTTTTTTTTCTGACTGTAACAAGCTGCTTTCAGTTCGTGGCACAGGATGAGCAGAATCAGAATTTTGTATGTTTGTCAGGAGAAGCTGTGTTTGGTACATTGGACTAAAATGGTAAAACCATTCCCAGACTTTTGAGGCCACGTATCTGTGCCTCAGTAAACAACAGTGTGTTAAAGGTCCACAAAGCGCGGACATCTTTGACTGCTGTGTGTGGACCTGATGTGAGAGTGTATGCTGCTCTGTAGTGTCGCTCTGACAACTGCTTCACATCCAGACAAACCAAACACAACAGACCCAGCTGTGGTATAACAGTAAATTACTTCAGACAAACTGTGAGAACCCACAGTACATGTTGAGGCTCTGCTCTTTATTTAACTCAGTGAACACGATGGTGAACACGATGTCAGCTGATCCACTGCTGACCTCATAAACACGTTTAGGACCACACACACACACACACACACACACACACACACACACACACACACACACACACACAGTCGCGTCTCCATTACTTCAAGGGGACATTACATTGACTTACATCGAATACTATTTGCCTGACCCAAACCTAAACCTAAATTAAACCTAACTTTAAAACATGTCTTCATCTTAAAATTGAATGTCCTTATAATCTGACCGTGTAAACAGATTTAGGTCCAAACGTCATGAGTAATACCTGGACCCCCCCCCCCCCCACACACACACACACAAACAAACATAATCCAAATATGTAGCAAAGGGTCACATCTTTTTATGAGAATGAGGTTCTTCAACCTTATCCCGACACAATCTGTGTGTGTGTGTGTGTGTGTGTGTGTGTGTGCCGGCGTGCGCGGAGGTGCATATCAGACAATCAGACAGGGAGGTGTGATAATAATTGTAGGTTTTGGCTCCATTATTGCAACGAAATGAAAGTGATTTCTCACAGTCGTTGCTTTATATGTCACGGCGTTGAGAAAAGTGGAGAAGGTAAAGGTGGGGAATCATCAAAGTTCCAGAGACAGAGCCACAGCGTGTGACATGACTTAGCCGTTACCTTGGAGAAAACTTATAATGCTCCTCTTTCTCTCTGAACATGGTCATTAAACTTATTAAAGTGACTCACACATTCCAATCTAATTTACATCTAAGCTTTTCTTCGAGGTTCCTGCACTGTATCTTCATCTAAATATGGCTTCTAGCCGTATAATTACTTTTAGAAGTTCTGTCATTTGCATCCACCTTTAAATAATTTCTCCTGCTTGAGCTTCTTCAAGGCCTTATGAATTATTATATGACTTCTCAGTGCTGTTTAGGTTTGGGACATTTTACCATAGAACTTTTGACATGTCCCGGTAGGAAAAGCACAGACTTAAACCCCAGAATGAATGGTGGCTGAATTCCAATAAGCTGCTTCATTGTCAGGGTCCTGGTATATGGCTTGGGGGAAGCACGGAAGTGTTTGCATGTCCTCAACGTGTCTGTTTGGGTTTTCTCCACAAACTACGGCTTCCACCACCAGTCCAAAGACATGCAGCTTAGGTTAATTGGAAACTCAAAATTGCCTGTAGCGAGCTCGAAAGGTTGTTTGCCTCTATGTGACAGCACTGAGATGCAGTGGTGTCCAGGGTGTACTCCACCTACTGCCCAACGTCAGCTGGGATTGGCTCGAGCCTTCCGGCGACCCTCAAAGGACGAGCGGTATGGATGATGGATGAGTGGGATTTTGTATGCTAGTCCATACCCACACTGTCATGTCTTGCCCCGAACAGTTAATTTATGCTGCCTTTATGTACATATGTTCAAACGTCCGGTCCAAACGATGTAACGTCACTGCACAGATACTTCCATGCGTCCTTTACATTGGCATCGTCTGTCAGCAAGTACATCCACTAGAGGGCAGCACAGAGTTGAGATTTTATTACAACCTTATAAAGTCCCTCCTTTATTTCAGAGTTTGAATTGTACTCCTTTCGCCGATGGTCTTCTTGTCTGAACTGTTGGCAACACTGCCCACCTATGATTTCAGGTGGTACAACTCAGCTTTGTCTGTATCGTAAGATTTAAGAAGACGTGACGGAATTAAAGTACAGACAGACGGCACCATCCATTTCCGCTTAGGTATCTAGCATTGAGCATGAATGAGCCTGTGCTTTCTCCTACTATGCCAAGTCAAAATGTCAAAGCCTGATGTAGCAATTTGTTTAAAACTCAACTTGAGGCAAAAAGATCTTTTGACTGACACAGAATCACTGCAAGTTAAGTGAGAAAGGACTGACTACTTAATTGATACTCTACTTTGCCCACATGTTAGGCTGATATCCCAGCAGCCCACAATTATTGATGAATTACCATGTCATCAATATTTGAGAAATAACTCACTGGGTGAGTCAAAAATGGGAAAGATTATAATAGGCTGCAATTTGTAAAATATTCAGAGAAGGGATCTTTTGGCCCGGCCCCGTCTATGACGAGGGAGTTAACGTGCCAGAGCTTTCGCCCGTTACCAAGAGGGCAGGCGTCCCCACGGGTCTCTAATCGACAGGGGAGTCAGACGTTGTGAAGGACAATTGGCAACTTGTGAAAATTTAATCAGGGCCATGAATTAATCAATAAAAGGGGGAGGATAAATGAAGCTGGCGCATGCACCCAAATGATGGCAGAGGAGGCCCCATGGCCCAGTGCAACACTTACTTCCTGAATAAATCATTTCCTTTTGAAGGTCTGGGGTGTCGTGTGGAGCCACTGCTACCGGACTCAATTTTTTTCCCACTCCTGTGTGGATCTCAAGGCCGCGACAGACAGCAGGGAGCTGAGTCTGTAGATTCACCTCACCTAAAGTATACTCACTTGGAATATTTATACAACAGCAACTGCTAATTTCTTAAAGGAACCAATTTGGGGAGAGCTTTGCATGTTAATGTCACGCAATTAAGCCTCATGACCCGCTGTATCTGATTGCTCTCGAACGTAGCCTGTTGGAACTTAATTGTTGGGGTCTCAGCGTCCCAGAAGAGCAGGCTTAATATGTTCCTCTGTCCACTGGCACTTAACTTTATTCTCGATGTGTCTTGAATATAATTACAGACGATACCTCTCCTTAATACGTTGGCACGGAACCAAGGGAGGCTGATGGGTTTTAACAGTTTAATTATGCAGCTTGAGGGACTTGATTACTCGATTAAAAGAATCTTCCCACTGTTCGTCTGCAGTCAGCATTCACACATATTTGGGTTTTACGTTTGCAGCCAAGAGGATGTGAAATCGAAAAAGTGCAGGCACCTGGCGTGGTAATTGGGAACTCGAGCCCCAACAAGAATAAATCTGAAGGGACTATAAGTCCACATCAAATTGAAAGTGCACGCTCGTCTAGAGAGAGGAGCAAGAGACAGGAACATCTAAGATAAGATAAGATATAATAAGATAATCCTTTATTAGTCCCAAAGCGAGGAGATCTGCAACATTACAGCAAGAGGGCAGTCAAAAAAAACATTAGTAAAGTAATAATAAGAAACATACAATACTTGTAAGGAGATATATTTGAATATACAAATAGATATGCAGTAAGAACTATTACATAAAGTGTAAACAGAATATGAACAGGGAAATCAATTGCATAGCCATTGAATTTCACAGACAGAAGCACTGTTATGGAAGTTTCCTGGAAGACGGGGAAAGGAGAACTTGAATGCAAAAGGGTTTTAATGTAGGCTTGATGCATCAAGGAGACCAGAAGGTGAAACAATTTACAAACGCTGACAAAGTAACATGAGCCATTGTCACCCCCAAGTCTGAAGATGACTCCCACAGCATCCCAGTTTATCTCATCCATGAATGGCTAGAATTGATGTCACTCTCTATGTATTCCCAAATTACATTGTGTCCTTACGTCTTGCCACTGGTTAAATACCCAAAAGAGTTCAAGTTTGTGAGAGTTAAAGTCGGTGCCTCTCTGTTTCGGGGCATCTGAGTTAGATCCTTAAAGTCCCTCAACGTAGAAACTACAATGTTCGGTTGGTTGGCCCTTTATCTATATCCTGACCTTGGTACTGCTTAGAGACAGAAGGGAGTGTGTGTGGAATTTAGACACTCTAATCTCCTGTACAGATATGATGTGTAATATACATAATAGATAGATAGATAGATAGATAGATAGATAGATAGATAGATAGATAGATAGATAGATAGATAGATAGATAGATAGATAGATAGATAGATCGATCGATCGATAGATGGATAGATAGGTAGATAGGTAGATAGATAGATAGATAGATAGATAGATAGATAGATAGATAGATAGATAGATCGATCGATAGGTAGATAGGGCATTTGAGGTGATCAATTGTCAAATAGAGGGAAAATAAGTTAGAGAGGCGAACAGAAATAAGAGAGAAAATGACAGAGACAGGTGACAAAGGAGAACAAGATGCAACCACAGGAGAGAGAAAGTGGGATGTAAAAAAGAGAGAGAAAGAAGAAAGACACAGAGACATAAACTGGCAGAGCCAACGTGTGCTTCCCGTTGGCACTGCAGTGCGCTCGGAGCCAGGTAACCCGCCACAGCAGCTCGGAGTCTCCTGGGCACTGTTCTCTTCTATCTCATCCTCGGCACTCAGTGAAGCACAGCAATCGCTCCTCTCCACACCCTGCCACAGATCTGCACCCGCGATTACGCCCCATATCAAATGAGTCTGGGACTGAGAGATGGGGGTGCTTGTTCACAGGGAGGGGGAGAGGGGTGGTGGTGTTGGAGAGGAGACAGGGGAAGGTCTGACAGATGTGCATACAGATACATCATGCCAGCTTCGGGATCCGAGTGGTCTGAGAGTGTGAAGCACGTTGGGTGATTTAGAATTCATCTGAAGCCCGTTGGCTTAGGGAGGGCATCCGTGCAGAGAAATGACTTCAGTGTTTGTGCAGAGATTCACTGGGAACAATAGTGCATGTATGACAGGATACGTCCCTTGAAGCAGAGGCGACAATATTATTCACAAGTCTTTTTATGCAAATTGCGTTCTGATAGCAGATAGATTTGAACTGCACACAGGGAGAGAAGGTTGATACCCAGCAGTTCAAATCTAAAACTGAAATTGGTCACGTTGGTCATTTTGACAGGTGACAAATGTCTGGCAGTGAAGATGGTGACTGCAACAACAGTACAGTTGGAGCAAAAAAGAAAAGACTTATGATCCTTAAGATTTTCAAATAGGATGTTTAGTTGCTGCCAACCTTTCAGTTTATAGGCATTGATAAAGAAGTAATCTGCGGATTTAGCTTTATACTGTCAGTCTAAAAGAAACAATCTAAATGAACGCAACAGAACCAGAGATGTTGTCCTTCTACATTATCCACAATGCAATTCATCTGTCTAATGTTTGGGTGTGTTTTGTTGTTAATGACCAATCTAGGCTCCAGTTGCCTCAAGTAGAGATGAGGAGAGAGCAACATAGGTCTTGTAAACTCACTTCTTTCTAACTCAGAGCCCCAAAAAATAATAATTTGGAATCTTCAAAGCGAAACGCAGATGTAGATGAGCTCCCTTCAACACCGACTATGGGCTTTTTAAGTCTGCAGACCATTCACATTCATACCAAATCATATTTAACGCACTTGAAGAAAAGAAACTCAAAAGCTGAGAGAACCATAGCAGGCCTCCTTTAAAACTGCATTAATTGCTTTCTTTTTGCTCAAGTGACCATGTATAAAGTGAAATTAGCTGCTCATAGCAACATACCTATAGAGAATCATTCCCACCTCAGATGTTGTCCTCAGCTACAATCTGTTTTCTTGTCTTCCAGCTCACTTGTTTGGTTTTACAGCCTAAAACTTAACTCTTCTGGTTCACTCTCACTTCTCCGGTCGTCACCATTTCCAGCCACAGCAGGAAGCTGTTTTCAGGCGCTTGGCACCAAATGATGGCGAGAAGAAGATAGCAACTAGTCGCTGAATATGAGAATGAAGAGGCTAAAGGGACATGTAATTACATCAGGATTTGCTGCAGTTGAACACAATTTATAGATGACTGTGGACTAAGGGTTAACATGAAGGGGCCAGTGTACTGAGGAGAGCATGATTAACACAAGGGCTCATGACTAAAGAGGTCGACCTTGTCATGAGTTCAGCAAGCACTTGTTAACATGATGGTACATAAGGCAAGACATCCTCAAAGGCCTTTGAGGGGACGACCCTGCAGCATTAAGCGGTTGGAATCATCACATCATGTCTTTAATTCTCCAAAGAATTAGAATTATCACCGACTGTGGAACGCTGCAGCCATTGGCTACGGATCAGGAGGAAAGACCCTGACTGGGCCCCAAGATGTTAGTGACACACTCCCAGGTCTGAGCAGCATGTGGTCAGCCCCTCGTAGCAGAAGGTGACTTATGATTAAAAGGCCGAAAGACCCGATGACGCTAAGGCACACAACTGATGATAGGTCCTTAACATCCACTTGTATTTGTTATTTTATCATCAAACTAAGCCAGAATATCTTCAAATCTACAAGGGATATTCGAGAATTTCTTCCACCCTACATTTTGTCTGTTTTTTTATCTATGTCTGCAAATTTGTGCGAACAGTTTCACCACAAAATCAGCTCATTTCACTGCCCCCTAGTGGCTGGATAAAAGCTTGCTTTATATTTTGTGAAGAGCATCCAAAACAGAGTGAATCGATTCAATATAATTCATTAGGTCAAGACTGCATTCCTAAAAATGAAACTGAACAACAACAACATATTTTCACCCGGAAAATGTCCTTCAACGTCCTCTAGTCTGACAGTTATAAAGAGACACTATTTACTGATAGCAGCCCAGGACAACACTATAGCGGTAACAGCATGTGCACGTGACCGTCAAGGAAATGTTGAATATGCTCTGGTAGATCTGTGTTCTTCCTCCTCTCTTTTTAGCCCCCAAATTGTATTCACATCACACCTGATGTTGTTGTTGTTTGTGATGCATGGCTCGGCAGATAGCAGGAGAATTCATCAAATTAATGGGGAAACAATAAATGCACCAGGATGAGCCTTTGTACGGAGAAGCATTGCGGAGAAGGAGCACACAGGTGAAAACTAAAATAACCACATTCTTCACAGAGTCTGTCCTTGCCTGCACTGTCGTTTGCAGAAATAAGAGGGAAGCGAAAAGCCTTTTCAGAGGCAAGAAAATGTTTTTGTATTGTAAAGTTTTAATGATGTAAATTTGGAAAAAATTACAGCATTTTCTAAAATTGAGTGTTAGTTTGACAAATCACACCTTTTACAGCTTTGAGTTTACCTCATTGAGATAACACATTTGCACCGGGATGTATTGTTAGTAGGATAAAAAGCTTTCAGACTCGACTTGAGAAGATGTCTGAAAGCAAAAAACGTGAATCATTTATTCACACCAAAGTTAGTTGAACTTAAAGTTGCACAAAATTGTTTACGCCTGTGAACGTATTACTAAACATTCATGCATTTTGTAAATTTGAAGTCAAAGAAGAGAAGCTGCAAAAATGTGTAGAGTGAATGCAAGGCAAGAGACTTCCATTTATGAAGCCCCTTTCACACACCGAGGTACAGTCAAGGCGAAGTTTACATAAATACAATGGCAGCTGAAAACACAAATTTACATATATTTATTATTTGAGTAGGATTTTCAGAACCAGCAAAAGTCAGTGATGACAGCCTCTCAAACTGACAAATGTAATTTCACGAGTGTGCTCGCTGAAGAATCTGTGTGCCGTGTTTTTTGCCGCACTAAGTATGTTACAAAACGTACTCCTGTAGTTGTGAAAGTCAGAAAGCACGGAGGAGGAGGCTGGTGGGCAGGAGCGTTTCAAAAGATCTTTGGGGCCCAAGGCAAAAGGGGGCATCAGGGGTCCCACATGGAGCCACCCTACTCCATCCCACCTCACAGACACTCATGACACCAAACCACATCATTATTATCTTCCTCCACCACCATCTCAGATACACTATACACACACATTCAGATGTGAAGATAGCCTTCAACCATACATCCGTGTTAGTGGTATGAGGCCCCATTAGGGACTTTCTCTCCAGGGTGTCATTGAAGCCTTCTGTATAATGCTGACCATAGAATTTAAGGGGGTCTTCACAAAATTTCCGTTGCTGTTTTAATTTATTCCATGAACTTTTGTTGAAGCGTGGGGCATGAGTCAAGTCTAACGACGTTTTAGAGCAGATCCAGATAAACATGCAGATCCAAGAGTTAGTTTTATACATTAAGTCTCCACCTCTCACATTTTGCACCACATTTACCATCATCAATTTTCTTCATGTTAATCAATCCGCAGAGATACAAACCTGACAATTTAAAACCACTTAAGTCACAGTATTATAACAAATGTATGTATAATTTTATTTTGAAAGTCGGCATTAGAGTAGTGAACGACAACACGTTAACATACAGCTGTTTTTATCTGTATATATGTTGCCGCCTCAACTGCTTCCCTTTGTTCTCCGTCTCAAAGGAAACCCTAAAAAAACTCACTGCCTCACTGTGATTCCTCACAACTCCTCTTCAGCAGCCTGTTGATGTATCACAGCGACGATGTGCTGCGAGTTGCCACTTTCATGTACTAACAAGATTTTGAGGCTCTTCAAGTTGAGTGGCACGATATGCCATCTCCGTGTTACACATTTCTGCCTCCCGCACATGCAGGTGCAAAGACTGCTGCTGCTGAAAATGAAAAGCGAGAGGTAAGAGATGGGCAAAGGCGACTATTACACATTTTAAATTGTCTTTGTGTGACCGAGGGGGTCCTGGAGAAATTTGCCGAACGGCCTCTTGAAGTGGTGCTTGACCTATAATACTTTTAGCAAATATGATTGGGTTTGATCACGAAACTAAAATCGTTTGGTAAATCATTAGAATTGTGTGTTGAGTGCATTTATTTTTCATCCCCCAGCATATAATGTGGTGGATTAGGGATCCTGTGCTGTGAGTCCGTCCATATATCTGCTATTTGAGCAGAACTCAACAATCATTTTGGTTAAGCTACATATTCCAGATATGAACGCTGCCATCTTGTAGCAATGACATCATCTGCGCAGTCGCAACCAGGGGATAGAGCCTCGACCAATCACAAGTCAGTCTCAGCTGTCAATCGCGATGTTTCATTCTTTGAAACATTCTTATAGCATCCAATTACTAATTAAATCCAAACCTACAGGAAAAGTGCATTTAAAATGACAAAAAACTGCTTTGATGAAAGATTAGCAAACAAATCGACAACACGATTTTAAATGTAAGCAGATTTTGTTCGTAAGATGTAATAACCAACTGCAGTAATCGAGCAATTCATTTAAATTAAATTAATAAAACAAAAGTAATTTCAATCTGCGACTCTTGAATTGGTCAGAGAAATTGGTTTTCTAATGTGTTTATATTAGTGATAACTGAATTACAGAAGCATATTTACTCTTTGTATTTTGCATGAAACCACTGATGTGCTTGTGAACGGTAACACACACAGTTCAGACACTGGACGGGACAGCTGTGAGGTGTGAACGACTCTAAGTGGAAGTGAAGGAGACGACGGGGTGACTGCCCCATCGCATTTAAACCGATAGGCACAGAAAGCGGAGAGCCTCTCTCTCTGTTTTCCTCCAGAGAGAGAAGAGGAGGGCAGGAGCGGTGCAATTCTGTGCGAGCAACACAGAATGAAGAGATGGGTAGTGAGGGGAGATAAGGTTCATTAGAGGAGGTGCACAGGAACAAAGAGTAATCTCCATTTTAACCTTACCTTTAGAGGAAGGCCACAGTTGCGGCTGTGATAAAGGACTAGTGCGGAGAATACTGATTCATCCTTTACCGTTGTTATCAGGAAACGTCAGCTAATGCCAATACGGTGAATCGCATAGCTGCTGTGGCTGAGGACATTTCCCCCCCCTCTCTCTACCTATCCCTTCGTCTTCTTCTCAGTCTTGTCCATTCACAGAGTCTATCCATCTCTCCCCTCATGAGGGGCGAAGAGGCGCCTTGGGCCTTAGATGGCGTAAGGGGGCGTTAGTGTTTTGATAAGTATCGATATCAATCTTATAAATCTGAATTTAATGACACCATGTGCCGGGGCTGGGGATATTTGTCTCAGAATCCTCATATGAGGAATAAAAAATAAATAGGTTTTCTGAATTCACATCTATGAAGCATGAAAGTAATGCTCCTGCTTTATAAACTATTACAGTGACAACCTCATGCATTTGTGTTTATTGACTTAGTCTGCACCAAAGATGCAGAACAGTGAAGCCCCTTTGCCCTTGGTCAAAAATAACACAAAGACCCAGGAACATCTGGCTTTTTTTTCCAATGGGGGTGGAGACAATTCTACTGCAGTAACTGCAAATTTATATTTTTATTGGTGTTGTAAATGTGATTTTCCTAATTTGGCAAAAAAGCATGTTGAGATTCTACCTAAGTTGTCTGAGCGTTTGTAACGTCAGAGGTAAAGGAGCCTTTATTAGTGTTTAAAGTTTACCCTCCTTTAGAAAACTGCAAATAAAGTGAGAAAGGAAAAGGGGAAAGAGAAAAAAATTAACAAACAACAGAAAGGAGAGATTCTCAGCATGACTTCCTCTCTCTCTCTCTCTCTCTCTCTCTCTCTCTCTCTCCCCCCTCCCCCTCTCCCCCTCTCTCTCACTGTCTCTCTTGATGGATTGGCCCATCAGTTAGAAATAATTAGGATGAGCTGAAGTCTTGTCTCGCTGAATGCAGTATCACCGGGGAGCAGGGTCAAGCCTTAAAAACCAGAAACTCCATCCCGCCTTCACTTTATATTCCTACAGGGTGGCTCCCACGTGAAATTGCATCATTTCGCTTTATTAACCCGGCACCTCTGTACGGGATCGTGCAAAGATGGGCAGTTAAAAAGTCTTAAAGCCGACGACTTCAGCTGCTGCTTCCTGTGTGTGCACAGCACGCAATAAGATGGAGTAAGCTTCATAGCACCAAGACATTATGTTGCACAAAATATATTAGTCCAGTCACTGTGTAAGTGATATTCTAATATCCTGGACTGACCCTGAAGGCATCGTTTCATTTGCATTTTTTAAGCCTCAGTGCCGGTGACACCAACTGGCAGGAGGCGTTACATTTTTAGGCTGTCAGTTTTTTTTCTTGTAGAAGTGAATGCCTTGAGGGAATTTCTTCACACTTGGTTCAAACATTCACTTTGACTCAGATATGAACTGATCACAGTTTTGTGGTATAAGGTAAAAGATCAAGGTCACAGATGGAGAATAAAGCACAGCATCTCATGAACACCTTGAGGGAATTTCCTCCGATGTTGTCAATTTACTAGGATGAAAAAAAATAACCGATTAGGTCGCAGATTGAGGTCACTCTGACTCTGTGTTGTTATGAATGTGATACATCAGGAGCACCCCAAAAAACTCACCAAACCATTTGTTTGCCTTGTGAGCGCGTCATATTACGGAAGGTTGAGGTTAGGGTTAGGGTTAGGGCCTCACAAAACACGTTTTTGGCCTCTTGAACATAAGATCTATCGATCAGATTTCAGTGGTCAAAGGTCACAGTGACCACATATAAAGCACTTGTTGGAGGAGGCATACAACCACAGGCCTGTGATTCTAGTTTTGCATATATTTTCATTCAACAGAGAATCAACCTTCAAGTGTGCACTGTTTATTAAACCCCAGCATATTATTGTGATAAACAATTAAGTGTATATTAAGACTATTGTGACTCATTATCTCCTGAGCCTGTACAAGGTGAGAATTAGTGTTCAAACCAAAGGCGGGGGAATAAAGATGGACGACACTACTGCTCCCCAAAAGTGAAGCTCCCAAGGGCGGGCAGCAGAAAAGGTCATAGACCCGTCCATGTTAGCAGATGGGACATGGGTCAAACAAAAATGGCAAAAATTTGGTAATTTTAGGTCTTAAATTTGGTTTATTAAACATGGTGAAAACATTGCGAATGATGGTCAAAGTCTACTGCACAGACACAAGCTCAGAATGCACAAGGGTGGCAGCGTTCGTATTACAAACTATTTGAGCTTCACTTCTGGGCAGTGTGAGGAAGAGGAGACGCGTCCTCAATCTTTTGAGTTGGTCTCAGAACGGCGTGGACGTCTGTGCGAGAGGAAGAGCCGTCACCTCGGATCCTGGAATGCTAGCATGCTATCTGAAACCACACAGTGTGGCGACATTCCGTCTCGATGCTGGGAGGACTGTGACCGCCGCAGAGCGAGTTTAATACACAACACTTACAGTTTGTCATTGTTTCTAAGGCTGTGCTACATCCCATATTTTTCGCTTCCCTGCAGCTTCAATTTGGGATTTCAAGGTAAAATAAAACCCATGACCCAGAACCAAATTAATTGTGTTGTGTCTGTGCCAGTGCAGCAATTGCCACAGAGCCCTGCCCATCCCCAACGACACACCTGTCTCCACCTGTGTGGCTGGCAATTGCCACCCTGGGACGCCTCAACCTGCCTACTGTCCTTTACAATGATGAGTGCTGAGCCCCAGTGGACCAGCTCACCCTTCCACATAATGGCTTTTCTTTTTTATCGGAGCGGAGTCTGACCTTCTGCTTATACTCAGAGAGCATCGCTGTTATATAACAATAAAGCATCATCATCACCATCCTCGTCATCATCATCATCATCGCCGCAGTGTCTCTGTGGCTATTTTTCTTGGCATGTGTGTAGGGTTTATTTTGTTCTGCGATACTTTCCACTCAGACTCTCGTGTCTCCTTTGAGCACTTGGAGAAGAGAGACTGTCTTTCCCTCCAGCGTCTCAGTTCGACATTGAACCTGTGGTCGCTGCCTCAGCCACCGGAAGGAAGATTTGTAAACCTCAGACAGACACGAGAGCTGCACTCCATTGCCTGCACGGATTCATTATTCAAACATGACCCCCTCTTCTACCTCCCCCTCCTCTTTGAAAGTGCTGGAGATGCCAGAGACAATCTGGCACTTCTTTCCTCCTCTCCATTGGAGACGAATGGGCTTTTTTTGGGGTCGTGTGTGTGTGTGTGTGTGTGTGTGTGAGCCTTTCTTGTTGATTGCATGTTGCCTCGTCAGTGTCGGGCTTCAAATGCTGATTAAAATCAGAGTCTTTGTGACTCAGCTGGCTGGGGAGGACGAGGCAGGGAAGCTGCACGTAAAAACAAACTGGTCACCTCTCTCCTTCATGTGCTTTAATGTCCCGTTGTTTTGCCCCAGGTGTGAACCAGGAGCCAGCACAGGATTTAACACACATCGCACTATGTCTCATCTTTCTACAAAGTGAATTTGGGCACACGCATGTACACTGATGGAAAAAATAAGGAAAAAGTGACGACCCAGGATCTGAGCTGCTCGTGGAGTTCAATTTTATTTGCAATCAACATGATGGGTTCATGACTCATGGTACGATCTGTCACATGTGTGCCCGTCTTTCCTGTTGTGCTTCGCCCCAAAGCGGAGACACTCTGCCTGAGAATGTAATCTTAAGGCGGTGTTTCATAAATACTGAATATAAGAGACATGTTCCGTTATTAATCAGTCGTCTCCTCTCCGCAGTCATGATGTATTTCACACGGCAGCCACGGTGAGACCTGCTTCATCCCCGTGATGGAATTGAGCAGAGAAAGATGGAATTCCATCTACTGAGCGCAAACCCATTTTCAATTACACAAAAACCCTTCAGCGTGTGTGTTAGCGCACACGCGTGCATATGGCCGTGCGTGCTTGTGTTCTTGAGAAAGAAGGGGATTGCTCTAAAATGCAATCCAATCTTTGAACAAATGGAGGGAAAAGTTGCTACATCCCGAGGTTGAAAACATATTCTTCTGTGTGCAAGTGGAGCAAAATTGCTTAGTGTTTTTCCTTGACATACTTGCCGTCCTTTTTCTATTATAGAGGGAAAAAAATACAATGCTCGAATGTTATCTGAAGGTTTGAATGTTTTATGGGAGCAAAATGAGGTTATTGCAAGGCCACACCGGGTACCCTGGTTTGGATTTAATGGAGCCTGCATTTCTTTGAGGAGCACCAGATGAGACTGAATATTGCCAATATGTTTAAGTCAGTCTCGATCAGCGTGAAATATGTTCAGCCCCAAATATGAGCTGTTTAAAAAAATTGGCATATTGTCAGACGATGAACAGAAAATGTACAAGTCAGAGTTATGATTCAACGTAATAAAAGGGTCAGAATGTTCCTCACTCTCTCCTACCCGAAATAAAAAATCTGGCTTTACAAATCTGTGCTCGTGCCATTTCCAAAACAACTTAGCCCGAGACATCGTATGTGGTTTGATTTTTGTTTTGGCCCGCGATCAGCATTCCGTTGACCATCACCTTCCATCGACCATCTCAGACCTCAGGCTTCACACTGAGAACTGCATGAGTTTACAGCGACTTGGGAAACACAGATATGCCCCTCAGCCCGAGGTTGGTAAACACAAACCTTAGCCCAGCTCCATTTGGTGACGGGACAGTGTCAGGGAGAGGGGGTGATGTGTGTCTGCCTGCGATGGGGCCTTGATCTCAGACTGAGCAGATCACTGGATGTGAGGAGGGAGACAACATTGCTTCTTCGGTGAACATATAGGGGTGACTCAGCGAATCTTCAAGTGTCTCCCGTGCTTGCACAAACGTGTCACTTTCTCTTATATTTTACATTTATGTTCCACTAATTTGTTTCACCAGTTCTGCTCTATTGTCAAGTGTCAGCTCATGCAAACATGTCACAGTGCATGTATAGTATATACAGGTTGCAGATGTACAGTGAGCAGAACAAAGACCCATTTCACAGCAAAAATTTAAACTTGTCTAAAGCACAGATTTAAATAATATGATTTCTTTTAGTTGAGTCAGTACCTGGGCTCTGGCATTGTGCATTCTCATTCACTGACATGGTTTACTGAGGCACTTAATGTAATGAAGCAGATAGACGACGCATCTCCACTTCCTCCCACTTCCCAGAAATTAAGTCCAATTATCTTGGATACGAACGCTGCCATCTTGCACTTTTAACGCCAGAATCTTCGCAGTGGTCATTGTAGTGTAGAGTTTATATAGCGTGAAATAACTCATTAAAACCAAGATCACCGGAGAATGTGCACAAACATCAGTGTGGTAAGAACTACCTAACAGAAACCATATATGAGAAAAAATATACTTTGCATAAACTTTGAGCTTTTACTTTGTTCCATGTCCCATCCTCCAACATGGAGGAGGCAGGGTTTGAGATCTATTCTGCAGCTCCAGCTTCACTTTTACCGAGGAGACATTAACTTAAGTCCACAGATGTACTGTTTGTTTAGGTGGAGGAGGAAATGACAACACTTAAGAAAAGTCAGTATGATCAAGGAAGCAGGAGTCTTGTAGAAATTGTTACGGCAATCAAGCCAGTAGTTGTTATGGTAATGTATAGTAATATTTTAGTCTGGACCAAAGTGGTGGATCGAACGCTGATCGAGAGACTGACTGAGCACGAGGCAGACATTGCCATCCCAGGAACCATGACTAACACGGCAAAAGGTAATTCAGCCAGCACTACTTCTCTGTGAAATTTGCTTCTGTGCTATTTGCTTTTGCAAATCTTAGGTATGAATGTAATTTCAAGGAGACGGAGTCTGCCTGGAATTTCTGAATTCAGTCTGAAGACAGACTAAGTGAAGAAATAGCAGCCATCATCCACTCCTGCTGTTATTTGGAAAAAAGTATTTTCTGACAGTAATTTTAGGTGGAGACAGAGCAGTGGACAAAGTTCCGATGCCGTATTCAAACATATAATTTGCACTGAGGATGAAGTCAGCACTCTTATTCCTCAAATACAAACAGATAACGTGAGAGAAATATGAGGAGACAAGAGTTTTGAGAGCATGTGGCTCAGAAGTTGCTCCCTTCAAGCCCTTAGAGATATCACACTGGGACCACTTCCAAATGAAACTTCAAATCCATTGTTTCTCTTTCGGTTTCTCATTAGCAGATGATACAACGGCAGAGCCAGGAGGCAGCGAAGAGCACGCCGTGCTGATCCGGTGACTGATATCCACCCCGATGCCACCCGATTTCCCTTTTCCTCCTCACGCCTCAGATCAGGGTCGGGCTGATCTCAGTTAAACTCTTAATAAGCCCCATTTCACGGCGTGCAGCCAAGAGATTAGATCTGACAGGGCAGGCGTGGGCTAGTACTGAGACTACAGATCTGCAGGCTAAACTCTGGATTGGAAATGTTCCAGAGTCTGCTGCAGCTTGTTGGATGGTTGCTGCATGTTGATACCAACAGTGTGTCTGTGTGTGTGTCTGTGTGTGTGTGTGTGTGTGTGTGTGTACCAACCTATACTTTCCTTCTAAAATGCTTCACGACAGAATTCACCAGTTGCTGCTTCCTCAGTTGAGTTCAATTAACAATCTCCGTTTCATTATCAGGAATAAGAGAATTGTAATTTTTAGAAGGTCAGCCTCTTTGATATGTTACACAGCTACTTCAGAATTATCATTGTCTTTGTGAGTCCTCCTCATACACGCCTACAATGCATTGTATACTTTATTGTTTATCTTCAGAGCTTTTGATAAAAAGCCTGTGGTGCAGAGTGAAGACAGAAAAATGTGTGTTCATCCTACCTGTTTTTCTGCAATGAAGATTTGATAAAATGAAACTGACGTTCAAGTGTGTGGTAAATAAGTTTGAATGATTTAGTTGACTAGGTATTTTATTTTCATACATTGCAGATCGGCTATTTTAGAGGTCTGTTAAGAAATCAACACAATCTTCAGACCCAAGGTCACAACTTTTCAAAATAAAAGCTATTTATCAGCCTGATATGTGATAGGTTGCCTGGCAGAAACAAATTGAGTGTTGTGCTTTTACTCACATTTCTGAAGAGCAAGTGATTTCATGTATGTTGTTGCCATGGCGGAGATCAGCACTCCAGTGAATGTGCTAGTCCGGTTCAGTGAAATATAAATGATCAAGTTATCAAAATGATCTGGTGAATTTGACCCGTGGTTGACCCAGTTGCTGAACCACAGCTGTAGTTTATCCGAGTAGGTAGAAGAAAGACACGTTCAACTCCAGCCCCAGACTGAGGGCACACTGACCCACCTCCACTGACTGCTACAGAGCATTGATCGCCTGTTTATTCATATTCTTCAATTAATATTGAATATATCACAAGGGCAAATCACAGAAAATCAACAATGCACTTTCTCAGGCAATTTCAATGCCCATGGAAACACATGTGAAGCCTATTAGATGAACGGTTCAGGAGAAATGCGTTCCACATGCAGCCAGACAGGTATAGTGGATGGTGACCTTTTCCCCCTTCTACTGACTGCATTATATAGACACTACATTATTTAAGGTGTAAGCTGTTGGTTTCAGCTGCGGTGGCATGTGAATCCCACATGAAGCTAAAGACGTGTTGTCACAGCCCCGGGCACAGGCAGGTGAATCCAGCTTCCTGTCTGGCTTAGAGGGAGCTTATTAGGGCTCTGAGCAGAAAACACATTATCCACAGTGGACCACAAGGGATGATTTCCATTATAAAAGACTTTAATTCCACTAGTATGAGTAGGAAGACCTGTGTGGAAATATGAAGGCCCTGGGAGACGAGCTGCATCCCCCGGCTGCTGGGCTCGTGTTAGGCCAGATGATATCTCCACGTCCTGCTCGCTCCTGATTGGCATTAAAGCAAAAAATGAAATTTCTCTGGACACAGTTCTCTGAGTAATCCTATTATTACCAACACAAACCACTGACCACTTCTTTCTGTCCTTCTCTCTCTGTTGCTCACTTTTATCTAAACTAAAAATTCATCAAATGTACCCTCAGGGTGTTTGTTGCAAATCAATAAGAGAGACGGTAGACAAGGAATTCTAAGGCCTGCAAATGAATGAGAAGCAATGTTTGAAAAAACAAATAAGAAGAAGAATAGCAAGACTATTGATTCAATATTTTTCTCCTGTGCATTGATTCCAACAGTAACAATATTAAAAAGTATATTTAATTCAAGTTTTAGATCGAGATAGCGAGGTGCTCCACACTGCTGCAGTCACGAGGTTTTAGCAAATTAGTGGTTCCACACACACAGACTCACTCGTTCTCTTTTTTCTTCCTATTCATACAGATGATGAGAGATTGAGATTTTACATTTTTTGCACAAACACTAAATCAACACCATCCGCCCAGACAGATCTTGTTTTGTAGCAGCTTTGCAAACCTGTTCCCCTCACTTATTATTCATCCACACTGTTTATGGTATTTATTATTGTTGTGCTCTTCACCAGGATGAATCTCGGCCATTTCCCCTCCTGTCAGGCCTCATTGTAAACCTCATATATTGAAAAGATCAATCTTCAGTAAGTGTGCAACACAAGCTGCTTCATAAAGCTGAACAGTATGTACATACTGCCCCCCTGAGGTTAGAGACGGTAACCGCAAGCAGACTGGACTGAAGTGACTATAGAGAGATAGATAGATTCTCCATGTATATGTATTTGTAAAAAGCTTTTTGCAGAAAGCATCACACGGGCAAGGTGGAGAATCAAGTGTGATGAAATGTGAAGTGTCCATGCTCATATTTAAGTGTCACTGTGTGGTTTACCTCCTGACCCCAAACAGGCAGAGGGGGGGAGAAACGGAGTGTGAATGAATATTGTTCTGTGTCTGGAACTTATCGCCTTTAAAGGTGTGACTGAGGCTGCATCCTAAATGTGTGGGAGAGGAAATAGTGTGATGTATGGTTAGGGTGGTGTGTCATTCAGCTGAGTTCCTCCAACAAAAGACAAACACAGTTACACCAATGTAGAGCAGAAGGTAACATGATAAGGTGGCATCAGGATCAACTTCTGCAAGACATGAATAGACTTGGCTCACATGCTAGAAAGTGGTTGCACCATAAAGTTTATGTTTAGCTGTACCCTTGATTAAAAGGTCTGCTGTAACCATAAACTAAGAATCTGTTAAGTAAATTTCCATTACAATAGATTGATAGATAGATTGATAGATTGATAGATTGATAGATTGATAGATTGATAGATTGATAGATTGATAGATTTATGGATTGATTGCCTGGTTACTAATACATCTTCAATTATAATTTCAGATGTTTTCTCATGTTGTGGAATTTAGAAAAGCATCATGCTTGCATATTCTTTTATACAGCATATAAAATGCATCTAGTACATTGTCTGAGCATTGAGCATAAACTTTAAAACAAGGCCTTTTCCAAACAGTTTGACTGACGTGATTTTAAGTTGTTTTGAGGCCACAGTTCTGGAAACACCGCTTGAGAGTGATATTGTTTGCGATCTCTGTGCAGAGAGGCACATCTAAGACTGTGTATCGCTTGTTTGTGTAACCTGCCGTCGTGAAGAGCTCTCAGGAGGCGCATCAATTTGGATTCTTTCCTCACTTGATGCGTGAGCTCATCTAAGCGGCTCGCCTCTGCAGTCCTCTGAAACACTTCATCACAACACGATGCACCAGGCGTGTGATCCTCAAACGCCTTTTCTCCTGGAACTTTCTGTGATGCGGGTTTCATTCACACTCATGAGCAGGGAGGAGAGAGAGAGAGAGAGAGAGAGAGAGAGAGAGAGAGAGAGAGAGAGAGAGAGAGAGAGAGAGAGAGAGAGAGAGAGACTTATCCCCCCGAAATGCAAAAGCAAACATTACGCTGGCCGCATAAGAATGAAGGAAAGAGACAAGGAGATTTTAAGTAGGCCCTCTGGCCAAGCGTTAACTAAAAGCAACTTGTACTATACACAGACACATGTAATGTTTATGTATGTCACCATAAAGACATCATCAGATTGTCAATGCCAAAGCGCGGGACGTTGGTTTCGTCTTTTTATTTCTTCTTTCTTGTTTTTATAAAGTAGAGCGTTAGTACATTTCTTTCATTTCTCCTGAAGCTAATTCATTTCCACAATTAGTGCAGTTGTGACAATCTTTCCTTCACAGGCAAAGTAAAGGAGATGAAATGGGACCTGGGAGATGTTAGTCCACTCCTCTTCCTCATGAGCTTCTAACCCAGTGTCACTGTTATTGCCTAGTAACAAACCAGGATAAACCCCTTCCTGTACAGCTAGGTATAGTGGTAGCAAATCATCATCACTACCGTCATCATCATCGGGTGACTGTCTTTGTAGGTTAGTGATGAATCTCTGTGAGCAAGGTTATTTATGCAAGTCTTTTTGTTGGTGCATGAATGTAAGATTTCTATATGCACAGCAGCGAGCTCGCCTACGGGAAGGCCAAGTGATGCAACAATGACATGAGAATGACATGTCATCCGATAAAGTAAACAAGCGGCTGAAAGTAACACAACACACAGGAATAAATGTAGAATAAAGCTACACTTGTCAGGTGTAATTCAGGTTTGTTGAATAGTACCAAATCCCAAGATTGTTGTTATTTTCTCAAGAATCCAGACTGTCTCAAGGTGCAATGCCAGAGCACAAATTCCTTATGTCTCTCATAAACAATGTTAAAGACAGCATTAGATGTATAAGTTAAAAAAAAAAATTGCAATGATTGCAGGTAAGAAAATGATTTATAAAACTATATAATAATACAACTTTATTGCCATACCCCTTATATAGAAAAAGGTTACAAAGTACTTTACAAAATATGTGGGAATGAAACAACACAAGTAAAAACAAAACATGAAATATAATGTAAAAGACAAAAGAAACAACATCCCTTAAAAACAGTTAAAATCAGTCCTCACAAGGTTTTTCTCAAAAAAATATGTTTTAAGCACTGATTTAAAACCAGGTTAAGTGTGAGCAAGTTTAATCTCCTCAGGCAAGGAGTTACAGAGCCTCGGGGTCCTGATGCCAAAAGCCTGGTCACCCTTAGTAACCAGCCTTGATTTAGAGACTAGCAAGTAATAGTTCGGAGATTTTAGATTACCGCTTGAAGCAAAGGGAGTTAGTATCTCCACAATATGACTGGAGGGCCAGACTGTGCTTTGCTCTGAAAGTTATTAAAAATAATCTGGAAATTTATTCTTAATTTACATACCAGCCAAAAAAAGGGAGGCAAGGACTGGAGAGATATGGGCCCTATACACTTGCTGTTGGTTAAAATGTGAGCTGCGGCATTTCTGCTCCGGCTGATGATGAGACATTGAGGACTGAATAAATGAAAGAATGAATGTAAGTTGTAACGTTTAAAGCATTTCTCATTCTCTTAATATGTTTACTTTTTCAATTCTAAGCTAAGCCACATGTTTTATCTCTGTAAAATGTTATCTCTCCTGATGAAATATTATACTCACCTATGTCCTCTAGATTGCAGGACATATTTCGGAGAGTTTTTCCTCCTATCACTTGAGGAATGATGAATAATGGGAGGGTGTGATATTTTGTTATATTTATCTATTTGTTTACTTTAATTTTTTTTCTCTTGTCAAGTCCTAATTAAAGTCACCTTCCATTTCATGAGCTAAACTGTGGCAGTCAATAATATAATACAAATTATAAAAATAATAAAACATGCGTACTCTGGAAATAAAATACGGAAGTGTTGCAGTGACTGTAATGCGCCACTGGGGGTCAAAGTTGAACAGTTCGCCTTTCAAGATGGCGGCCGAACCAGCACGGGAGTGGACCGATGAACAGCTCAAAAATGACGATTTCCCCAAAAAAGACATAATCAAATTCATCCAGGACAATGCAGCACACTCGGTATGGTCGCCCCTCTTTTCCGTGCGTGATCTCGATCCTAATGTGTCCAGGTTTAAGTTTCTAAACCTCAATGAGAAGCGCAGCATGCAGCGTGGTTAGCTGCAGCAGAGCCACATCAGGAAAGCTGCAGTGGTTTTAGCTTCCCGCAAGGCTAAAAACACGACAACACATGTTCTACTAAATAGTTATATCGGTGTTTTTGTAAACAGTTATTCATCTGACCACTAGTAGAGACCGCTGCTTTCACTGTTTAACATTATTTCTTATTAAAAAACGTCATCGGTCAATTTAGCCAACGTCATTTACGTTCGAGATGTTTTTCTTTTTTCCAGTTCCTTAATGAGCACAAGCTGCTAGGCAACATCAAAAGTGTCTCCAAAACTGCCAAGAAAGAGCAACTGATCATCGCTTACAACCAGCTGTTCGAGACTAAAGTGAGTATCCACCGCATCACTGGGGATGATGTACACTGATATGGTTGACAGCCTTATGTAAACAATGTGTGTGGGGGTGTGTGTGTGTGTGTTGTGCTGTCTGTGTGTTGTAGAAATTTATTGGCACAGATCCGATAAAAGAAGTGACCGAGCATATCAGAGAGGTGACAATTGAAGACAAGCCCAAAGACGTGAAAGTGGAGGTGGTAGATGAGGTAATGGTGCAGGATGGCGAAGATGGAAACGTTTTTCATGTTTGATTTACGTGCACACACAAAAAAAACAACGATTCTGAACTTGCGTTGCTTTTCTCAGGGTCCGAAGAAGTACTTCAAATCGGTACTGAAGAAGGGCGACAAGACCAACTTCCCAAAGAAGGGCGACACTGTGGGTTGCTGGTATACTGGCTCCCTGGAGGATGGAACTGTGTTTGACACCAATATTCCCGCAGGTTGGACCAACGTGCACCTTTTTAAATATTGTCCTTTTTACCATCGGGTGCCCCCCCATCAGGTTTAAACCATCGCTTCCCTTGTGTTTCTACAGTCGCCAGAAAGAAGAGACAGACCAAACCACTGTGCTTCAAGGTTGGATTGGGGAGAGTCATCAGAGGAGTAAGTCAATACTGTGATGTTCATTCAAGCATCTCTCTAGATGTTCTCGAATATGTGCCTCAGAGAATGTCTGACTTTCTCCAGAGTTTTTGCCTCTCAAGTATGAACAATACAGCAGGAGATTCTCTCTGCTCGGACAACAACACAGAAATATCCGTAACGCTCAGGTGGGGGCAGCATTTCAGAGGCAGGACGTGATGTGTTATTTTAACAGTGGAGATAACTTGTTTTTGTTTATGGCACATCATCACTGGCGTTGGCTCTTATCATAAAAAGCTCTCTAGACATCTTTCATGTGTGTGGCTCTGCTTGTTCCTTCCTGAGATAATTGTAGTGTTAGTTTTTTCATGTATGCATCTGTCGTGTGTTAGAAACCAAATCAACACAATGTCTTGCTCCTGGTAAATCCTGCGGAGGATCTGCTGCTGTGTTCTCGTGATGGCTCACTCGGATATTTTGAATCTGCAGTTCCTCAGAGTGACTCTTCCCTCCACCACCTACTCATATTTAATCTGTGTCTTTCACAGTGGGATGAGGCCGTTCTAACAATGAGCAAGGGTGAAACAGCCCGAGTGGAGATCGAACCAGAGTGGGCCTATGGAAAGAAGGGTCTCCCGGACAACAAGTATCCTTTTCTGTGGCTGATTGTTTCCAACTGTCTGTGTGTCTTGTATAGTTGCAGTGAAATGTCGTCCTGCCAACACTGGGGGTCATTTGCTCCTTTTGTAATTTGAGCTGATGCTAAATTCATTTTCAGCCATCTTCTCCTTAACTCCAGCGCTACCAGAGTACCACCCAATGCCAAGCTGATCTTTGAAGTGGAGCTTGTGTCAGTGGATTAACTGACTTCACGTTTGTCAGCATGCATCACACTTACAGATGGACAACACGATCTCGACTGTGCTGTGACTACTTCCTCTACACCTTATCTCACATTACATTATATACAACAGGCTGCATCAAGACAAAACGACCACTTACAAATGTTTTTGGCCAAATGGAATGGCTTGTTAATAATGTACATATAATCATCCTGAAATATTTTTGTTTCTGTTTACATGTACAATGTAATTGATAAATAAACTTGTTTTGTGGACTTAGTTCATACTTAAAGAAAACTGCATTTTGGCTTTAGTTATTGACCAGACTGTGCAAGACTATGAACTGATTTGTATGTAATTTATTGCAGGATTATACACATTATACATTATTTTTTCATTTTCCAGGTTTGGAAAAGTCATGGAAACTGAGCAAAAGTGAACACTTACACGGAAATTGAAACAGTTGTCCTGGAAAATTGTATTGGATGATGTGTAAAATAGTAATAAAATGAAACTGTTGAGCACAGAAACAGAATTAAGATGAGTTTATAAAAACCTTTACATGTGAAGAGCCTTTACTAGAGATAGAAATGGATGATCCCATGTTGTAGAACATGCTCTTGGCAGCCTATCTGCTGTATTGGATGTTGGAATTTGATCAGGCAACCTGGTGATATGGACTTTAAAAGTATAGTTTCGGATTGGTGGACTTCGTTGGGTTTGATCCCCATATGTATTTCACTCATTGACTTTTCCTAAAACCGTGTTATTACCCACTTTTAGGGGAGTATGTTTTGAATTTGGATTGATTAATGATGGTTAGCAAGCACATGCAGTGCAATCTTGCTAGCCAACATTCAGCTTGCTAACTAACTAGCTAGTGTTGGCTAGCTTGCATTGCTTGCTAACTAATACATTTTCACATTAGGCTGTGACATTACTTCTATACTACTTGACATTACCAGTCTAGTCTTGATCGATTTTATAACATTCATTCTTATATCTACTTTTAGCTATTTTGTAATTTTTATAGATAGAATATAGATCATCACTTAATGTGGTACCTGTAAAAACAGGAGGTAGCATGGAATTTTTTTTCAAGGCAAGCGTGGGAACCCTGAGCTTGCTATTGGCAGATTAAACCAATTTATTAAGCAAATGTGAAAGACCACAAATTAAAAAAGGAAATCGGATAAACAGAGGACTTCACCTTGCTTAAATATATACCAGTCAATTTTACCTCTTCCAATATTCATCAGTTTCAGAACTGTTCAGATAATCATGAAACCTGGAAAGTCAGTACGAGTCAGGCAAGAACCTTTTAAAACTTTAGTGTAGATCATCTAAACATGGTCACTTATTGTCCACGTGACCATGGTCTTGCACAGGGGGACTATAATTGCACAGGACCTGAGGTGGACGGAGAACATCACCTCCACCATCAAGAAGGCCCAACAGAGGATGTTCTTCCTAGCGGCAACTGAGGAAATTCAACATGCCGCTGAAAGTGATGGTTGAGTTCTACATAGCCATCATTGAGTCCATCCTCACCGTATCTATCACCGTCTGGTTCGCTGCCTCCATTGCCAAGGACAAGGGTAGACTGCAGCGGATCATTCGATCAGCCGGGAAGGTCATCGGCTGTGACCTGCCGGCTCTCCTGACCTGTTCCACTCCAGGACCAGTAAGAGAGAGTCACCACCTATTCCAGAGATTCCCATCCGGGTAAAAGGTTCCTGGCCGTCAGGACTAAAACCTTGCGTCACCTGAACAGTTTTTTCACTATGGCAGTGGGGCTCACAAACAAGCCCCTGCATCACACTGACTCTGCTGCCCCCGCACATATTTTTTAACTATTATTGGCACCATCACTAATCTCTGCACCTTAGAATCGCACGTGCCCATAACTATTACTGTATATATTGTTCTAAATTGGTTGTACAGTGCACCAACCACACAAAGGCAATTTCCTGTATGGTCAAATATACATGGCAATAGAATTGATTCTGAATCCTACATATTCAGATATTTATGAATCTGTACAAGTTATGGCAGCCATGTTGAATTTGAGGGCACTATTTGGCCATGGCAGGGCTCTACTTGTTGCCATTTTAGTTTCAAATAAACTGCTGTAAGCTAAGCTACTGGTTTGAAAACAAGACATTCATTGCAACATTCAGTTCTGTCCAAGCCAAATTTTATTCTGTACAGGAGAACATTTAACTTGATAAAAACTGACAGGTGGTGATTATGCTTCTCCTTTGGGGCATTGAAGCATTTAGGAGTTGGCGTTGGGTCCCTTCTTCTTTCCGAAGGTGGGCACAACGTTCACAAAGCGCCGGTTGTACTGGATGCGACGCTTGGCACGGCCAGTCTTCTTCTTCTTCTTCTCCTGCTTTTCAACCTGGACAAAGATACGGCAAAGAGAATCTTATTATTCACATTTATGAGACAATCCCAAATGCAAGACATGATGTAAATTAAGCTTTTTTTACTATACTGAAACAGGCCAGAAAAAGTGTCTCTTACCTTGGGTGTCTGTCCCCTCACTTTTCCAGCACGGGCCAGAGATCCGTGGACCTTACCTGTTGTAGGGGAGAAAAAAAAAAATCATAGTGAGGACACGTCTAATAAGTTCTTAAGTTTGTAACAAACTTGTGGGAAAAGAAGTCTACTAGGAACACCATGTGATGCCACTTGTATCTAAAATGGATGTGCATGTTTCTCTTTGGTGGACTAACAAGTAATTAAGTGTCGCGTCAGTGAACTCACCTCCCAGCAGCCTGCCAGCTACCTCCAAGGTGCAGTGCTCCAAGACTCCACAGGATGCCAGGGAGGAATCATCCTCCAGCGGGCAGCCTGCAAGCAGCAGCACCTGATCCTCGACCAGGAGACCCTCTAGATCCTGGACATGAGCCTGAGAGAGAAACCAGAGATACAGGTATTCTCATACACGTTTCCACATAAGATTCCCACTTGGGTGTTAATAGTATGATATTAAAAAATGACCAGGAGATCCTTAAAGTCAACTGTACAACTTGTTGAGATTTTACCTTGATCTGTCCAACAGTTTCCTGTCCGGTCACCTCAAGGGTGTGGGTGTTCTGAGCACGCAAAAACAGCTGCATCTTGATGCTGGAAGAAAACACAAGGCCCAAAGATTAAACATTGACTTCATTTCAACACGTAATTGACGCGGAAATCTGCTCGCGGCTTTGGATTTATATATGACAGCGAACAAGGAACCCCTGACCGGCCATGTATTTATCTGTCTGAAAATAATGGAACAACATCTTCAAACATACACTAATGTGCATAAACGCTTTCAAAAACTGGAAACTTGAAAACGGAAGAGAAGCAGGGCAACGTGCCGGGAACACACTTGTCTCTACGGGTATCGCGCTAATGCTATGCTAGCGTGGTTAGCCACATGGGGAACACGTTTCATAAAGTCGCATAAACACACGTAATATAACCCGTAACTGCTCAAAATAAGAGGCAACGTGATGCCCGGTGACATACGTGTTATATTTGTCGACTCAAACCTGTCGGGCTTTGTCGAATTTAGGGCTTTTCTCTGAAAACGCACAGGCCTTACCTCGCTTGATGCTAGTCGATCAACGCTAGGCATAAAAAGGGCTGTTTGAAAGTCCACACCGCGCATGTGCAGACATTACGTACTTCCGCCTCTGTAGCCACGCCCATCACAAGTTGAAGGGTGATGTGTTTTGTTTGCGTTGAAAAAAAATCGGCAGTAATTCAGTATTTCGTATTGTTCTGGTGATTTAAACTTTACCACACAAACCGATAATAAATCCCGAAGCTAAACGGAGGCTCAGAGACTACATAGTTGCTTTAGGGTCACATGTTTGAGGTTTAAATAGACTATTTAATATTTATAAACCATGGATCAATTCCTTTAAGTGACTCGGTAGAAGGGGGAAAAAAAACATTATATTCTATATGCCAATTTAACTTTTCAACACTAGTTTTGGCTCATACTAAAAATATATAATAACTTTTATTCCAAAAATACTTTATAGGATTGTCTGTGTAATGTCTCTTAAGAGCTCATGAGATCTTCGGCAATTATTTAACCCCCACAGCAATAGTAAGAAAGATTGAATCAATGAGACAGTTAAGGATATTGTTGTCTTTATTAGGAAATCAAGTCAAAATAAAAAAAAAAAAGAGTAACTCTTCATGTTTTGTGGAAACAGAACCATGAAATATTAAAAATCTTTAAGTTTGAGAAGGGGAAACATGACTCAGAGGTATACACATGAAGGTCTCCTCTACAAGTTAAACACAAAGAATGAGACCAAACTAAGCCATCCAATCTAAAAAAAAATTAAAAGCCTTCGTAACAGGGGAAAATATAACTCTGCCTTCACAGATAACATGCATTGAGAACACCCAAAATAAAGCACCTCCAGTGTTGGAGATGATGATCGTTGCAAGTTATATTATATTAAACATGAATGCCATGGAGGGCCAAGTCTATTCTACTCCAAACAATAGCTACAAAGTGTAATTTAACTGAGCACACTCGAAACCAGCAAGGAGGAACAAATCGTCTGCGGCAAGTCTGTGGTTGGGTCGAAATATCCATGACACCCTGTGAAGAAGCCCTGTTCAGTGATTTAGGCAGGTCAAAAAAGATGATTTCCTCTGAGTCTCCGACTTCACGTTAGGATTTTGCTCATCATGTTGGAGGAGGGGGGTAGTACTGGTTATACTGGGGGTATTGGTTGTACTGCCCCCAGGTGTTCTGTCCCCAACCACCGTATTGCTGATGGAAAGGAGAGAAAAAGAGAAGAGTTGAGAACATACAGTTGATCAGCTTCAGAGTTTGAAACACGGGCAGTCCACCCACATTTATTCATTTTTCTGCCCCCACTGCTAAAAACAAAATCCTAAAGAAAACCCTGTAAAATAAAGTAAATGGCCATATATGTTCTGTGTGACAAGAACGGTAAGTAAGGTAACCTTGGACTTGGGTATGAGACCTACCTGATACCAGTTGTAGTTATAAGCAGAGTTGTTTGCCTGCGCGTCTGTCGCTGCAGTCGCTGCTGCGGAACTGTCATCCACACGTTGTTTCTTGGAATCAGGTTCCTGAGAGCTGTGGATGAAAAAGTTTAAATTACAAAGTAAAAGGTCAGCATGAAATATCGGCTGTTACATTACTGTGCCCCAACCTGTAACTCTGTAAATCTGCTAAAAATGTATTCCAGGAGTGATAAGTTACTTGAAAAAAATTGAGAAAATTGTGATGTGACCAAAGCCCTTTTCCCATATCCACCTGTCATATCCGTTCTCCGCTTTCCGCTTTGTGGGTTCACTTTCTTTCAGTAGTTTCTGCTGTTCGTCATATGCAGCCACAAGCCTGATAGATGTAAAAAAATTAAAATAAGAATGAATACTAGTGCATATTTATAACACACGTTCTTCTAAATGTAATGAAAGAAACTCACACATTGATGTCAGTGCCAAAGTCCTCAAGGAACTCAACCTTGCGCTGGGAGAAGAGGAGGCGAGATTCCAGGGGCATCTGACTGTTCAGGGCTCGGTCGAAACAAGCCAAGATCTCTTCCTGGTTCTGCGTCACGTCCCCACTGTACTCCAGCTCAAGCAGGTTTAGATACAGTTTTGGACTCGTCTGTAAAGCCAGAAAGCAGCAGCAAGGAAATCAGCTTGTTAAATTGTACAGATTTAGGCAGTGCAATCATGTAGACTTCGGAACAAAGTAACATTTTAAATGAAAACAAATCCAATAGCAAGCAATGCAAGCCCCATCATGACAACATGACTCATATTTATCGGTTTTCCCCTACAGTTACAGTCTGCAGATTTGTTCACCTAAAGCCAAATCCAACATGTAGGTATGTAGAGTTGACAAACTAGTTCCTAACCTGGTCTTTTTCGATAGCATCCAGCAGCACCTTCCTGGCTTTGCTCAGACTTTTCTGCACCTTCATCAGCTGCCTCGCCAGCTTCACAGCATAGAAAGATGTCTCGGAAACGGCCTCCGCAGAATCCATGGCCTCCCTTAGAAGCAACTCTGCGTCCTCCAAATTACCGTGGCGACGCTCCAGACTGACCCTCCGAAGGCGCACCATGGCCATACCTGGAACTGCCACCTCCAGGGACTTCAGAATGTCACGAGCCTCCTCCACGTTGCCTGAGCAAATAGAACATGAACTCAAGTAAAATTACTGTTAATTTAGGACCACATGTAACTTTGCACAAGTTAAGTTCCTCATCTTCTCCTGGGTTTATTTGACTGCTAAGTTCTATATGCATGTTAGTTTGAATGAGTGTCACTCACCCTGCTGCTCCTCAAAGGCCGCCCACAGCAGGTGGATGGCAGGTTTCTTGGGCAGGTGGATGTTACACGCCTTCTTGTAGACATGTCTCACACATTCAGTGCTGTAGCTCTCTACATATTTTGCATACTTCAGAGTGAGAAAGAGAAAGCCAGTTGGAAAAAGTGCAGGAGAGGACAGAGGAAAATAAGAACAGAGGAGAAAGAGAGGCAAAAGAGACAACACGTTTTAAATCCACATTTTCGGTTGACAGAAACACTGAATTTCTTCATTGACAAGATCGTTTTTAGAAATTTTCTGTGTAAACCCATCAGCACCTTCATGGAACCAATTAGATAAGTTTCTGTAAGGTAGTGGGAGACGAAGAAGATGCAACGTAGTAGTTGGCAAATGCTGCAGTCAAATCTTGTGTGGCAAGCTGGCCATCCCCTAATACAACAGATACAGTCACATATCAACGTTACACGCAAAGAGAGTGCAGGACGATTTACTTTGTCGATGTGATTATCATCGTTGATGAGGGGGAAGTGCAGGGAAGAATCGGGAATGAGAGAGGGGTTAGCGGTGACTTTACCTTGGTCCAAAACTCTTCGTAGAGAGCACAGGCTACAAGGCATCGTTCAAACAAAACGACCACGCGCTCCGGAGACCCATTTTCAATCTCAAAGTCCAGGTACTCCTTCCAGTTGTTCAGCTGGGTCTTCTCTAAGGCTTTGACATGGAAGTATGGTCTCTTAATCTATGAAGACATAGAAATTGATTATTGTTATACAGAGGGAATAACACAAAAACATTTACCATAATTCACACAAAAAGAAACATACCCCTTCCTCGAAGGCCCAGCGCTTGCTGACTTCATGTTCATTGTGGTTGAATACTTCCTGCCGAACCTCGATGACTTTGTGGCGCATATTCTCGATCTCTGTCACTCTCTACATAAAAACACACAAAAAAAAGGGTCAACACTGTCATGTGTACTTCAGCTTCTCCACTTGATGTAAAAACTGCTAGACCTGCAGCCAAGAATTTACATCACCATGAGCTTGCCAGACACAAGAAGCCTGCAGAGGGGAGAGTATGTATGCACCCAGCACATCAGCCTCTGGGTGCAGGTGCTGGGATCAATGGGCCTCAGGTCATCCTTTTAGATTTAAGACGAGTCTCTGATTGGAAACCACCTTGAATCCCCACTGGCATTCATTGGCTTGGCTGCTGACATAAAAACACCCCTTCAAACCTGAACAACTGTATCTTTCTATTTCATCAAGGTAAGCTCCTACTAACCCCTACCTGCAACAATTTAGCTAAATGAGTCACCCCTCCAGGATTAGAAGTTGAATTTCTACCTTTGCAGGATCAGCAAGATCGTCTGTTCCAGGTGGTAGCTCCTCCTCAGCAGCAGGCGTCTCACCATCGCTGCCGACCATCGACGAAAGGCTGGATTTAGAGAGCTCAAGCCTCATCTCGATGAACTCCTTCTCTGACAGGAAGTGTTTAGGGTTGTTGTTCTGCACATGCTCTTTGAAGCTGCAAAGTTTGAAAAGGTAATTTTATTTGTATCGCACATTTCAACAAGGCAATTCAAAATGTAGATAAAGATTAAACATGATTGCAACCACCATCTTCTCCTGCCCCTTACTTCTGAAAGTGCTGGGAATATAGCTGGGTTGGGATGCCCAAGATGCGATCATAGACAGCAGTGACATTTGCCAGCTTCTCTTGCTCTGTCTCCCAGCTGATGAAGGACTCCCACAGACGGTCTGAGCGGAAGTCTGTGCCTGCTGCAAGCACTGACTGTTCATAAGTACTGATGAAAGAAAATGAAGAAAATATTATAAATTATTATTAACTATTTGATGTTTCAAAAGGGCCAAATACTGTTCATAAACCATGAATATGTGGTTAATTCAATTATTTACACATAAAAATAAAGCCATTTCGATATAGTTTGTAGACATGATTAAGTGTTTTACTTACGCTCGAATGTGTCCCTCCGTCTCTGGGGCATTAGGGTCTGAGTTCTCCTTGATGTAAGCCAGGTAGTGCAGCCACAGGTCCACACTGAGAGGGATGGCCTGCAAGCCTCTTCTGTAAACCTTGGCAGAGATGAAACAAAAAGCCTGTCAATGACTGGAGCTAACTTGCTCAAATTCTTAAAAGATCCCTCTTTGCCCTTAAAGCTTAGTATCTCTAACAATAAATGTGTGCATGTCTTAATAATATGTATATTTACCTCTTCTGCAACCTGCACATTGTCGTGCTTTTTCTCGATATCTGCATACTTCTTCCAGTAGCCATAGCAGTAGGGATAGCGTAGGAAGAATAAATCGAATGACTTTCTGACAGATTCAAGGTCGTTCTGCAATGAGAGAAACCAAAAAGATTCACAGAATGAGGTTATGTAGAAGTTCAACTTTAGAAACTAAACATACTTTAATAATCTTTCAATTTATTTTTTACCTCTTGCTCCACGTATTGCAGCAGGTAGACCCAACCATTGAAGTCTTCTGGGTTCTCCTCGCAGCCTTTAAAGAGTTTTTCAAACTCACTGGGCAGCGGTGGCTCTGGAGCAACAGTTGCTTCTTCTGTTGTCTCTTTGGCTGGTTCTTCAAGCTCCATGCCATCCTCTGTAACTTGTGGTGCCTCTGCCCCGTCTGAAGAAGATATTGGGCAAATCAATTAGTTGCACTAATGGAGCTTCACATACTTTAAACTTGCTATTATGTGACCAACCGTGATACTCATAACACTAAGTGCAAAAACAATATAAAAATGTTGACACTTTTCAAAATCCCTATGGTTCTGTTTTAACAGAATCATACTAAGACTGAACTTAATTGCAGTCAAATCTGATGTTTGAGGAAAAAAATGAACAGTGCCTCATGTGTTTGGTTATGTGACAGGCATTGTTTAGAGTAGCTGCTTAATCACTTCAGTTGAGTGTATTACTGGAAAGGGACTTCCTTTAGTAAGTCATGATCAACATTAAATCTCACTTTTGTTGCACAACATCTATCAAGCTATGTTAATCACCTTGACTGCCATCTTGTACAGCAGCACTTGGCTCCACACTCATCTCTTGGCCCTCTTGCTCCGCAGACTCTGTGTTGTGCTCTGGTGGTTGCTGTGGTGGCTGTTCTGGTTCTTCTGTCGGCTGTGGCGGCTGCTCCTCTCGGAGAAGCTGAGCACTGGCGAGCTGAAACTGCTCGACGGCCTTCTCCACAGATCCCAGCCCTGTGGAATTCATCTCAGGTGGTTGCTGTGGTTCCCCAGCACCATCCTGGGACGCATCAGAGTCATCAGGCAAGATGGTTGTGATTGGCTCTGGAGCAACCTGGCCCAGGGACCATTCAGCGGTTTGGCCTAAAACTGGAAGTTCAGGAAGAAAAGCATCCCCATTGCTCTCCATGGCAGTGGACTCAGTGTCCAGCATTCCACTACGGGTGTTGTCTGAGAGTGGCAGGTCTGTTGAAAAGCAGGTTGGATTGGTCATGTTCTGTTTTATGAGCACACACCGAAGAGCCAAATGAAACCACATTGTAATAATTTACCATTTGGTACATTAAGTATTCAGCACCTCAAAACGCAAATTATAGATAAAGAATTTACCAGAACTTGTGTGGTATAGGAACAGGTTTTACTCATGCCATCACATTTCATAACTTGATGATCGTCACTTCATAGAATCATGCGAATTGTACGTTCGTAGCCTGTGTTTTTATATTAACTTGCAGAAGCTCATTAAAATCAAACATCGACTATAAGTTCACTTCCCACAGTAAGCGGTCACCCGGGCAGAAGCAGCTGCTGGTGCAACAGGATACTTCCTTGTTCTAACATTAAAAAAGACGACAGCTTACTGGTAAATCCCCATTAAGCTCCTAAAAATAATGTAACCACGTGTTCGGTTACTTAAATAACATACCGCGCAGCTGCTTAACTCCGCCGCAAAGGCCCATTGCTTGTTCGGTTGGAATCGGTAAATGTTAGCTTTAGCGTTAGCTCGATCCCGTGTTTTCACCCGGGAGGTTGTTTGCATAATAAAAGTTCAATCCGAAGTTGGGCCTCAACTCCTGTTTCCCGAACAACCATCGCAGCACTAGTTACCAGGTATTAGCGTTAGCCTCACAACAGCCTTCGTCAAGTATCGGGGAAACGGGTTAAAATAAGGACGCTCTATAGCGTTAACTAATGTTTTCGACTCAGCTCGGCGACACGTTATAATATAATCGAAGCTTGGTCAACCAAATCCACAACTACAGCGTGCTAAGCATTTGCCTACATGTCCAGTTGATAGACGGCACCCGCGGCTTCTCCACGTTAGCTGGCGGGCTAGCGCTGGCGAAGCTCTAGCGACACTGCGTAGCTAGCGTTAGCTCTGTTGAATCACCACATTTCTAGTCTTCCGCCATGCACCACACGAAGCATTACGGGTTTGTAGATCTTACCAGTATCTTCCATGAAATTCTGACCGGCGGTGAGAACTTGCGAGAGGCTCCCGAAGTCACTTTATCTAACCTATGACGTGCAGGCGTGCTCCGGCGACCATTCTTATCAAGTTGAGGAAGCGCTGAGGTTGAGAGTGCGCATGCGCGGTCATACGCCCGCCAACCTGTGGGTACGTGTGCGCGCGCGCGTTCGACTTTCTGATCAGTTTTGAATTGAGCACGAAGGTCACGAGAAAAAAGAGGAATTTAAGAATTAAAATAAGAGGGTTCCGTTATTTTAACCTGAAAAATATTGAGGTGTGTACAGTGTGGAGATCTGAAATACATCGACATAATTTCATCATTTTATTATATTTATTTGGTATTATATTATATTTATAAGATAAGATAAACATAAAGTTAGCCTAAGATAAGACCAAATAGAGTAATCCTTTATTATGCCTGCTATGGTGAGATTGACTGTTTTTTTTAATACAATACAAACACAAGCAACTAAGAACTAACAATTGAAATATGTACAAGGTAAACAATATATAAATAGTGTGACAGTGCTGCACATGGCTGACTATAAATCATTTATATATCATGTTTATATATACTTAGGCGTATTCAACACAAACAAGTAGATAAGCTATAAGCACTGTAATATAAACAGTGAAACAGAACTGCACATGATTATATATAAACTAAATTCTATACTATACAGAGCTACTCAAACACTGGATTGCATATGCTCACATTGACTACAAGGAAATTACAACCATAACAGTGATTATAATAGGCTTTTGTATTTTTACTCTTAAACTGAATGTTATATTTGCTAAATGTTTTAGATCATTGATGTTTATAATACAACATAATGTTCCTGTGGTTTTACAGGGGCTAATATCACAATAATAAGCAGGCTAACTTTGTATTACAGGCATATAAACTGATACCTTTAATGAGAAATGATGAACTTATCAACATAAAATGTCACACTGTATCTTTATTATACATCATGCTCTTAATATTTACTTCTGTAAGAATGATCCTGATAATACATTTTGGTTTGGGAAATTCCCTTTACGTGTAGGACACTTCTACACATGTTCAGAATGAAACACTGTAGTTCCTCAGTCGCACTCACTCACAATCTCCACGTCACAGCCTGATCATACAGGGACGTTTTGAATGAATGGAAGAACGTGTCGGAAACACCGTGAGTAAAACCCTCCTGAGCTGAGAGGATCTGCTAAACCGTCACCTCTAGTCCGTGTGTACAGATGTGTGGGTGATTTATGAGCCACATGTAGCATCAGAGGTGATTAAATTCACTCTGAAAGCTCAAATGGCGTCAGCAGCAGCTAATGGGGCCGCGCTGCAGCTCACTGCGTTTACAGCGCGCATGCGAAATGGCGTATGGTGCTTTAAAGTGTCGTCGTAATTCTGAAGACTTCATTCCCATGCAACTGCCTGCTTTGTGTTGGAGGCCTTCTGATCTATGCAGTATTTAATTATGATACAGTTTTAAAGTTTACAGTATGACTAAACCGCGTTCCCCTGATTTTAACTCATTCTAGCTTTTATCATTGAAATGCGTACATTTCTGTCACATTTTGAGGGTTTTTATTTTTTCATTTGTTACTTTTATGTCCTATGTTTAAATTTGTTTTATGTCCTTTAATTAAAGTTCACGTCTATGATTTTTTATTTATAAAGCAGGTCGTAGCTATGTTTTGTAAAAAGTGCTATATAAATTATTATTGTTGTTATAAAAAAAGAATACAGTCAGAACTGAACTGATTGCAGTTCACAAAGTGATATTCTTAGTATCAACCAACTAATTAATAATCAGCACCAAAAACCATCAGAAGTAATCGGGTAAAATGGGTAAAATAAATACAGTGATACAATATATAGAGAGTTATAGCAGAAAGTCAGTAACTAACCAGGTGTAAACACAGTATACACTTTTTTTTACATAAATATAAATATGATTGGTTAAATAGTTTTGAACGTCAACCTGCCTGGGACTGCAGATGAAATTAGTCTAAGAGACTAACTCTAGTACATTTATATGAGTCATTGAACTCATCCTAATTCATGTGCACTGTCCCCTTCTAAATAATTAATAAGTACACTATTTAAACGTTTAACTATTACATCCTATTTTGAAATTAAAATGAAGTAAAATAATGTAGCGGTATGTGGGAGAGATACATTTTGAAAACCCCCCTTTAGTAGTATTCTTCCACAAATGTCGGAGCTCACACTGTGTCCCTGAACGCCTCGGCGTAGTGTGTGTAGAGGAAGTGGCGGCTGATCTGGGTCCGCACCTTTTCCGGTAACACAGCCCCGCTACAGCTCGACTGAACGGCCGCAGAGAGAGAGGGAGGAAGCGCGACGGAGAGAGCGGCAAGAGCGGGGAGAAACTGCCCGGGGACGGAGGGGAGATCGCCACGAACGCAGGTAGTGAACCCGCTTCTCTGTGTTCCCCGCCTCTGTTCGGCTTTTCCGGCTGCGGAGGGCGGAATTTGTCGGACCCAAAGTTGCTCCGTGTACTAACACCCCTCCCTTCTCCGTACCGCTCTTGTGTCACAGGGGGAAGAGGAGAAGAAAGTCGGATGAATCAATGACCTTTTGGGGAGGTCTTCCTCTGGAGGTCCCGCGGCAGAAACGCACCGGAGTGCTCGTGAGAAGAAGCGGGGAAAAACCCGGGGCTGTGAAATCCATCGACTGGATTTGATTGAAGGCAAGTGTGGAGCTGCCGAAGGAGGAAGTGGGAACCCGGGGCTCAGGACTGGGCCTGATTCACCGACTGAAGGCTTCTTGTGGACATCTCCAGCAGATCCGCCTGGTTCCTGAAGGGGAAATAAGGTCTGAAATGTGGCCTCAGCTGCTCTAAAGCCGTCGGGGGTTGCAAATCTTCTTTTTTTTTTAACCTCTTCTAGCGGATCATGAAAATATATCCCCACCCAAATCTACCAGGGCTCCACACACACTGCTCCCAGTGAGTCACCATCTCAGGTCACATCACCTCAGTCCAACACAATTGTACAACTCAAACTTGAAAGTCAGCACCTTTAGAAAACTGACACTTGTGTGAGCCCACCGCGGCCGTCACGTGGAAGAGGCTCCCAGCACACACACTGACACTCTGACCTCTCACCCTTGGACTGTGTCTCATTAGAGAAGTGATTTTTTTATTTCATTTTAAACCCAAGTATTTATGCCCAGCAAACAAGATGGGCAAAATGCTGTCAAAGATCTTTGGCAACAAGGAGATGAGAATATTGATGCTTGGACTTGACGCCGCCGGCAAGACGACCATCCTGTACAAGCTGAAGCTGGGACAGTCGGTCACCACCATCCCCACGGTGGGCTTCAACGTGGAGACCGTCACCTACAAGAATGTGAAGTTCAACGTTTGGGACGTGGGTGGGCAGGACAAGATCCGGCCCCTCTGGAGACATTACTACACCGGCACCCAGGGCCTCATTTTCGTGGTGGACTGTGCCGACAGGGACAGGATCGACGAGGCCAGGCAGGAGCTCCACCGCATCATCAACGACCGGGAGATGCGGGACGCCATCATCCTGATCTTCGCCAACAAGCAGGACCTGCCCGACGCCATGAAGCCCCACGAGATCCAGGAGAAGCTGGGCCTGACCCGGATCCGCGATAGGAATTGGTACGTTCAGCCCGCGTGTGCGACCACGGGGGACGGACTATGCGAAGGCCTCACCTGGCTTACCTCAAATTACAAATCTTAATGTTGCTCCCACTTCACCAGCCTGGACACTTGGAGACAGAAATAGTAGCTGAGAATGAAAACACGAGTTTAGAAAAAAAAAATAAAAATGCAATCCGAAGCAATTAATACCACAACCTCTCTTCTGAGTATATATCATAGAGAGTAGAAATTATAATTTGTTTTCTTTTTCTTTTCTTTTTTTGATAATGATGACTTCACTATAACCCCAGATTTCATTTAAACAATTGTTTTACGCCTGGCTTTTCTTTTAGTTTGCTTTGGTTCACATTCTGTATAATCAGTACTGTCTAAATATACATTAAGCTTCATTTCCAGCTCGTACTGCAAATCCTTTTTTTTTTCGTTTCCTCCTGTTTGGTACCATTTTGGGTACTTTGGGACACACACTTACCGTTTCGACCCCCCCGCTCAGCTCTCATTCAGTATTCTCACGACCCCGGCTACATATCCAAAGGATGGTGGTGGTGGGGGGTGGGGGAGGTCCAGAAACTATCGCCTATAGCATCAGCATATCACCTTCGTGGCTCAAACTGCCTCTGCATCGTGTAAGAATGTGTACTGTGGACATGTTAGGACCTCGAAGAAGAAAAGACAAAAAAAGTAACTGTTTTCATATCTGATTGTACTGGGATGAATGAGGAAACGTGTTAGTACTTATTTCCTGTGCAGTGATTACATCCATCATGTCTGCTGTGGCGGTTTGTTTTCAAGGACACTATGTGGACGCTGGATATTCACACACACTGTGATATGGATATATATTTTTGTTGTTTCAGGGGTGTCAACCTGTTACCACCAGTCTTATTATTGCCTGTTTATTCTTTTCCTCTCAGAGCTTCCATTACTTCTGAGTATTTTTTTAGTTTCAGCTGCCTTAGGAGGGGGTCACAGATGCCCCCCCCCCCCCCCCCCATTCCCCCAAAAATCAAATAAAAAAAATGAAGACAGTTACTACAACAGAAGGTGTTCTCAAAATGCTGAGTTTGCACTTTGGGGAGGGTGTGTTGGTGCGTGAATGTGCTGGGTGGGGGTTCCGACGAGCTGGCCGTGCACATTTTAATTTTCTGTGACTGACTTTTGGGGCCCCAGCGAGTGTTTACGAATTTCCCAACCTCCCCCGCCACCTCCAGTGTAGGTGCCTCAGTGACTGCTCCTCCTCCTCCTCTTCTTCTTCTTCTTCTTTTTATTCCATCATCACCTGCCTGTAGAGGTAAAGGTCCTCCAACACCAGCCTTCTGTGGATTGTTTCTAGATACTGCTCTTTTATTTTATTTTGTTCGCTTCCTTTTTTCTCTGCTAATGAAATAATAAAAAAATATATCCAGATCAGAACAGAAGTGACGCCTTTTCAATGAGCAGCTGCAACGATTCGGTAAAGTAATATTTGTTTTTTTTTAAAGAAACCAGTTGAGCTGTTGAAAGAGGAAGTGAGAGCTCCAAGCGTTATGATGGTTGAAAAAAGGGTTAGCTACAAGCGAGCTGTGAAGTGAAGTGATCCTCGGCCCGTTTCCTCTCTGAGCTCGTGTTTGTGTGTGTGTCATCAGCTCTGAATAAATGATGACTTCTCTGGTTTCAGGGTAGTGATTGTCAGGTAAACCGTGCTTTCTGAAAGTATCACTTTTATCCATCTGGGCGCTGAATCTGCAGAGCACGTTTGACATATGGAAACAAAGGAGGCAAATAAAAAAAAAGGAGGCAAATAAAAAAAAAATTATACATTGCTGGAGTCGGCCCAGTTCTTGTGTCATGATAGATAAAAACTCAACAAATCTCTGCATTTCAGGTAGGAACAGGACACTCCGTGCTCTCCTGGTAATGGCTAACTTCACATTCCTGTTCAAATATGGGTGCTGTCAAAAGTGAAGTAGCAACAGTTCAGTTCCGTAAGCAGGAAATGACACATTTAACACACTCGCAGACTTCCACCGTCATCATATTTAACTTGATGATAAAAATCAAACAATCTGGTTTAGAGTGTGTTGTAACCAGCTGAATGAAGTTGTGTTACTGAGAAAGCGACTGCAGAGGTTATGGTGACAGCCTGGCAATCTGCCATGGGTATGCAAGTCACCCTGAGGCGCAGATCTGAGGTCGCGCCAACATTTCATTTCCAGCCATTCATTCATTTTTTTAATCTGCCAACTTTACTGTAACACTGGGATTCATGTGTTTCTGAGCCATAAGGACCAACATGTTCACACAGGCTCATTATGGGGACCAATCACGACCCCATATGGCAAATCATTACATTTTTACCCAGGGTTGGGTTTAGGTTAATGTTAGGGTTAATTGAATGTTTATGTCAACACTAGGTTTAGGTTAGGTTTTGCCTGTGTTTGAGTTAGGTCTAGGTTTAAGTTTAATGTTAGTATAATGTTAGGTTTGGGTTTGGTTAGGAAAGTAGTAACTATGGTAAAGTTTAGAGTTAGTCGCCATGAAATTCATTTAAGTCACCGTACTGTCCCCTGAAGTCATGGAGACGTGTGATTGTGTGTGTGTGTGTGTGTGTGGTTATTCAATGAAAGACGTGAACTGTGTGACGTCACTGTGTCAAGTCAGGAGAGGCTTGAAAGACGAAAGTAGTTGCCATGGGAAGTTGGTGGTTTAAGAGTGAGTGGAGAGAGTTACAGTAAATGTCAGGTCGTGTATCAAACATAAACACACACAGGTGAAATCCCAACCCCACTGGCTGACTCTTATGTGCTGAGCAGTCAGGTCATAACCACCCTCCAGTTTCATGAAAAGCTGAAGTATTAAATTGACCTGTATAGTGTTATTCTAGCTGAGTTTTTTAGGACAGTCACTGTGCAGGAATGCTCTATCTCTGTATTTGCAGTGTTTGCTCATGTGCTGTTTGTTCAGTGGCTGTTGATGTGAAGTTTGACCTGTCGCTGTGCTGAAAGCTGCGTCCGGCATGAAGGACACGGCCCAGGCAGATAAACTCAGACACCTCGCAGACTCGACGGCCCTATGATCTGCCCCTGAACCCGGCACAGTCCCTCTCAGGTCATTTCTTTGGAATCGGCAGCAACAGTTACAGGAATTTCCTGCACTTTCAGAGTGTGCTATTCTACTGAGAGCACTCTATTTGAATAGTGGAGGGCAGTACCTCAGTGGTGTCAAGTGTGATCTTGTTTGCGTTTGATTTTCCCTTTGTGGAAACGTGGAAACTATAAGCGCTTTCTCATTGCTCGGGAGCAATGGAGGAGTAAAAAAGGGAGAGCACTTTGAAACGGCTCCGGATGTTACGTCAGGTCGGAAACAGCGCACATGTCATGGGGGCCCTTGTCCAGCTGTCACTGCCCTCAGCAGCAGATGCACTGCACACATTGGCCGGTGTCGAATGCTGCCAGGCTCACCTGTGGCCCTCAGTTAAAGGATTTAACAGTCTGCTTTGTCTTCTCTTACCTAAGCAGGTTTGACGTTGCCATGAACTAGTGCAGCTCCTGTTCCAAACCTGCCTGTTTGGAACGGGCCGTTTGCTCCGGGGATACCTCAGAATTATCAGAATTATGAGTCCTTCTCAATCAGCTCAGCCATACTGTCCCTTTTTATTGGTTTGTTTTCTGGACGTTGTTTGAAGACAGTATAAGGTGCAGAGTGAAGTTAGAAAGTTTCCCTTCATCCTACCTGTTTTATCTGCAATGAAGACGTTATAGTTTTATAGATTTTATGGTTTATTGATATTGAAAATATCGCGTCTCCAAACTCACTATATTAGACACTGCATCTACCTGGGCCGCAAAGAATACATGTGCCGGGTGTGAAGTCGATAAGAGGACGGTCTTGATACATGGATGTGTTTCACAGACACACAGACAGGCATGTGTGGGACATGTGCATGTACATGTGTTCCTGAGTAATTAACTGCAGAGACACTCATTCTCTTCCTGTCGCTGTCCAATCCTACACAATGACCCTGCGCCCTCACTGATGCAACTTCCCTTCCTTTCCTTCCTCTGCATCATCGTCATCGTCACCGTCAGCAGTCACATCAGGCCTTCAGATGTGATTCAGTTGTGTTTCCTGTGACCAAGTGAAAGCTGCTGAAAAAGTGCTGGATTTGAATGAAAGCCGCCCCCTCAAGCAAAACTGCTTCGTTTTCTTTCTCGTTCAGTTTTAGCCCCGAGCGCTGTCGCCATTGTATTCTGTCCGGGTGGGGGGTGGACCGGACTATTGTATGGCCTTTTGAACGGGGTAATTTCAAACAATACTTTAAAATGGAGCTCATTGGCAGTTCCTCTGTGTTTTGTTTACCCTGGGCGTTCCTCTTTGACTTTAATCTCACTTCAGCTCTACATGAGTCAAAACCAGGAAACCAATGAACACAAACACAGAGGAGTCTGCTGCTCATATTTAATAAACCATCACAGTTCAACCTCTGACATTTGCTCTCTAGGAAAACCAGCCTTTAAAGACGACGGCTGTGTGTCATTTTAAATCTTGTTAAAAGCAGTTTAAAGACTGTCATTAATGACACATGTAACAGTCATGTGCTGTAGTGAGATAGCATGATCACGTCTGTTCTCACACCTCCGGCAGTTCCTCTAGGTTCCTGCATCTATTTATTTTTCTGCAACTCATTAAATGCAATGTAATAGAGTACGTTTACACTGTGGTATAGCTACTTTTACTTTAAAGTGAGGGATCCAAGTACATCTGCACATAACATTAGGGGGTAAGAAACACCTGATCTAAAACATTTGAAAGGTTTGTTTATGAGTAACTGTCGTCTGTACTTAAACAATTCAAATACCTGTTCCTAAGAGGTTGTGTTTATCGACAGTCTGCATGTTGGTTTGTTTGATAGTAAGCAAGATCCTAAGATAGGGCATTTTTGTGGATTTCTTTAAAGTATTGTGCAGATCTGGACAGGGGCGGAGACAGGAATTTATTTTTCCCTTTCTATATCATGGTGACATAGGGCATTGGCCTTGGTGGAGGTAAGTGCTCTTCAAGGGCCCTTCTAGTTTGCTGGACATTTTCAGTGCATATTTAAAAAAAGCCCTTTCTCATCACCTAGAGGAAGGAAACTCAAATTGACATTGTCATAATCCTCCTCTATGCACCCGTTATAACACTGTATCCTCCAATTGCCATGGACAACAGGACAAAAACAAGCCAATACACCCTTCTGGCTAATATTGAGCCAGCAATGATTGAGCAATTCATTATAAGGTTCACATTTAATTCAGTTTTTTTTTGTTTCATAAAAAATAAAAAATACTGTGTCATGTGAAAACTCACAGTTGTCTTTGCGGGCTTTTCCTGTCTGCAACCTCCACTGCTGGGACACACAAAGGGTCTTCTGGCCGGGGTGGAGGGGCCGGAGCTGCTAGCTCAGAAAGTCTTGGTTGTCATGGGGCTGGTTTAAACTGTGTTGTAAAAGCAGCATGCACCGTGACATTCAGCTTCCAGGCAGTTGTGAGCTCGTCAGAATCTGTCGCACATTGTATTTCCCTCCCTCCGGCCTCGGACTATGTGCTAATAATTATGGGGAGCCCGAGGCCCGTGTTTGCGTTTGGCGGGCAAGTGGTGCAGTGGGAGGGTTGTGCGCTGCAGCAATAATTCAGCCTCAGAGATGTAATAAATGGAAGCTGTACATTGAAAGTACAGCTTTTTCACATCCTTTAAAAATGGTTTAAACAGAAAATGTGCAACTAGGAGCAGGTAAATAGGCGTATTATAAGGTGCAGAGCTCATACCCCCTGTCAAGGCCCAACAGTCCCCTTAAATTCAATCTAGCTCAACCTAATTCCACACACTCATCAGTTCTCTATGACAGTTTATTTTTTTTAAAGATCCATGAATTGTTCAAAACATCACAACAAGTGTTAAGGGGAATTCCTGGGTCTGTCGGCTGATCTGGATACGCTCCAGATTTAACATGTTCCTCCCTGGCCCATCATGTTTCATGGTAATACCTACAGTAGTAATATGTCCTGAAGTTTTTGCATAATCTTGCTTCCAAACAAATAAACAGAGAGGTTAAAAAGGGGTACCACAACAAAAGCGAACACCAAGTCCCCAGAGATGACCCCCCCCCCCCCCCCCCCCCCGGCTCCATGGACTCAAGCAGGCGACACGCCCAAGCACACAACGTCCAGGTACGTCAGAGCCCAAGCATGAACAGACAGTGAGTCAGGAGGCCTCCAACGATTGCAACCAGTTCCTTGTTGCTTGTGATTTGCTTCTAAAGTTAGGCCAGATTTGATATGTCATTCAGAGTGTTACAGGTGCAGGGTGGTCTCATCAAAATTCCGTAGGAGATGCCGCTAAAAGTAATGCACTAGAATTTGTATGAATTCCACGTAATTGTGAGTCAGGAGGCTGGGGTCACGTGACCTATGCGCTTCTCTCTCTTGGTGAAAACCAAAACATGGCAGACATTCATTTTATTCATTATGGGAAATTCAATATTTTCATCTTTTAAATGTGTTTTTGATCAACTTTGAAGCAGCGCATTTGATTTTTATTTTCACAATCTTCTTTCAGATGGTTTGTATGATCAGTTTGTTGTTAGTTTACTTTTGAGGTTTACAGCTGAGCCGGGCTGCTTAATTTTAAACTGGACAGGTAAGAGGAAAGGTCTTTCAGGATCAACACTGGTGCACACTCACGGAACTTATGAATATAAAATGTCGGGTTAGCAATATTTTTCATATACCTTCCAAGGTGGTATATACGACGGATTGAGCTAAGAACTGTTTTTTTATATTTTTTTATATACAAAAATACTTTTCATCTGAGATACAGACCCAAACTGATGAATACATTCTGAGCAGCACTTTCGTTTGTGACAGGAAGTGACATATGCTGCAACCTTCCTGTGTGACACTTGGCACGCTACAGCAACAGATGGACAAAATGAGATAAAAAATAAATAATGATATGCAGCATACTGTAGTAGAGATAAGAACAATAGACCCAGCGCCTGGTTCTAAAATAAAACAGTTAGGACGGGGGTGTGAGTATTGTTATTCTGATGATAATTATATGTGTGTTAAACCGCTCTGTAATTACAGACTGATTTTTTGCATTGCAACTGAGAAATGGGAAAAGTGAGGATCCTAGTGTATGACTGCTTCGAATGCAAGCCCGGACAGCAAGAGTCAAATCAACAACATGTATATCTCAAATTATTTCCCCATTCTTAGCAGTGATAACAGATGCAACAAGTGTCTCAGACACTCTTTAGAAAGCTGTTGCAATAAACCTGGTTGAAGCCAGGTTAAAGGTTGAAATTCACACATTGTGTAATTATTAATAGGACTACTGGAATCCTGTCTGACTGAACAGGGAGCCAATTATTCTCAATGCCGCTCACTCGCTCTCTCCCTCAGGTTTCTGTTGGCAACCCTCCACTTACACAAACATAGAAATAGTTATCGATACCACAACTTTCATCCATAAATAAAGCACAACACCTAATCCAAAAATAACCCACCACGCACAGCCTCCCCCCATCGGCTCTTACTAATGACCTGTCTGAGGAGCCATCTGCCTTCTTGTGCTCATGGCTCAGCTGTGTGTGTGTGTGTGTGTGTGTGCGTGTGTGCGTGCGTGCGTGCGTGCGTGCGTGCGTGCGTGCGTGCGTGCGTACGTGTGTGTGTGTGTGTGTGTGTGTGTGTGTGTGGGGCGTCTGTGGTCATGTACATGTAAGGCAGGTTGCTGGCAGGTGCAACATGGAGCTCTGTGACTTGTGAAGGGACTCAGTGTGCTAAAAGCAATTGTCTCAGCTCACTGGTCACTGTTTAATCTGAACTGAAGTGATCCAACTAAAAGGCCTTATGATCTATAAAGGCAGCTTCATGCACTCGGACAGGGTTTCCGGTTGTTCTATTCAGTTCTTGTGATAGATTGTCCGTCAGTTATCTTACTCTAAGGATCGCAGGGGGAGCTGGAGCGAATCCCTGCTGATATATGGTGAAAGGTGGGGTCCACCCTGGACAGGCCGGGAGCATATTACAGGGCTTTGATACAGAAACAAACTCATTCACACATCTCCCAGTCTTGCATTAACCTAATCCCCACACCGCATGTCTTTAGACTGTGGTTGGAGGCCAGAGTACCCAGAGACTACCCACGCAGAGAACACGCAAACTCCACTAAGTAAGAGGCAATAGTGCTAACCACTGCCCCAAGGCCCAACAGCACCCTTATGAAACAACCATTTAAAGTCACTCGATCCAGATTTCCACTTGGATCTGCACCAAAGTGCACACACTCATAAATATCAGTCCACTTAATATTTCATCTCCATCCATGAATTATTCTCTGCATCCTTCCATTAAGTTACATGGTAATCCCTAATGTAGTTCTTGTCTAATCCTGGGAACTAAAAGACGGACAAACGCACCAGGATGAAAAACCTCTTTGAAACCAAAATACTGGAATACATGCAGTGCATTTCCTTACCAACAGACCACAAGAGTTGTCAGTAACAACTTTATTTGCTCCATTGTTTCTACGAGGCCGTCACATGACTTCCTTATCTCCTGCCTCTCACATGATCTCACACTTATGCACAGTGGAACTGCCACTGTTTGTAATGCCATTTTCAGTGTTTTGCAACAAACCTGCTTGTGTACACAATTAGTCCCCCCTGCAGGCGGACACAAAATCACTGGTGTATCCTGTTGTGTCTGTGTGCACACAGATGAGTGTAATATGCTGAGCCATCTGCAGCATCATGTCTGCTCCATGCAGGAGAAAGACGCCCCCTCAGGTCCAGGGAGTTTGTCAAATACACAAACAGACAGACACACAGACACACCCGGCATGCAAGTGTGCACTCATGCATCACAGGTAGGACAGGTAGGTTACAAGCAGGGCCACACGCTCTTACACAAAACACGAAGTGATGCCTGCGCACAGCGCATGAGAGGAGAAAAACAAAGCGTGACAATATGGTTTAATAATAACTGCTGTTATCCTGCTTAGTGTGCACGACTTCAAAAAGGTTTTTCCTCAGCAGTTTAGCTGGAACTACACACAGAGGAGACAGGGCTGCTTAATGACAGAAATACCTTGTCTTTGTTTGCTCTTGTCTCTATGGCAACGCTTGCAAAGACGCTGCACCAGATGGCTGTAGCACGTCTAAGTGGTCCAAATTGATCTATCTCCACTCCTTACACACCATTCTTCTACAAATATCTGGTTACATCTTTTGAATAATCCTCAGGTGATAATTCCAGAGCTACGAGGTGGGACCAGAGGCATCTACGTATAAATAGTAGGAAAGAAATCCAGAAGTCCCATTAATCATGAGCTGTGTCCAATTGTGTACATCACTGAATCAGCCTCCAGAGCCAAAATACCAATGCATTAAGAGCATCATGCAATTACATGTGTACAAACGTGTTTACAAGGAGATTTTTTCCAATCTATTCATCTTCTCTTTTGTTCTCATCATTGACTTTCCTCCATGTTGTTATTACATGCATACATACACTTCCTCTTATATTTCAAACATGCAGGAGAACGAGTTCCTCCGAGAAATTATCACCGGCCACTCCTTCTCATGCATTTTGCTTGACTTGAACTACAGCCTGAGAAAAGCTACATAACGATAGCAGGGGTAATGCATTCCGCATGTGCACAATTAAGGCCCAGGGTCTGATCTGCCGTGGTCTCACCAAATATGGTTTTTAGACATCTTGTGTGATGCAGCAAGGTCATTTTATACGACACGCTTTGCTACAGACAGACGGGGTGCAACTTCCTTCGCAATTGGCTGCCTATTCAAGTGGATTAAAGAATTTATAATTATATATTTTATGAACGGTGAATACAACAGTCACTGGGCTTCAGCCACTTGCAACGCCACAGAGATCTTCACTCTTGTGAATCGTGTTTTTTTCCAATACGTTAGATCAGAGAATTCTTTAAATTCCTGCTAAGGTGAAACAAATATATAATCCTCAATGGTCTAAAATGGATCCCTGCCCTGCTGATTGATAATGATGATCATAAAGTAAGGGACGCGGCCCGGATTCTTTCTATGCGATGAAGGCCAATCATTTTTTATTGAGTTTTATGCTGACATCCAGCCAAACAAGTACCAGGAAAGACAGAGAGAAAAGCAGAGAGAAAGAGGCAGAGAGCAAAAGCGAGGTATGAATGGAGAGAGAAAGAAAGAAGTGAGGAGGGTGTGACCTTAATCCTGCGGAGGGAAAGAAAGAAACGTACATGCACGACACATGCACGCACATCTGGTCCATCCAGTTTCTACTTGGTAATGTGTGCTGGCAGTTAAACTTGTGATACACTCTGAGTCAGCACTGGGGCTGGTTGATCAGTTTCTCTGTGACTGCAGTGGGCTGTCATTCACGGAACAAGGGTGTGGTTGTTTGGTTACTGAAGCCCATTCATGACTCATGACTCTTTTAGGGTCATCAACAGTTTTTTTTTTCTTCTTTTCTTTTAAATTACATTTGAGATTATTTGTCTATCTTTGATTTTTGAATGGCATGGGTCAGGGTCATCAAGTTTTTGAATTATGTGTTATTGAATCCGCTGTCTTTGTTTTGTGTCATGCACACTATTGCACGGGGCCTCCGTGTCTTACCCTGCACACAAGCCACTACACGTTCCACCAGCACTCAAGGACACAAAAGTAGGCTACTGTTCCAGGTGAGGGCGGCCATGCCACCAGGGAGACAGAGCAGATTCTGTTAATGACACCACTGATCTGGGTTCTGTCCAAAAAAGCCTGCAGGGAGGACTTCGCTCTCTGTCTCATCAAATAACAATTAGCTGCAACAAGCGGCAGGGATGTTGGAAGGAAAATGTGACAACATAACCGCTGTGTCTGAACCGAAGGGCAGACAACAATCCACCATGTTGGGTTAAGTAGCTCCATTTGACTAACTTTATCCTAAAACTGGAAAGATATACTTCGCAGCTGAAGTACACTGCCCTCATGTGGCTAGCACAGCACTATGAGTTAATACAAACTAGGGCTCTCTATCTCTATCTCTTGTTGTATGTGTGAGTGTGAGGGAGACCACATGGCCCTGGTTTAAGTAGTGTGTGGGTTAAAGTTCAGGATAGGTGTGAATTGGTCATGTTAAATGTTTGGAATAAGGTTTTGGTTATGCTGTCCACAATGAATGGAGGTCAATACAAAATCCCAATAGGGTTGGCTGCCCAAACCTGTGTGTGTGTGTCTGCCCGTGTACATATATGTTTTTGTTACCTAGGACAGTTTCACACATATGTTTTGATATGATATGGACAATATTTGTCATTTCCATTATATTAAAAGCTGAAGTTTTGGTATATAGGCCTGGTATTTGTGTACTTGTACTGATATATTTGTGAGGATCACTTTCAGCATAGACCTTATGGAGGGAAGATTTGATTTTAGGGTTAGGGACAGGTTCCCCCATGGTGGAATGAGCTACCCATCGACATCCGGACATCAGAAAGATTACACATCTTCCGCTGCAAACTACAAACATACCTCTTCCGACTATACCTTGAATTAAAAAATAAATAAATACTAACAACTTTTGAAACAAAAAATTTAGTAGCACTTACATGGCACTTACTTATAGCGCTTTTTAGTTTTGCTTTATTTTTGGAGAAATTGTACTTATTCCTGCTTTTCTGGGTTTATATCCTCGGGGTTGAACGCACCTATTGTAAGTCACTTTGGATAAAAGCGTCAGCTAAATGTAATTTAATGTAATGTTAGGGTTAGGCTTAGGCATTTAGTTGTGATAGTTAACAATGTGTATGTGAGTGTGTGTCTGCATACGCTCTGGGTATCACTCATTTGTCTTGAACTAAATCTGTTTACAAAGTTCTGCAAGTAATTACTAATAACTCTTTGTGTGTGTGTGTGCATCTTTTGTTAAGAAGGCCAGTTTTGGTTCAAAACCATCTTTGTGAGGATATTTTGACGTAGTGAGGACATTTTGGCAGGTCCTCATAAATTCAAAGGGCTGTTTGACGGTTAAAACTTGGTTTGGGGTTAAGAATTAGGTTTAGGTTAGGTTTAGGGATTTAGTTATAGGTTAAGGGGCAGACTAGGGAATGTGTTGTCAATGAGTCCTCAACTATAAAGAGACGTGCATGTGTGTGTGTGTGTGTGTGTGTGTTTGTGTGAGGGAGGGTGGGAGAGAATGAGAGATGGACAGTGGGCTCCAGTCGGCCTACATCCGTGTCCCAACTCCCACATGAGATGCAGACAGGGGGAAGAGCGGGTGTCTGGTCGGGGGGCGCAATGGTGACCCACATCCTGACACACCACACCCCCTCCGTGCATCTCTTTACGTCAGCCTCCATAAGCACCCACGAGATCAGAGCGGCACGATTGCCACACATTAAAACCGAAATGCATTCTCGTGTCACTTTAAACGCACCAGGACGCGTTAACGTGCCGGCGGACGTGGGCACTTCCTCTGGATTTTTGAAATCCCTCATTTTACTCCATCTGTGGGAGCCAGCGTCTCCTCAAGGCTGCGTCCATGTTCTGCTTCCACGGGGGTGTTCACACGCAGAAGAGTATCTACACCTTGAAGGGTTAATATCTACTTTGCTTTGGCCCAACAATAAATAGTTCAAACTTTGATGCAAAGATTATAATTGAATAATAATCTTTGTAGAAGTGATTGAATCAACAATTTCAAGAAGATTTTCGAGCGACCACCCCTTCATGAAAAGGTGGTGCGCTCCACTCCCTGGCGTTAGCCCTTGTTGTATCCGATGCTACTGAACAGAATTCGCCGTGGTACAAACTCGCCCCACACTGGCACAAAACCCCGGAAAAGATGCTCCTTCACGGGACTAAAACAAGAAAACACGCCGCCAGAAGTCCCGGGAAACTTTACCGAACTGTGGGCAAACTTTGAGAGATTTTTAACCCACATACCACTTGTCTACAGTTTCCGAGGAGTGGGTTAGCATTGTTTTGTCTCACCACCACTGTTGCCATTGGACGCGGACACAGACACATATTGAATATATTCTTTTTTTTAATTATTTTTCTTCTGGAGCAAGTCCAGTCTGATGAATTCACCGAAAAAAGACGGAGACGACGATGTGCCCGTTAAAGACCCGGTGAAATATGGCGAACTGGTCATTTTGGGGTAAGTCTCCCTTTTTGTTTTTTTCTTTAACCTGGAGCTATAGTAAGAAACGTGTGGGATGGAGAAACCCTCCATTAACCTTGACTGTGTAGCATTAGCATCGGCACAATACACCCTCAGATGACGTGTGAGCTCTGGTTTGTTCTTGTTAAAAGAAATGGCTGTTAGGGTGTTTTATTCGGGCTGTAAACCTTTATAGTACCAGCTCGTTTATTACACACCACCGTCGTTCACCACCGCCAGGGAGGTGTAGTAATGTTACAAACTAACTTTATCACAGGAAGCCATGTTCTCTGCCCTGTGGGGGGTTTCCAGCATCACGTATGCTGTTTATGTGTGAGCTACATACATGTTGTAGCCATGGTACATGAGGCCACACAGATGTAGCCGCTTTTTCATCAATGGTTGTGTCGGGGGTGGTGATGGAGGGAGAGGGGGGGCTGGGTTGCTCTGCCTGAAAATCCCAATGATGTCATACTATGTTGGATCTGCGATAGTGAGGCAGAGGAGGGTGATATCATGGTGTGGAGGAACAGGCAGGTTGCAATGTATGATTTAAAGCCAGTGTAGTCTGTGGCTGAAGAAGACGGCGCTTGCATCCAGATGACCATCCATGCCGAGGAGGAAGAAGAGGCAGGAGGAGGAGGAGGAGGAATAAAGCCTCTCATCATCACCAGCCACACAGTAGGGCCGGATGTGCTGATGACAGCCACCAGCTTCCACAGAATTTCCCACCCCTTCATCCTCCACGCTGTGAATGGTGTACCGCAGGGACCAGAAATGCCACAGCACACACACACACACACACGTGCAGAGTCACGCAGTGCTTCCTGTGTATGCCAAAGATAACTGACCTAATGGCCTATTGCTTCCCCTCTGGCTGAACGTGGAGTTAGGAGGCTGTAGGCCGCCTGTATCAGAATACTGATTAGTCGTCCTCCCCGTCATTTGACTCTGTGAACAGAGCAGGCCTTCACATCCTCTGAAGAGGCCGAGGAAATGATCATTTGATGCAAATGACAGAATTCTAGCCATGCAAAATACACACAAGCACACCCTGCGGTTTGTGGCAAGATGCTTAATGTGCCTCTTCGATTGTAGAAAATGCACTTTGCGTTGGCTCACTTTTAAACTGTAATGATTGAGGTATGGTTTGAATGATGGCCAAAGGCTTGTGGGTTATTATAGCTATCCTCCTTGTGGGCCTACATTTGACAGACTGTCTGGTATTATTGTGTTAATAAAGCCACATACTGTATGTTAAAAATGCCTCAATCTTATGAGGCGGTTGGCTTTGAATATCAAATTATTACATAGGTTATCAACTATATAGATCAGATTTATTATGATTCCGGCCCTTGGCCACTCTCTGTCCTCAGACATACAGCAGGTAACTCCCAGCATCAGAACAGGCTGTTCTCTAGTCTGCTTCCTGTCACATGTCATGTTTTCCTGGCCCGTTTTTGTGCAAGTGTCGTTTGAATTTGCATCTGTCGGCCTTGATGATCGCATGCAACGTTTGGTGGATTGCAGTTTCAGTACGACCATGTGATCTTTGCAGTGGCTGCCTGCCATCGCTCATTACCTTAGTTAGCCTGGACATGGTGTACGGCGGCACGGCCCCTGTCCCAGCAGCCCCCGGCATCGCTCGATCCACCTCTACCCCGTGTCCCGCTCCCGTGGCCATGCTAACACCCTCTTGTCTTTGCTGGCTATCTCCCCCACACCTGTTTATCTCAGCCACAGCCCCGCTTAACAGTCTCAGTCGCATTCCTCTTCCTTACACCCAGTCCTTTCTCCGCCAGCCTCTCTGTGTTTTGCTGAGTGCTGACTTTTACAGGAGCAGCTCTCCTCGGTGCCTTGCCCTCAACAAAAATAAACCCTGTGTCGAGGGGCAGAAGGAGTGAATATTTCATATTGTGCTTTATGATGTGCACACATGCGTGATGCAGGCCGTGGCTGCCCAGCACACTTCACGTAGCTCTTACTGTGGCTTTTTCCTCCGAACCTCATGCTCGCTGTATCTCTGCCCTTTCTCCCTCCATATCCTTTCCCTGCCCTTATACTCATTTCATTCATTGAGCTTAAGTTTTCTCTCTCTAATACTCAGGATAGATTCTGACTGCTTTTCTTTCTCCATCAAGGTGTTTGCCACCTTTTCGCTCTCGATAAGCAGATTTTCTCTCCTGTGCCCTCTTATCCTCGGTCCCATTTCATATCTCATGCCTTCGAACCAGAACCCTCATAGCTCTGTCCTCATATGTCTGTCTTTACTGACCCAGTCCTCCTCTTGTCAGACGGCATTAATAGGCAGGGCAATGGAGGGAGCAGGCAGCACTGAGTCATCCTCCTTAGTTGGACTCCACATTTAATGTCAAGTACATGCAGTCTGTACTTGACTGTGAAGTGTTTCCACGTAGAATGCCCAATCATCTCAGCATCATCCAACGGACTCTCTGCCCTGCTCTGGTCGTGTGGTTGTTGTCAATGAATTCTGTCCCTGAGATCCATAGAGGTTTATTTCATTAAAACGTATGATCCCAATAAACTTCTCTTAGACAAACAACAGACTTTCACTAACAAAATGTACTAGTAGTGAAACTGAAGTCAATAAACAATGTGTCCTTTTAATGAACGAAAGATATGGGCAAAACACACACACTTAATCGAATCTGCTCCAAAAGGGAATGGATTTTTCCTTCACACATGCCCCACCCTTATCGGTTTAGTCAAAATATTTACCTTTTAAAGAGATGGATCTAATACTTGGCCTAAAAATGTGTTTATCCGATAAACCACAAATGACATAATATACTTATAATTTCAACCTTAGTTCAGATGAATAATTACATTTTTTGGGGTTTCAACTAAGGATTATTTTTTGACCAATTAGTCAGTTTATTCTGTTTTCGGATGATCCTTTTAATGTCTAAACAGCTCACCAGAGCCAAGAGTCATGCCTTAAAACTAATATAATGTAACCTGTGCAGCAGGAAAAAAGTATGATTTTTTTTTTTTGATGATACAAATGAAGAAAGGCAGGGTCGTTTTTTGGCATTCGACCATAACATTATTGGCATTTAATGCACAAATTAATCAAATATAAAAAAACTGTCACAGAATGATTTTCTTTTTAAAGACAGTGTAATGAATTATCCAGTTTCAGAGCTACATGGTACAAACATAGTCAGAGCAGGCAGTGGCGTCGTCAGCCCACGCTGCTGCAGGACTGACTGACTCGGAACAGAGCCAAACCAGATGCCCTCTGATCTGATGCAGTTTGAAGGCCAGTAAAACCAGTTATTGTCCCTCCTAAAGTCTTCTTGCCTGCAGGGTATCCGCTTAATAGTTTTAATAAAGACCATGTCCTGCTGATTAGTCAGAAGCCGAAAACCAGAATACTGCCTCTTGTGTCAGCCCAGATAAAAAATGTGGTTTTTAACACGGCTTACAAAAAAAGGACAATGTCCAGATTTCAGTAAGTTCTGACGTTAGAGTGAAGTTAACATTATAAGAAAACTGAGAATATATTCATGTTGGATTTTCAAAGGCTCTGTCTAGAAAGCATTATTTACCACTCCTAAAACTCTTTATGTCCAAACCAGAACACGTACTCAAAGCGCACTGCAGCTTAACTGTTAACTGTGATTGTGTTTATAAAGTTATTCAAGCTTGCTGAAAATGCTTTTTACTTTAAATAGAAGTTAAACAACAAGCTAGCTCAAATTGTTTCAATATGCAAACAAGATCACTGTGTTTTTCCTACCATGAGGCATTCTCCATGAAACAGGATGAATGTGTGAACTTGTGTACGTGTTGTCTCTGACTTGTATTCTGGTGTCATCTGGTTCATTTGGGTCTGATGTCCTTATTTACGTCCTGTGCTTTGTCTTTCCGCAGGTACAATGGTTCTCTTCCAAGCGGAGACCGGGGGCGCAGAAAGAGTCGCTTCGCTCTGTACCGAAGGGCCAAGGCCAACGGTGTCAAGCCCAGTGCGGTGCACATCCTCAACACGCCCCAGGACAGCAAGGTACATGTGTGTTTGCTGTGTGTTTTATCAGCATGAAGCATTCCTTTCCTTCCTGTGACTCCCTTGTCTTTCCTTAATGGGCCAGAGGATGGATGACTCAGCATGACGACTGGTGTGTGTGTCACTTTCTGACGTATATGTGTGTGCGTGCATGTCTGCATTCATAAATGGGGACAGAGAGACGATTAATTAATGAAAAATAGTTTAAGACAGGTTTTACCATCATGCGGCCATTGTGACATGCTACTACCACATTTAACATAACATGACTTTGTTTTTACAATTATGAATTGACCATGTTTTCTTCAGTTTAGTTTTTCTTGGAGTGTGTTGATTTTGAAGGGATACAAGACTGTCCCAGAAGATGAGCTCATCCACTCATCCTGCTTGCTGTTGTTGTTGTTGCAGGCCGTACACAGCAGGGGGCAGCACAGCATTTCTTTCACCCTGTCCCGTAACCAGACAGTGGTGGTGGAGTACTGCCATGATAACAACACAGACATGTTCCAGGTAAGACATTGAAGACATTGTCAAATGTTTCTATACAAAATGTCTTGAATAATGGTCGGTACGGTATTTTAAACATTTTCTCAAGTTTGTGATCACTTGCAGTTTTTCTCCCAAAATATGCGGTTATGTAATCTCATCAAAGCAGTTTTTGTTGTCAGACGATTATTTTGGTTCAGACCCATTAAGAAGTCAAAATAAATTCTCGTGTGGAAAATCTCCATGAAAGTCTATTTTTATACTCCAGGTTTTGCTCATATAATAGTATCACTGATTCATTTTTTTACCCAGAAAACAATGAATCTTTACATCAAGTTACCCAGTAACCACAATCATCGACAGTATATTAATAGACAGTACACTACTTTTTATTCTGAATATCACTTCAATCATCATTTGTTTTGATAAATGTTCTTCACAAAGCGCTTCTCTGCGTCTGCCCCCGCAGATCGGACGCTCCACAGAAAGTCCCATAGACTTTGTGGTGACCGACACCTCTGGAGGGGGGAAGGAGGGGGAGGACCCCTCCATTGCTCCCAGCACCATCTCACGTTTTGCCTGCAGAGTCGTGTGCGAACGCAGCCCACCCTACACTGCGCGCATTTACGCCGCAGGCTTCGACTCCTCCAAAAATATCTTCCTAGGAGTGAGTACACTGATATTCCAGCCAATAGAGGTGTCTGATAAGAGGTGTGTTTTTGGAATCAGGATTGTAGCTGTTTGAAATATTGACAAACTCAAGGTGTGTGTTTTCGATAGATGGTTCACACTTAAGGATTTGTGACCGCTTTGGGACACAGACAGGGGCTCGTGATATGATTTCTGCAAATCAATTACAATTTAAAACCATTTTTAATAGAATATTTTAGCCTTAATTGTTATAAAAGATTAAAAGTAGTATTCTAATCTAAGAGAAAACCATGCAAATAAGAAGATTTGATCCACCTTGTGATATTATTTGTGCCCTTGACCCCTGAGGTGATTATAGGCTTATTAGTCATAATAGTTGCAGCAGGTTATTTTAATGCACCATAGGATATATTGCAACGTGTGCACAGGGGAGAATTTTTTGCAAACTAGCTCAAATCTTATCCTCTGGGATAATAGGGTCCTTAGTCTCTGGGGTCAGGGCCTAAAACATTTAGGAAAATCTGAGCTAAAACCATCGTTCTATGACATCATGTATCATTTATACGTGCTCACGTCTGTGCCTATCCAGGAAAAAGCAACCAAATGGAAAAACCCAGATGGACACATGGACGGTTTGACCACTAACGGGGTGCTCGTGATGCATCCAGAGGGGTTTCCAGAGGAGCCGAAGCAGGGGCTGTGGAGGGAGATCTCTGTCTGCGGTGATGTCTACGCCCTTAGGGAGACACGCTCTGGGCCCAGCCGGGGCAAACTGGTGAGTCACCACTGTTTACGTTGCCACGTCCGTATTGCTTTTTGACCCCTTGAAGGTTGTGTGAGTTTTATTTTTGGTTTGTGTGTATCCAGGCAGAGGGAGAGAGCAGCGCACTACGAGACGGTTCCCTGGTTGACCTGTGTGGTGCCACCCTGCTGTGGCGTACGGGCGAGGGGCTCATGCGTGCGCCCACCCTGCGTCACCTGGAAGCACTTCGACAGGAGCTCAATGCGTCCCGCCCCCAGTGTCCTGTCGGCCTTAGCACACTGGCCTTCCCCAGCCTGCCACGCAGCCACAGGTCAATCTTTAGTGCTTGTTCATACAACGGATTGTCTGTTACCTTCATGTGTAAATTACTAACTAACAAAAAACGTTGATGTTTTACTGTAGCCTTGAAGAACGTCAGCCCTGGGTCTACCTCACTTGCGGCCACGTCCATGGACGCCACGACTGGGGCCAGAGATCTGAGAGGGAGGAGCACCCAGGGGAGGGCGAGGGCTCTACAACCCGCCGAGAATGTCCCCTGTGCAGGAGTGTGGGGCCCTACGTGCCCCTGTGGCTGGGCTGTGAGCCTGCTGTGTATGTTGACGCAGGCTCTCCTACTCACGGTTTTGTTCCGTGCGGTCACGTCTGCTCAGAGAAGACAGTCAGGTACTGGGCAGAGACCCCACTGCCCCACGGGACCCACGCCTTCAGACCTGTCTGCCCCTTCTGCTCCAGTGCCCTCAGCACCCCCGGCTGGACGCGGCTCATCTTCCAGGGCCCCATCGACTAGTCACCACAGCAGCCACTATAACAACAACCATTCATGTCGCAAATATTGGTCAGTATGGAAAGGTAATTAAGTTGGAGGGCATATGTGTTCTGCAGTCAGTATTCAACGTTGTCAGCAAACGCAGCTCCAAGCTGAAGAATCCTGTGTCTTGTTTATCCTTCAGCCGCTGTTAATTGGTATACGATGATGAGGATAGTGGCCGAATATTCCATACTGTCATGTGAACAGTATTTATTCTGAAATACCTGATGTCCTCTTCTCTGTTATTCAAGAGTCTGCTGGTTTTTATTCAAAACAACGCCTCACAAGCCGATACTCAGAAACCTCTCAGAAAATACACACAAGAGCGTGAACTCCACCATTAGGTTTTGTGTGAAGTGTCTCACTCAGTGAATCATGAATTCTGACATCATAGTCTCCACTTTCAGATTTAATATCCAACCACTTTCACCTTCATTTGCATTCTGACTTCCTCGCTAACCTGAATGGTCAGCTGATTCAAATTCATAGCTGCACTCAACAGGCTGTCTGATAAGTACCTGTGTTAAATGAGCGAGGGATCAAAGGTTGTTCCATGAAGAGGAAACGATGAACCACTTTTAAAATCATTGTTTGTATTCACATTTCCATTTAGTGGGACACCTATGCACAGGCCCACGATAAACGAGACCCCCCTGTTTACCATTAGCTTTGAGGTAGAACCTGCAGACTCTTTGATTAGCACTGAAGTACCAGAGGGAGCACTTCATGCTATGTAAGGACAAGTCTTATCCAGATTATCGAGCAGACAAAGGATAAACAAGGGCTGGGAATAAAACTGGGTAAACGCCACTTCATAACCCCCTAAAGCAATAAAAGCACTCTCATAGATAAGCTAAATGTTGTGCTATGTTTAGCCAAGTGTTGTGTCAGCGCTGGTCACATATAACAAGGCTGAAATGGTTTCCAGGTTAAGGGCTCAACCAGAGGCGTGTTCAATACCACAATTCATTTTATTTCTACATGAGGTCGTAGACCAGGTAACCAGGTATCTTAGTAAGTGTGATGTAACCAAAGGCTGACATTTTAAAGCAAGCAACTGAATCAGTGAAAAAATATATATTTTTAAATCATTTTAAATGCATCCAGTAGGGGGGGCCATGAATCTAGTGATAGAGCATGATGGTTGCAGGGCTGTTAGATCCTTGGCTCCCCTGAACCCAGCTGGTGTCAGGAACGACACAAAGATCATGCCAAATCACATGTGGTTGTTGATCCACTGTGGCATCCCCATCAATTCAAATACATGAGGCAGCCACATCATGCCGACAGAAATCAAGTCATCACATACAAGCATTTAGGATTGTTAAATGAAATTGAACACACTTCTGGTTACTGAATTCTGCTTAACAGGCTCTGCGTTAGTGTGACGGAGCGTCTCAGCGGTTTGACCTAGCATAACCTCAAAAGAAAAACTTGTTTTTGTTTTGTTTTTTTTGTTTATTTCAAAGAAAACTATTTTGTTAGGAAATGGGGAGGGGATTCATCCGGGGAAACGGGATAATTCTTTTAGATGTTCGGTGTTAAAGTGAAAAAAAATAATATTTTTCTAACAGATAATTGGTTTGAGTTAACCGTTGTTACTCAATGTAAGCAAAGTTCTGTATGTTTCCGATTATTATCGTGTGGTAGATGTAGGAGAGCTTGTGAGTGAGAAAAAAACGTTGCCAACACTGTGTCCAACAAACACACGTTAACACACTGCTACCATAAAACATTGCCCAGACAATGAATGTAGCCAAATACTCAGGCTATGTTAAGCCTTCCCTGGTGCTCATATTGAATGGTCTATATTGTGATACTATTTTTGTAACTGAATATTATGGTGTAGCCTGGTGAACTAGCTCAAAAGAGTCCGATGATTTCAATAATAGCCTCAAGTGTGGAAGACGTATAATTGATAACACACACACACACTCACGTGGAATTTGTGTCTCGCTTGCATGTGCTGAACGTACACATACAGTATGTACACTACACAGACACGTACTCCAAAAAACTTTGCACGGTGGATTGCCAACCTGTTGTTCATGCTCAGAGGGTTTGTTGCAGACCAAGATGTCTTCCACGTACTCTGCTGTCAAAACTGCAGCATTTTAGTTTAGGGGTTATATTCTTTTTATTTGCTTTTTATTTGGAAGACGTCTTTAAAAGAAACAAAGACCGAGAGCCTTTGAACAAAAACCTCATACTTGATAGATGTGTGACATTTGTGAATGAGAACCATCAAATCCCAACTTGTACTACTATGCTAATATTTTCCACCAAAACCAATTCACTGCAGAGGGATGTCCACGTCAATGTGTGTTTACATTTTGTATTTAGACCAGACTGTAAATAAAGATGGACGACCTGTTTCCACATCCTTCCAATTTCCAGAAACGGAGCCAAAATACCTTGTGTATGAACGCTGCTTTCTTTACATTTGTAGCCAGGGTCTGCGTCGCAGCGATTGGGAGATGGAGTTAAGGTGTCGAGGTCGATTTGTGCACTTGACCAATCGTGAGTCTCGTTGCCTGTATGGTCACACACAAGTGTATATTTCAGAGATTAACTTTGATTTGAGTTCATTTCAAACCTGTGTGAGTGAGATTGGTATACTAAAACAGTAGCTTCCTATTTCGCTTCACATTCATATGTGTGACCAGACCCATATCCTACGATCACGGTGCTTTGGCTTCACTTTTGAGCAGCTGTCATGTCATCCATCTTTATATTCAGTCTGATTTTAGCCGCTAGTGGAACAACTCGCGCTACCAAGAGTTCTCAGAACCCTGTATTTTTCCATGTGAAGTCTAAATACAAGATTTAAGCTCGGCTGAATGCGGTGGACAACTGACGCAGTGTTGATAGTTACTGTCGCTCAGGATTGGTGATTTCAGATTCACGGCGGGCCACGCCCGAAGGTAGAAGACACTTTGAGACTAGATGTTAAATCACAGCGAGATTCATGCTGTGTAGCAGAACCGATGTGAGACGAGGGTAGAGAGAGAAGATCTCCACAGGTCCGGGTTCAGTCCCACACGGGTGTAACTGCATTACAAGGCAAGGAAAACATCTCGATCAGCTGCCCTTTACTACCCACGCCAAATCAAGTGAATCCTGCTTTTGAAGATGATGTAATCAACAGTTAATGTAACACATTGGCATGTGGATGGGAGAAGCGTTGCAGCACCCTCATTGGCTTCTTGTTTAGCTCACTCTTTCACTTCTTCTCTGCTCTATTCTTTTATTCAAACCCTCTGTGGGTTACAGGTGTCCATATGCAATTTCCCTTTTTTAGAATTTAGTGAAAGAGTCTGATGCATAATGTATTTTAGCGTGGCATCAGGTTGTTTAACACCACCAGTAACATCATTAGCTCGTCCCTAACTTTCTGTTTTTATTATATCTATCTATCGACCCTCATGCCACATGGTTAAACCTCATTCTCCTCAACTGAGTAGCCGACACTCCTTCTACAGGGCAAAACCTCACAGTTAACAATGCATTCCTTTAAATACATCTGTGTTTTGTACAGCTATTTTCTATTATTTTATATCATATTCTCCTGTAATTGTCCGGTGCACAGACAATCGCTATACACATGTCAATAAACCTGTTGAAAAGTTGAACCTGCTCCGTCTGTTTTGTCGTCATAATAATATTCATTTAATTGTGTTTAAATTAAGCCAGAAGCAAAGTTCACCTCTATCCCAGCAGAGGGCGCTCTCTACCAGCTCTGAGACTGACTGCAGGCCCATGATGAGGTTGCTTTGAGTTGCATCACCTCTTTACAATAATCAAGCGTTGTAATGAGCAGTTTTGGCAGTCGCACATGTGATGAGACGTGTAAAATTACCCAACGCAGAGCAATTTAAAGAACTCGACACCTCGCAGAAGAATCCAGGAGGAAAGAGCTGCTGGGAGCGACGCTGCTCACAAGTCTGTTCAGGAATTGTTTCACTGCAGTAGAGGCTTTTTTTTACTCTTTCAACGATTAGGAAGCTTATTTCAGGGGTGTCTCACTTACAGATTACATTTAATCTTTTCTAAAGCGGAGGTGGGAGAAAACCAAAAGAACGCCGAAACTGTAAAAGAGACTTTGAACAAAGTTAATTATAGTACGTGTTGACATTTTACATGGTTTTCCACTGAGGACAATGCAAAGCAAGCACATGCCCAGGGCTTTGGAGCCAGTGGAGGCCCTTAAGTTTATTATTAGTAATAGCATTCTTGAAAATATTGGGGAAATGAGGTGGTACGATTATAATATTGCTTGAATACATTCTAATTGAGCAGATTATAGACCATATTAGACTTTATCTGATGTTTCATGTTAAAAGAATAAATAGCATTTCAAAGTGATAAATGCTGTGTGGTTGTGGGTTTCCCCATCGGGCAACCTCAGTGCACGTGTAATATTTGGTTGTGTGAGTAGGGGTCTCTGACAAGTTTGGGTCCAGGGCTCATGGTTATGATGATTTTAAAACTGCTGTTTGCTGTGTTTGGAAGTTTATAATGAGTAAATGTTCTTGTAGTCGTAGCAAAAGAGGTTATGTTTCCAACATTGTCACAGATATTCATGGATCTTGATGAGAATCTGATATATTTTGGAAATTGATATCTATTATGTGTGATATTTGATGCAGCTTGATTGAATTGAACTGGACTGTCGGGCCTTGGCAGAGGTGTGTGCTCTAAACTGAGCCCCATTGTAGTAATGAGGAGGAAACTCTTAATATTGTAACAGAGGCCAGAGAGACGGGATGGGTGAGCCCAGAAACACAGTTTAATCTTGATGTCAGTGCTGGATTACAGCTCGGCCCTGGTCCCAAAAGCCCCAGGTTCACTGTATCAGGTAGTTTACAGTAGCACCATGAGTTGTTACTTTGTTCGACTAAAGCATTAGATCACCTGACATGCCGGAGACTTGGCCACATCTCAGAGCGGCACTTCATCTGTAGCACTTCCACTGACACTTCTAGCAGTAGCAGGAGAATCGAGGACTGGGTACTGATATGCTGGAGGGAGGGACTGTGTGAAGACATGGGAAATAGGACACTGATACCTCCTGGTGAGGTGACACATTTAAAGATAAAGCCGACGGCTGTGTTGCTTCATCTCTTAATATCCAGGACTTGTCTTGAGGAGGGGTCTTGTGTCATAATCCATTCACAAGACCATAATAGTCATTTCAGGTGATTCTTTGTTCAAATTCTGTGTTTCTAAATTGATTTGTGTCAAATCAGATTATCACAGTGTGAACTCAGGACCGTGCAACAAACCACCTTTAGGAAATATAGTGCATTGTACACAGTGTGGAAAGGAACAGGGCCCCAGCAGTTCTCTCTCTCGCCCTGCGGCTCCCATGCAGGTTTATACGGCCATGCTCACTGTGTGTGTGTGTGTGTGTGTGTGTGAGAGAGAGAGTGTGTGTCAGGGGACGTAGCATAGATGCCGGAGGCAGGGTTTAAGCAATACAGTTGAATTCTCTCTGGAGGGATTTGTAGGTTTTGATCCCAGCTAATTAATGTGAAACCCTCAATGGGAGTTATGATATACGTGACTGTAGAGTTTGAAGATGACTCTCCTGTGAGTGTGTGTGTGTGTGTTCGTGCATACAAATTTGTGCACTTGTGGACCATGTGAAAGCATCTGAACTTTGTGTGTGTGTGTGCTTGCGTGCGTGCGTGTGTGTGTGTGTTAATCAGTGTCTCTGAAATCTGTCCCCTCTGAGGACTCCCTCTGAAGGTAGCAGGGGGCACTCCCACCATTGTTCCACCAATCCACCCATTAACTACAAACACTGGGAAACTTTAATTAAGCCGAGGCCACAGACGATTAATTAACTTTAAGACTTTCCCTTCTTTTTTCTCTTCCCTTACACACTCTCGCTATAAGTCGCCGAGCCATAGAAAGTGTTAATTTAGCCACATCATTTACAAATCCAATTAAAGCCAATATTAAGGCACCACAAGCTGCTGTCCTGTGTTCTCCAGTCTGAGAACATTATTCTCTTTTGTGGCCCGACGAGCGGTGGATGCCAGCGCACGTAAGCCGAGCAGAAAGTATTAAACGGGGGTTAAGAGTTGTAATAAGTTTGATTATTTTATGGAGTTTATTATGCTGTGTTATCCTGTTAGGGAGGTGATGTTGTGGCAGCGGGATGTGTAATCCCGACCCTCTCCCGCTCTGCTGTCGTCACATGTCACAGTTTAGTGAAGGGAGGGCCCCGACCTGGATGTGGCTGAGTCTTGACACCTGCCACACACAGCTCCTTCAGGTCTGCAGGAATATAGGACAGCGCAAGGCACCGTGGAAGTCATGTGCAGCCTGCTGATGGTTCAGTTTATTCACTCTGTCTTCTATCAAACCACGAATCCCTGTAGACACTACATTATTACACCAATTTACTCTGAATGTCACATACAATAGTAATAATGCTGAGTGACACTGAGTTTTTCTGCTAATTCTTCGGTTGTAGTGACGTGACCTGACTTTACATCCCATAGTTTTAAAATAACTGCACATGGAGTGGTTTTAGGTTTTGATCTTTCAAATTTGACAACTTTTAGGTCAATAGCTTGAAAAATAAAAATACTTCCCCAAATTTTAGTGCAATGACAAATGATGCTTTCAAAATAAATGGATAAATTGTGTTCATATAACTTGTGAACTGTATTTTGAACAAAACCCAATTAATTTGTGTTACCAATTAGCATGATTTTTCTTTGCAGCATATAAACGTTTTTGCAAATTTTATGCAGCAATAGCCTAAAAGGAGTAGAAAAAACTTATAATTATTAGAAATGAAATCTCTAAATATTAAAATGGAATTAGATACATGTTTTATGTGAGATTTTAATCCTCATCTGACGGATGAATCTTTCAAATAATCCCCTAAAAATTTACAAAAAATATGAATAAATTTATCTGCAAATCTACATAGACAAACACAAAAAATGTATATTTTATGTGATTTACGTAAGCGGATCCTTTAATAATGATTTAATCTTGTTTATATGAATATGATTTTAAGGCATCTTTCATCAGAATGAACATATTGTGATCGGCTATGAGAGCAGATTACCATTAATATTAAAAATCTTTGAGGGCTTATATAAAACAGGGATTAACAATTCTACAATTTTGGCAAATTGCAAAAAATTATACATTAGCATTTTTTTCCAGATGCATTTACAGTTTGCACGATACATTTTCTTGTGTCACAAATTCTCCAGTTAATGGCCTGCAACAGATTATGTATAGGAAACCTCTAGTTTCCTCTAATCACTGATGAAGCTATTATTTTTGACCTCTTAACAGAAGTGATACATTATCTTCAGAAGGTTTATCTCCATATACTCTTTTACTTTGTTTCCTAAACGATCACATTCTGTTGGGTAGCGTTTATGGCCACCTTCAACGTGCCGGCTTGTCCGTTGAACTACACAATGATGCTGAGTTGTGATTGGTTATAAGGTTGGTCTTCCTACAGGCATCATCCTTTGTCATGTTGCTGTTTTTCAGACCCTTACAGCTGAGAAATGTGGTTATTTGGCATTTAGCCTCTTTTGTCCCAGTTCCTGAAGGTCGTCTTTTTCTCCCATTGGATTCAAGTGACCTTTCTTTGATTCTATGTTGTCATTACTTTTTCCACTCTGGCTCCTGTTTGGTTTGTGCTCTGCTCTTGAAACGGATCTTATTTGTCTCTTCGTGCTCCTCATATTGATGTTGCTGAAGCTCCTGCAGCGTCGTCCCCCTGCTGCTAAATGAATGTAGGCCAACTCGCTCTGTTTCCACCCAAATTTCCCTCTCTTTCCTCGCTGGCGTTGCTCTCGCCGCTCACACTCGGCGTGACCAATAACAGCCCGGAGGAAGCATCGCTGTAATTCCCTGTAAATGGCAACTAATGAAGATGGTATTTCCCCTGATTACTCTGTGTCTTGCAGAAGGGGGCCCGGCCGTGAGAAGGGGCTTGTTTGATGCACATTCTGTTTCCCTCTCCTCTCTGTGTTCACGAGGAGTGAAGTGCTCCTCTCCTCTTCTTTCTCCTCAGCGGTCAGGGATGAGCACTCTCCTCTCACGGCTGCTTCAAGCACACACTCAATTATCACTGCATGGTAGGTGAGAGCCGTTTTGAAAACATTTCTCATTACACCTTATCACTGGGGCACAGAGGGGGGTGGGGGGGGGGGAGCAAATTAGGGAGGGGGGGTTAATGGGAGACGGAGAGCGAGCGACTGGAAACATCAAAGTGTTCCCGCTCTGTTTAAATTGAGTGATCTTGTGTGAAAGATCCCCACTACATAAAGATTAAATCCCCCTCCCCACCCCCAACACATACCGCTAATATCACACAGCCACATACCCTTGAATTTGTGTGTCAAGGTTTAATAAGGATGAGGATACTGGGCCGGGGAGGGGGGGGGTTTGTGCGAGGTGTTCCTGCAAATGGAATGTATCGTGTGTGTACATGTGCAGTGGGGTCCAAAGGTCTAGGACCACTACACTTGGATATGTAGGAATGTATGTGTGTGTGCGTGTGTGTGAAAGAGAGGGAGTTAGGAGGGGGCTGACAACACAAGCAGGTAGAGATCACACAGCGAGAGAGGCTCAGTTTCATCTCAAACCAACGAACTGGCGTGTTACAAATCCCAACAGCAGCACTGAACAGACCTGCCAGCTCTCGTCAGGAAAAAACACACACACACACACACACACACACACACACACACACATACACATACAAAGGGAGAGAGAGAGAGAGAGAGGCAGGGAGTCTGTGTGAGAGTTGAGATGTTGTCTATTTTCTGCCAGTTTCATCATGTCCTTTAGCTAAAGGCACATTTTTGGTCATTTTCAATAAACAGAGAGTTGAGGTTGTGGTATCAAGGCCTAGTGTGTGTGTGTGTGTGTGTGTGTGTGTGTGTGTGTGCGTGCGCTTGTGTGTGCTTTGTATGATGTTTATATTTATTTCATGTCCTGTTATTCTTCAAGATTCTGTATGTGTTAGTTTTGTTTGTTTTTGTTTAATGTGTGTCGGTGAATGACGTTTATTTGGCTTATGTTCATGTCATTTCTTGTCCATCTTCATATGTGGGTAAGTGTGTGTAGGTGACTACATATTTGTGTGTGTGTGTGTGTCTTTTGTGTGTGTGTGGGCGTGAGCATCAATTTTGCTCATGTTTATTTCATTTCCTGTTCATCTTCAGGTGTGTGCGTGTGTGTATGCATATATATATATATAGTTGTTTATGCTTGTTGTCTGCAGTATGTGAAAAGCCTTGTGTGCATCTTCCCAAAGTTGTGTTTCAGAATTTGTGTGTGTGCGTGTGTGTGTGTGTGTGTGTGTCTGCTCAATCCCACCCAGTGGATTAGTGACGTCGGTGGTGGAGCTCACCCTCTCCCTCTGATAAGGCCACGCGCTGCTGCCTCCCGCTCTCTGCTCCCCGCGCTCAATTTCAGATAGTGCTAATGGAATCTGTCCCGCGCGATTGTAATGCAAGCGAGACTCATTTTCCATGGAGCTTGGAGCTGTCAGCTTGGCAGGACTGTGGAGGGGAGAGCCAACGAAGAGAGGGTGGATGGGAGGACGAGAGGAAGGAGAGGATGATGATTAGGGTGTGTGTGTAAGAGCGTGTGTGTGTGTGCGTCTGTGTGTGTGTGTGTGTGTGTGTGTGTGTGTGTGTGTGTTGAATGTTAGTTTTGGTAGGCTTCCTCCCTCCTATGAAGAAGCTGGAGTGTTGTGCCCCACACGTTGCACAGCATGATCATTCTTGCACACACATGCACAAACACACACATGTACAGGTGACATAAGGTAAACGTCACAGCAGAGTAACATTCCATCAGTAGAAAGTTTTCTATAAGTAAGACAATGGGCTGGCATTAGTTTTATCAAACCCTTTTAGGTGCAAGATGCATATGTGACAAACTAAAGCTTGAGGTTTTTCCCTTCATCAGTAAATGGAGCTCAGCTTACTCTGTCTGTCATGGGAATAGAAAGATGTTGCAAAACACAAGAAGACACAAACATGATTAGGTAAACCTGCCATTAGAGTGTGTACATGTGAATGACCACTGTTGAGATAAAGCTGTAACAACCGGGCTGTGTTAGGGAAGCCAGTGAAGCTTTAGTTTAACTGATTGAGAAAGAGGCTCAAGGGCAGACGTTGTGTATTTTCGTGTGGATTCATTTGACTTGTTTTTTAAACATATGTCAAATGTCTACATGTTAAAGCTAGGGTAGGTAATCATGGAAAAGCCGACAAGAGCAGGCATCCCACTCCCTCTCGTTCAGTCAGAAAGGAATGATTGTCCTACAGACACTGGCTTTTTTCTTTTTTTTCTAGGGACTTTATTTATTGATGGGTCTCCGGATGCTAAGAGGGTTTCAACAAATATGATCACATTTTTTTCAGAAGCAAATTGAAATCCCCTCTGATTGAGACAGTCAACACAAAACTTACAACCATTTCAAAACTTATCACAGTATATGCAAAACTGTTCAATGCCCAACATTTTGTATTACCTTATGGAAAGGTCACTAATTGATCTGTTTTCTTTTACAGTTTTGTTGTTACACCATCAAAAGTTATCACATCATCATCTACAGAGTATAATAGATTCATATTTGAAGCAAAGCGTCTCATGGATAAAAGTGTGAACTCTGATTCCCTGACTGGCAACATTTTCCGATCTGACATGTTACTTTTTCTCAGCATTTGAAGGTGAGATTTACTTTATTTTTATTGCATGTGACTGTGTTACAAACCACCTGCAGGTGGCAGTGTTGCATGATGATCAGTGTCAGAGCACAGACACCTTCTCCTCCCTGGACTTCCTCCTCCTCCTCCTCCTCAGCCTGACCCTCCACTGTATTTTGTCCCCTCGCTCAACCTTTACTATTCAGTCATTACTTATTTATGCGTTAGCTTTCAGCCTCTCATTACTCTGCCCAGACAGATCCGTGTTGAACACTACGCAGCATCTTCCTGTTGTGAGCCATTTCCTGGATTTAGTTTCTAGTTATAATTATTGGAATGAACAGTGTTTTCTTTCCATCAGGTCACCGTTTGCTGCTCTTCCTCTCTCTGCCCCAATCTCCTCTCGCTCAGTTAGGGCGAAGGGGAGGAAATACCAATTTGGCAGTGTTACAGTGGATTACAGCTGTGGTGGTCATCTTTAATCTGAGACAGACTGCCCTGCCCCGTCGCTCGTCCTGTCACCCTGTCCCCATCCCACGAAGCACTGCTGGAGCTGATTAGACCCTTTAAAAATAAATAAATAAAATAAATAAACGGGCAACCTAAATCTCACAGCCAGGGCTTTGCGCAGCCTGAGCTCCCATTAATGGTACTCTACCCCCTGTGAAGAGTTTAGCGTCAACAGACCCTCTCCTTCCGCAGGGGTGGAGGAGGGTGTCCATCACTAGCATGGATGTCTATAGCACTTTCTGTCAGGGAGGGGTCCAGAGTATTTTGATACTAGGAAATAATGAGTAGAGAAGTTCATCAAGGGTGTGACCTGCAAGTGAGCAAAACAACCTTTTAATGGACTCAAATCCTGCATTATTCGGCCTGCGTGAGGGGACATATAGGCCTCTCCACACACACATACATACACACACACACACACACACACACACACACAAACTGTGTCGCACACATGCAAAAGAGCATATGCTTAATCACCACTGGAGTTTCCCAGGAAATAAAAAAAAAGCTGCTGTGGATTAAATCCTTCGAGCTGAACATTAGAGAAGTGCAGAGTTCAGCTCTTACAGGGGGAAAAAAAGGCAAATCATTATCTTCCAGAGAGAGAGAGAGAGAGAGAGAGAGGGGAAGAATCAGAGGTGGAAGGCGGCAGACTGTGATAGTGAGGAAGAAAGGCGTCACGTTGCGAGGAAGACAGACTGATAAAAGGAAACGGAGCCATCGGCAGAGGAGGAGAGAAAAGGGCCCCACAAATTGGCAAAGGGAAATCAGGGTCTCTCTCTACTTTGCATTTCATTTACATGGCTGGCCATATCGACCAATCGGATTGGGAGCAGGGCCCGTGGCTTAGGAAGGCGAATAAAGACTCCAAATGCCTTCACTGCTCTCATCCCTCTCTCTCATAATACCCTGTCTGCCCTTCTTTTCTCTCGCTCCCTCTCTCTCTCTTCCTTTTTTTCCCCCTCTCCTCGCTGTCATAATACCCTTTCTCTCCCCATTCTCTCCTCTCTGGCGTGGTACTCTAAGTAGATCCTGTCCGATGTGATAGTGGGATGAGGAGAGGTGAGGAGGAGGAGGGGGTGCCACCCACGGAAAAACTAGAAAGAGTAGGAGAATGTGTGTGTGTGTGTGTGTGTGTGTGTGGAAGTGTGTGTGTGTGTGGGGGGGGGGGGTTAGATATGAGTGTATGTGCACATATTTAATGTTTGTTTTTTGATACCAACCATAAGCAGCAGATGTGTATTATAATATTTGTAGCTGTTTGTGTTGTGGTTGTCTGGGGAGTATTGTCTCACCTGAATGAAACACACACTCCCACACATACACAAACAGGCATGCACATCTGGGTAGAGCGTGTGTGCCCCACATTGCACAGCATGCTCTTGCCTATACACACATTGTAACACCAGTCAGTTTGCTAACCTGACAAATCCATTGACACACCAAAGAAGACTTTAAACATGCTAATTCATTTATAAATGCTCTATAATTAATTGGAATGATGTAAAGTGTGTAATTATTACAGATGATGATGAAAGATAATTAACGCTGAGAGCTATCATGTGCCTTTTTTGACATACAATTGACACACACACACGTACACACACGCACACACACACACACACACAAATGCATTGATATAGCCCACTTCCCCCTTTTGCCTCCCCAATTCATTTGAATAATGGCATGTAGACACACACATTAGAAAAACCAGCAAATGACCCAAGGCATTTTTCACAGGAGACACGCAACCACTTTTAATGCTTAAGAACATACACACACACACACACACACACACACACACACACACACACGCACACACACACACACCTTGAGGGTATAATTTTGTGCCATATTACGAGTCGAATAGTGCACCTTCCATCCATGCAGGAGGAGCCTACATTTGCGAGTCATATGATAGTTTTGGATGAAGGTGGAGCTGGAGATGGGAACTTATTTCCTTGTGTCACAGATAATAACTATATCCTCCACATTATTGACATTACCTTTGTGCGGTGGTGGAGGATATGGTGGATCCTTTTCTTTAGATAAAGCAGCAATACCTCCATGTCAGGTAAAATCACCTGCGCCAGAGTGTTCTGTTCAACTTCTGTTACATCCTTGTATATGTTTTGAATCTTCAAATGCTTTTGATAATATTGTCAATGCGCATTCAGAATATTTGTGGTGTATCCTTGGTGAATTTGCTCACACAAGCAGTTTTCTTGGACTGGCCCTGAACCTGAGGAAGACACAAGTTTTCCATCATCCCCCCGCTCGGCCCCTAAACATGGCAACCACTGGGCTAGATCAAGGATTTTACTCCCAACTCCATCATACAGGAGCGACTCAGGTGGACTGGCAATGAAGTGAGAATATTGTATTCTGTTTTACCACTTCAAGGGTAACTAACAATAATAATCACCATCATCTTTTTAAACATTCATTTTATCTTTGTGTTTGTACAGATCTGATTATCTTTTTATTCAAAATATAGACAGATCAAAATATCACAAACAATGGTGGAAGAAGTGCTCAAATAATTTACCAAAATAACCGGACAAATAAATAGAGGCAAATGTCGTAAAAGAAAAGAACGACAATAACTTCAAGTAAAAGTAAATAGCTCCTTGTTTTGCAATATACTTAAAGTATTTACAGTAGAAGTACTTGCAGAGTGAAGCCTATTCTCTAATGCACGGATCTACTACAAGACCTACTGTATATTTACCTCAGTCATACTAATAAATAACCTGCAGATAATGCTACTAAAACTATTTCCTTTCAGTGGCCCAGTTCCCTTATCCTGTAGTGGAGTAGAAACATATTTATTGATATATGTACTGGAGTATAAGTGGGAAGTACCTGAAAATAAATCTACTTAAGCAAAGTACAGGTACATGAAAATATACTTATGAATAAGTAAATATACTTTGTTACATACCCACACTAATTTAAACAAGTAGTGCACCAAGAAAACCCCAAGACCCATATGCTCAGGACGCAGTGCCTTGCTCGATGGCATTTTGTCATCTGAAGGTGGGAATAGTATCCTCTTCATCATCCTCCTCATCATCACTGATGGAGTGTGACTACAAGCATTATCAGATTCATCACTAGCACTTCCCTCAATGATGCTGAGGTTAATCTGCAGTTACACCTCACGTCATCTTCAGAGAAACTGCTTCATTGTTCACCCACATCATCCTCATGATCCTTTCCTCAGCCCAAACACACACACACACACACACACACACTCACACACCCACACACACACACACACACTCACACACACACACACACACACACACACACACACACACGCATGCAGCGCCACTCATTGCCGTTAATCATCAATAACAATACCTTATTTGTCAGGGAGTAATGTTTACAATGGGATGGCCCCCCTTGGCGTGTGAGCCCCTCCCCCGACACCACAGTGTGTCTGTGTGCCACCAATTACTGAGCGCAAACTGAATGAGGTCATAACGGGATGGGGTCATTAGCAAAACAAACCCACCGACCCCGTGGGGGCAAGAGCGGGCGAGGAAGACGGGGAGAGAGAGATCTCCTGTAACATCTCACCATCGCAGGGACAAGTCCACGGGCACTTTGTGGGCCCTCCTCATTCTCTTCATCAGATCTTCATCCCTTTCTTCAACTAACTTGTAAAATGCTCCTGGCCTTCTTACTGTTTTGTATTAACATGGCAGGGATGCAATGATTTACATGATGCATACAAGAGGTTGAGACTCTCTCTGAGAGCTAAAATGTTTTATTATTTTCATTTTGGTTGTTGCAGAGGATGTCACACCTAATTTTTCGCTATGAGGCAAATTGTGAATATGTGCAATACAGATAAAATGGATTGACACAGATTGTCATATATAGAGATTTCAGTACTACTTTTTGATCATGTCTCTGTCCCTTTGTGCAAAAACAATTCCCCACCAATTTGAAAAAGCTGTCGTTACATCAATAATTAACCCCCCCAAAACTACATAAAAGTAATTAAAACTACATTTTCTTGAAGAAAATTCAAAAGTTGATAGATCCAGTGTATCTGCTTCAATGTTGTCCCTTCAAATAAACTTTGAATAACGTTATCGTGAAAAAACCTCCTCATTCTCTATTTTTGGTGCTCAAACCATGTGATTTTCCTTCTGTTTTTCTCGTTTAATTTCCTTTGCCATTTTTTGAAAGGACTTTTAAAACAGTGCTGCATTTTTTCATTCATTCATTTGGAATTGAAGCTGGCCAACTTGCAAGACACAGATTTAAAAAGGGATTTTACAAGATAAGATTTATTGTCGCACTAAGTGTTTAAGCAGTGTTTTTCAGGCTTTATGTTTCCTGCATCAATAAAGGCCTTTTGAGTTGTTCCTATTATTTGGACCTACTTGTGGTAACTGAGAGCATGTGGCCTTTAAATAACCCATGATAGTTGTTTGTGTTTATGTTTTGTCTCTGATATTGTTGTTGATGTGCTGTTTGGTTGGTCTGTCTCAAACTGGATCACCTGCTGGTTCCTCCGTGCTGACGTCACTGTGTTTTTATTGCTGAAAAGTAGGACAGCAGATCTGTTGTGGGTCACGGTGGAGCATGCATGGCAAAACCCTTCACACACACACACACACACACACTAACAGACGTATATTAAACCCTCTTAAACAACATGTGCACACTTCAGTGTGATAAGCCTTCTACGATAAACATATAAAGATTAATAAAACAGTCATCATTATTACAACTTCTCCAACACACAAGTCAACATTAATACAAACGTCATCTGTCGTGTCACACACTGCGTCTGAATCCATTATTTCCCAAACATCGAAAACATTGAAGATGTTAAAATCCATTAGTGATGAGGCTGTCGTGTGTCTGTGTGTGTCCTTTGTTGGCTAAGGGCATATTTGTGTTTGTGTATCTCCATTGTGACGCGTGTAATCCGCATGCTCTCTAATCCCAGAGCAGGTGGTCAGACGTGTGGCGACTGTGGGGGTGCAGCGAGGGCACACGCCTCCTGTTCCCCCAAACACGCTCACTCGCATCACATATATGATTGATCCACGGACCCGTGAACGCATCCACGCTTACTCCACGTTCTATGTGCTGCACACACACGCGCACACACGCCCACACACACACACAAACACACACACACACACACACACACACCCTCCACCTCAATCCCACACACCTAAGGCCCACATGTACACATGCGGCCAGGTACAAGATGAATCACTGGTGGTAGACCTCTGCAGGGGGCGCACGTGCCAGTCCACCCCTCCCTGGCCACCACCTCCCGCCGTGCGTCCCCAACAGAGAGCTCAGTGCTGCCCTTAACAGGTGGGCCGAGGCGAGGCGGGGAGAGAGAGGCATCTGTCAACACACGCCGCATCCGTCCTTCTCTCCTGCATTACCTTTCCATCTGCCCCGAGCGACAGAGTGAAGGTCAGTAAAGCAGTGGGAATCAGGAGGGTGGTGTCACAAGGCCTCTCCTGACACCCACCGATTATGTCCCTGTCTGCGGCTCGTGTCCCACTTCTCGCTAATTGTACCGGAGACCAGCCCTGTGTGTGGTTTCATGAGGTTTCCTGCACTGTACCGTTGACTGACAAGCAGCGGGAGGCCCCTTGACCTTTGACCTCCACATTGTAACAGCAGTACAGGAGAGGTTTGGCAGTTGAGGTCTAACAAGTTGTCCACTTATTGAGCTGCTGACCTTATTTAGAAGCTCTCTGATAATGAATTGCGTGAAAATTATATTTAACATGATTTTTTCAAAAATTGCTGTGAATTTGTATATTTTATCAAAAAAATTGATAAATGCCATTTGATTTATGTTTTTTGGGGGGGAGGGGGGTTCAAATGGTAAAAGTTGTACTTCTTTTTATCCAACATATTGTATCATTCTAGAGTAAAATACTTTCCTTTGTTGATCCTCCTCCATCATTCATAGAGAACATCATTCTCATTCAGCGTTTGAGTTTCCAACGCTGACATGTTATGACATTGTTTATATCCACAGTTCCATATAAACATCTCAGATAAATAATGCTGCTTAATGCATTTCTATAATATTCATTCATATGATGATTTTTTGTAAAATAATGGAAGAATTCACGTCATCTGTTTGTGCAAGTTCAGCTGTTAAATGGTAAATCAAACTCAACACAGTGCAAGTGCAGTGTACATGTCACATATATGTAATAAACACATCTTGACAGATGACAGACTCACATTTGCTTTGTTGCGTCTGATATGAGTCAAGTCAGGTTTATTTAAAGTGTTTTTCGATCAAATAAAAAATGTTGGATAAAAAGAACACTAGAATCAATGCAGGGGGAAAAGATACAGAAATTTAAATTAAATTAAATAATGAGAGAGATTTTGCAGAATCATGAGACAGAATCAGGCTAAATTAAAAGCAATATTAAAATGTTAAGGCTTTAAACTGCATTTAAAATGAATGGCGCAGCAGAGTGCATTCCTCCGGAAAGGCCTAAGAGTCCTTATATCCTTTTCTAAACATGGCAGATTTTTTCATCAAGAGCCGTGAACTATTCTCTGAGAAAAAGACACCCTCATCTCACAATGTAGGAGAATGTGCTGACCATCTTCTCCTATGTTCTAAAATGACTCCTGAGCTGCCCTTTAATCTTAATCCACACAAAACATTAAATAGGTTCAGCGCATCCTTCCACCAATAAGTTTCATGATATTCCATCAAGTAGTTTTTGCGTAACCAGACAAACAAACAAACAAACAAACGGACAGGACCTAATGTGAAACAGGGGAAAGAAAAGGTCCAGACCTCTTTTTATAGAAAGACTGGGAATCTAAGATGAGCTATGCTATTAGAATTAGATCAATGAGAGGTTTGTGCATACAGAGCTCCATAAAGAAAAGGACAGTTTCGTAAATTTCTAATTATATGCAACAGATACAATCTGTAGCGCTCCATGTTCTCATTTGGCAGGTGTTGAAGGACAAGATCTGGCATGAAGAAGTCATGCTTGTGTCTGACACCAGATCATCATTCAGGGTCAATATTTTCTTATTAAACTAGCAACATTCCCCTGTTCAGGTGAGATTTGGATTTTATTATGATTTTACAGTTTCCTCCTCACTGACATTCCCGTGTTCCATATGTGAGCTTCCTGGACAAAGCTGCACTCCATTATCTGTTTGCGTCAAATGCTTTTAGCACCAGCTTATCGATATAAATTTGGCCATTAAATGCATGTAATCTGTTATTACAACATCTCCCTCTTAGGAGGAGATTTATTTATTTTCCTGCTAATGGTCTGTTCTCATGAGGGCAGGAGTGCTTTGTTGGCTGAGTGTCCACTGTTGACTTAATCCTGGGTTGTAAGGTCACGATGCTAAATTGATGTTTTTTTTTTGGGGGGGGGGGGGGTAGATAAAACAAATGTTAACTAGGCATTAACTTTATCTAAAGCATTAATTCCCTAATGGCAATTCATGTTTTTACATATGCTGGATTTTCTTTAAATCTGTAATCAGCTTTCTGCTTAAGTGTACATCGTATGTTTTTACCGCTCTGTATTTCATGAAATTACAAGATCTCAACTCTATTCATATTTTGGCTCCAATCTGAACCTCCAGCCATATGGATGGGACACAACTCAATCCCTACAACCACTTAAATTCCATTTAGTTAAATATTTTACCTTCGTAACAGGCTCAAGTTATGACAATCAGTTAATCCTCATCACGATGTGAGATTAATTTACAGATTATTATAGAAATACGATGTCTCTATGATATTGACCGAGGCCTATTCCAGTTCAACTTCCTTCCACCAAGTTTCGTGGAAATCCATCCAGTAGTTTTTGTGTAATCCTGCTCACATACAAACATAGAAATAAACCAACATACAAATGAAAAAACATTTATTATACTACACTCATGTATAATTAATAAACATTTTGGGCGTTTTGCCATTTTATACTGTTCTAAGTTTCTATATCACTTGTTTTACTTTTAATTCCATTGGATTCAGTGACTCATTTGCATTACTCGTTTACATGCTAAATTTTCCTTTTAAACATATGAACCGTTACATAATAAATGTAAAACCTTTTTTGGCATGAGACCCCTTACAATGAGGGGGGGGGTTCTTTCTATGAGTGACCTCTTTGTTTAACCCTTATTGTAGATTGTAGGAATAGTCCAATGTTTCACAAGAAAATAAAGATATATTTCAAAAGCTTTCAAACATGTGTTTAGAAGAATGTATCATAAAGCTGGTAAAAAGCTCCATGTCAAGTAGTAATGACATTAAACTGCTGTTAATGCATTGATGTCCATACATTATTCTAACAAAACAGTAATAGAGGTACAAATATCAGTATCAGTCCATTGTTCTCTGCGGAACATTTACTCTTTTGTTGATTATGCTTAAAATTAGAGATGCTGGTCTTCTTTAAACAAAGCGTTGTAGCTTTTTCATTTAAAACAACAGCAGCATTTATGAAAATCTATAAAACCCTTTTCCACAGATCTCTGCTTCTCTTTGTCGACATCAGACCTCTTCAGGAAATAATCTCAATGGCTGAAGATTTTTACATAAGAGTTGACAAAGTTTCCTTAAAGCAGTAAAAATGTATACCAAAACTATTTGAGTGTTTTGGAGGAATCAAGTTTTTTTTAAGTCTTATTAAAACAACACATATTAACACTTAGTGCATCTGACAGAATTGAGTTTAATCTCATCAAATCCACCCTCCACCTTACGTGGCTCATCACGGACAGAGAGGGTCGTGAAACGCCGTCCCTCAACCGCCAGTCTGACAGGAGCACAGAAACACTATTGTTTCAGACTTTTAAATGAGATTCCATGACTTGTTGTTGCAGATGAATTATGTATGTGTTGCTGTGTTGATATGTGATAGACGAGGTCTCTCTGGGAATGTGGGACACATGCTTATGCATAACAATGGTCTTCAGTTGCACTCTCTCCGACAAATTGGCCGAATATGTCCAGTGTTCCCGCTTCATGAAAGAAAGTCTCTGCGGTTTATCTTGTGATTATCGCTCATGCAGCTGCTGCAGACGAATCAGGTCCATATCCCACTTTATCAAATGACGGTTACACTCTATTCAAATGTCCATGTACTTTCACTCATTCTTTATTCTTTAAAGATGCAGCCATATGTCTGTTGGTGACATGAAGCTGATGATAGCTTTGTCTGTTAAAATCATGAATTCTTCATCGTTGACATCTGTTGATGTCTTTGTCGTGCTCTTCATCTTACCAGACATGAATTGACACATTGGTCTGTTCCCAATAGGCATTTTGAGTTAGTCTGAGTCAAATAAAGAAGAATGTTCATAACTGTTCCAGTGAGGTGATATTTTTGTGGAATTAGGTGCTTATAACAGGTTATTTAAATGATATTTTGCTTTTATTGAATTGCTATTTTAAATAATACAGAATTATTTCAATAACTTTAGGACTGGATCTTAAAAATCCCACATTTGCAATGAAATAAAATAACATATGGGCAAAGAAGGATAATATCCAACTGTCACAAATGATTATTATGAACTTCGATATGGATAGATAGATAGATAGACAGATAGATAGATAGATAGATAGATAGATAGATAGATAGATAGATAGATAGATAGATAGATAGATAGATAGATAGATAGATAGATAATTAGATAGATAGATAGATAGATAGATAGATAGATAGATAGATAGATAGATAGATAGATAGATAGATAGATAGATAGATAGATAGATAGATAGATAGATAGATAGATAGATAGATAGATAGATAGATAGATAGATAGATAGATAGATAGATAGATAGATAGATAGATAGATAGATGGATAGATAGATAGATATTAAGTGAGGAAGAGAAAAAAAAGTAAAATAGTTTTCAAATAATTTAATGATTAGCAATAAATAAAGCTGATAACAGTGAATGAACTAAACCTGTGACCTTGGTAATATGGATTGAATCTACACACAGTGTTGCTGTCACTGGCCTATTAACCATGGGCAAAGACAAATTGTTACCGGCTACAAGTAATTGGAAGAATTATGGAATTGCTTTTGTTTGACCTGCAGAGTTTAAATGGATTTTTGACGTTCTGATATTTTGTCCGAGGTGTTTATGTGACTGGTTTATAGTATTATTATTAAACTATATTTTCATTGAGAGACAAATTTTGGATGACTGTGCTCTTAACTCATATCTCGGTTCTATCTCGGTTCTATCTCCACCGGAGGCGCAACCTGGAGATCCCCATTCGCGTTGAAGTGCGGCCGCTCGGGGAGGAGGATCGCAGAGCACCGGGCCTCCAGGCGCCGGTCCGCAGAATGTCCTCTTATTCTTTATTGTTAAACATCCTCCAATGCGATGATATGATTAATGAAGCGCGTCTGCCGGATCCATATGTCGTCTCTAGTGTCGCTTGTGCTTAATTAAAACCAAATGGATACTCGGGGGCTCCGGGGTCCTCCTGCAAGACGACCGACCCAGGCCTCCTCTTATCGCACACTTATCACTTTGGAAGCTGTGATTCTGTTGTTAAGATTATTTTCTTACTGGCTTTCTGATGTGGGGGAGAGCTTGATCATTATTCATTTATTTGGCTGTGGTATAAAATGTAAAATATCCCATTTTACGCGTGGATCAGACTCTGTTTCTTTCAGAAACACTGGATGGAACTGAGCGATTTTTAACCAGATTATATCATATGTTGCTCAGATTATATATTTTTATTAATATGAAATCGTTTTGAAATTGTATCCCATCATTTTTTAGATGTAAATAGTTTCTATTTATGTATCTGTGTTATCATCCTTGTCGTTATTTGGGTCACGATTTCAGGTCGCCACTTGTGCCAATTCCAAATGGTTGTCATTGTCATGTAAATTGATCAGAAACATATAAATCAGTGTTATCTGTGAAGCCTCAAGTGAATAAAAGTAGAACAGGCTCCATGTTTAATAGACTGCACGGCAGACACCAGTCAGCTGTGTGCGGCTCTGTGATTGTGTGCGTCATAATGGGCGCTAATTGGGGGTCAAATGCGCAACAAAGCCCGTCAACGGCAGCGAAAAGTCACCGCGCCATGCAGTTATAAGAAGCTTGATGACGTCTCCTGCCACATCCTAATTAGAGCGATATTGCACGAGCCCTCTTCATCATCTTCCTCTTCTTTAATCCATACATGCACGAGCCCCTGGAGCTAATATTATATCACATACACCCTAAACGCAAAGAGGGGCGTTCACAGAAGTATCCACATGTGCCGTGCACACGACTGATGACAGGGAATGCAACAGATGACTGGATCTGATCAGTATTATTTTGTACTGGATCCCAAAGACAAGTCATAGTACAAGAACAGTACTTATGATATGCTTTCATGTTTTAATATATTCTTTTAAAAGGGTCACTAATATATATTTTTTAACATAAAAATGTTATTTCCCCCGGATGATGACTTATTTACCCACATGCAGCCCATGCACCTCAGCAGATAGTGCCTGTGAAGTCTTAACGTCAGGCCTCTGTGCTGAGCGGATTCTTTTTGTGTGTGTAACGTGTCTTTCAGCTCCTGTTTGCCGCTGGACTCTGAACAGCCAGAGCTCATTTTCCCCATTTCTCTCCGTGAAATGGCCCGAGCGGTGCAGCCCGTCAATAAAAAATGTTGGATTATCCTCTTTATGAGACGGGATTAACATGGCTCTCCCCCTCTGCCGTTCACATTCCCCCCCAGTCGTGGCAAGGAATCCACGGACCTGTGACGTGGCAGTGAAGTGGCGGTGCTGCAAGTCAAGTAATCGACCCTTGCAAAGCACAAATGGCACTTTCAATGTGGGTCAAGTTGGTTTGTGCTGCTGTGAAATCTATCATGAGGGTAACTCTTCCTTCTTTATTGGCTTTGTCGACATCTTTTTTGTGTGTGAAACAGAAACAGGAAGAAACACAGAAGATGTGGATTGATTTTACGCACGAGTTGGATCAGGTTCAAGTGGTCTTTATTGTTGTTTAGTGTGTTTATGGCATCCTCACCGCTGCGACCTTATTGACAAAATGTGTCCTCGTCCAAATGTATCATCTTTGAAAGGGCGAACACGGCAGGAGACATGGGAATAAAATTATCTAATTCACAGCTGGATTCGTGGCGCGTGTTTGTATACGCACAAAGCAAAATTGCATACAGTTACAAGGAATCACAATTTATTTAATAAACAAAACTCAAAACACAAGGGGGAAGTTAATAATTCATAAACACATTAGGGACATGTATGAGCACACGCACTGATTGTCTCTTATAACTAGTCTTAAACATATTTCTCATAAATTAAATAGTGCATCCAGGTTCATGTCAGAGCTGCCCTCACACTCTCTCTACAACACACACGTACACACACACACACACTCTCTCTCTCTCTCTCTTTCTCTCTACAACACACACACTCATGCACATCGCTTTGATCAAAGAGGCCCTTCAGCGTGCCAACGAAATAAAAAGACAAGAGAGGGGAGTCTTTAAGGAGCTTAGAAGAAAACCTGACCTATTCCTCAAACTCAGCCAACTTAGGCTTGGATCTTTTTTTTTTTAGCTCTCTTGATCTTTTTTTCCCCTTTTGGTCAACACATTTGTTCCGTGTCCTTGATCAAAGTTGGGAGAAGTCAGTCTGAATGTTCAATAAGTTAAACCCAACAAGTGAGACCCTGCTCGAGGTAGAAGTTGGGGCCTTTGCTGCTTCCCAAACTTGGGGCTTTGTTACATAAAGAAGTCTGCAGTTTATGGAAAAATGTCCCTTTACTTTCTTCCTCTCACAACACTTGAAACTTCCACGCTGCTTGGTCCTTGTAATCCAAACAGTCCGTGTTGAAATTGAGCTTCCACGATGAAGCTGTCTGGTCCTTATAGTCCAGGCAGTCGGCGGGGCCGCTGAAGCCGAGGCCCGCCGCTCCGTACGCCGACGAGGAGAGGGAGGAGGCCGTGCTCAGGTGGCTGGACGCGCCGTTGCTGCCCATGGGGCTCATAGCGGCGCCCGAGAGCTGGTGGTGCATAGGCGACAGGTAGGAGCCGCACTCCATGCCGGTGAAGTAGGACGATGAGCCCGTGTAGCCCTGGTTGTAGCCCGACGCCTGCGTGTAGGCCATGGGGTAGGAGCGTTGCATGCAGGAGGAGGAGGAGGTGGAGAGCGGGTCGGAGAGCGGGGAGATGGAGGCAGGGCTCCAGATAGACACCGGCGCCGCGCTGCCGCTCACAGCCGGGAGCGAGGTGCTGGAGGGCGGCGTAAATTGGCCGCTGGCTCCGCTCTCGGAGCTTGGCTCTCGGAGCGGGGAGCACTTCTTCTTCACCGGCCTGGTCACTGCTTTATTCTGCACTCCACTCTGGGTCTGCTGGGCCTGCTGGCGATGCTTGGCCCGTCGGTTCTTGAACCACACCTAAAAAGACAAGGAGCGCTAGAATTAGTTAAATCCAGTTTTAGAAACACATATTTATTTTGTTAGAGTTTCCAGAATTTAAGGCAAACTCCACAAACCCTGTAATGTCACTTTAAATATATTAATATACACATTAATGCGATCAGAAACTCAAAACAAGATTTAATTGTAGGCCTACTACTGAGGCAACTGTGTCTATTTTTATTTTTTACAAATTTGTATTATTATTTATAGTCTTTGTAGTACATTTCCGATAGTCTTGTAGATTCAATTCAATTGCTTTATGGATTATCGTTCTGTAAATATATAACCTGAGGGGAAAGGGCATTAGTGAATATGGGCTGTAACCATTATATTGACTGATGAAAATACAAAAGTGGGTTACTCATACAGGGAGCTAGTCAAATAACATTTCATCAACCAATTACATTAAATTAACAAAAGTCTTGAAGAGGACACTCTGCAGTATTGGGCTATGTGTGTGTGAGCGTGTGCGTGTGTATTTGATTCTCACCTGCACTCTGGACTCGGGCAGGTTGATCTTTAAGGCCACCTCCTCCCTCATGAAGATGTCAGGGTACCGGGTCTTGCCGAACAGGTTCTCCAGCACGTCGAGCTGGGCCCGGGTGAATGTCGTCCTTTCCCGCCTCTGTTTGCGAGGGGCGCCTGGAAAACGAAAAAGAGGAAATCAGTTATTTTGGAAATACGGGAAACGAAATAACACTTTAAGAGCAGCGAATTTCGAGTGGCCAGACTATACTTATGATGCAAAACAATTGAGATAATAAGAAATTATCTCAAATATCTGACCCAATTTGAATAACTAAGACTTCAAAAGTTCTAACGAGGGATTTTCGAATAGAAAAACAATGGCGGTAGCATATCAATTTATTAATACGTTAAAATAATGAGTCGATCATCATTTTAATACCCAACATACATGATGCAGAATACATTTGTTTCAGTCTCTTACCGTGGTATCCCACAGATGGGTGCAGCAGGTCCACTCCTGAGGCAGATAAGCTCAGTCCGTTCACCGTGTACGGCGGCTGCTTCAGATAGGACATCATGCTGGCGGCCGTTGTATGAGGAGGCTCCGGTGAGAAGAAATTAAGGAAAAACGTGTTTTAATCCTCGCGAGTCTCCGGTTGTGATGTTTCGCGACCTGAAGTCGGGACACAAAACAAGATGAGGTTTTGAAAAAAAACGTGTTAATCGTCTCTTGCTCGAAGGACGTTGGGATTTCTCTCTCGTGTCCGCCGCGTCTTTACGCACAGCCGTTTACGCACAGCGCTGGGTCGCAAAGAAGTGGGCGTCCTCGGGCTCTGCGGGCTCTTAAAGCCGAGTGGAGACCCCCAGCTGTCCCCTGCTGGACTCACGATGCTGTCTGGCTGACAAGCGTTTACGCCATCACCCCCCCCAGCCCCCCCACCCCTCCAAACACACACTAACTGCTACTATAACTCCGCCCATCCCTGTTACCCCCCTCCTCAAACACACCCCTCTCTCTCTCACTCCTCTAGTTGCTGCTGCCACCAAAACAAAACATTGTCGTTAAAAAATGCGCACACTCGCTGGGGCCCCAACCGGGCCCTCAATTAACATATACCCACAGGTTAGACGAAGCTAAATAGACAGCTGATTGGGGGGCCATTTGCAGAAACAAAGCCCACTGTTGACGGATAAGTAATGCTGATAACAAAAGACTGCAGGGAGCAAACAAAGGAGGCAATACTGCAAACTGAGCGCTCATTCAAACACAGCCGAGAATCTTCATTTCTATATCTGCAGGCCCCATTGTTGGTTTCCACTAAAACCCATGTACATTCAAATGTAACCACATTAAAATAAGAAGGACAACTTTAGCAAATAATTAGAAACATGTAGATGTTCTCTCCCCCTCCCCAAAAAAAGTCAAGGCGATAGCACTGACGTATTATGACACTCCTCAGGGCGATTCCCCGTCCTTCACTAATGAATTGCTCCCGATAATTAGATTTGGAAGGTGAGACTATCGAAAAGTGTTGATTAGAGAGGAGCACTTAATCTTAATCTAAACAAACAGGGAGATGGCCCACTACATTTGTCTCCAACACTTGGAAATACAACAACAACGATTAAATAAAGTTTTACAGGGGAAAAGAAACCTTACGTTTAACTCTCAAATTTTACCAAAAATACAAATTAGATTCAATTTTTATTGGTAAAGCGATTAAATAACAGAGGAACAATTCAAACTTTTACGGGGTAAAAAACACCAGAGGAAACAAAAAACAATTACATAGGAAAACATGGCTATATTTAATTGCTGGAGAAATATCACATGAGGATCTCATCAGTAAACTTAATCTATAGATTAACAAGGCCTTTGTAAAAAAAAAGCACTTCATTTCTTAGATAAAAAAAAAGTGCTCTATAAATAAAGTTATTATAATTTTAAATGATGGGGATTCATTTATGAGACAATCATGTGATTGTTTATATAACACAACATTTCATTACGTTTATATGTAAAAGGTATTGGTAAATCACACGCAGAATATGACTAGTTACTAGAATCATATTGTGATTCTAAGTTAATTTAATTTAATTTTCTAAAAGTTAGGCACACACATGCATGACAAAGACAACTATTTAATATTATAGAAAATAAGAAAATCGTCATGGGCAGCAACATCTTTCAGATTATATTTTAGTAATATTTATATATTTTTTTTATCAACAGCTAATTAGTCTCCATGTTTTTGTCTGTGGCCTGTGCCAACGTTTAGTGACGCCTACCTGTAGAATAAAGTTCCCAGGACCCCAGGGTGCTCCTTTTTAATGATGATGATTATTACATGGAGCCAATAACGGACACTGCTCCTCTCAATCTGTCACTCTTCTCCTCCTCGGGCCACCGCTTGCTCCACATCCGTTCAATAATAAACACCCTGCTGCCTCCTCGGTAATTATTATTATTGGCTACATGAGTTTTTTTTTCCTCCTTTTTTTCCCTGTAAGAAATTAACGAGATAATCCGGACGGCACGCGCTGGCCTGATTACAGGACGCCAGCCTCGACTCCGCATTCAGGCCTCCTTAATTTTCTGCGTCAGGAAAATAAAACAAAGACTGGCATTGTATATATGAGACCAGCTGACTGCCAGACAACCGGGACCCCCACCCCACCACAACACCCCCCCCCCCCCAGCCCCAACACAGCATAACCAGCCCTGCTACTCACTTTCCCAAACTGACACAGTAAGGATGCGTGTATTATTATTATTATTGCTATAAATATTATTAACATTATTGTTATTAATATTATTAACATTATTGTTATTAATATTATTATTATTGTGGACGTTTAATATCATTTCATATTATTTTATTTTATCATCATATTTATACATATTTTTCAAACGTAGAAAACTATTTAGCAAATCAAAGCACAGGCAAAAATGGTATGAAAATAATAAAACAAAAAATATATATGGAAGAATACTAAGGGGATTTCAAATGCTTATTCTATTCCACTAATATACAATTAGGATATTTGACTTATTGACACTGAACAATTCAGTTATTTAACTTGACTTCCTCCCACCCCCCACCTCTAACATGCTGAGTGCATCCAGAGTCAAGCAGCCCAGCAGTTACAGTGTATATTCAGGCTATAGACCACCTATTATGTGAAGTTATCCACTGTCCTGCCATTACTCGCTTGACTGCCCCCCCCCCTTCAAAGCCCAGAGGTCCCCGGCCCACAGAGGCACAGAGGCAGAAAAGTTGGCTTTTTAAACACGCCTCCCCAATTATCTCCCTGTAGGCCTCTGTCTGTCTGTCTGCCCCTCAGCAGCAATTAGATGACAAACTGTTTCCCAAAACACACTTTGCAGAATGTGAACCGCGAAAGAGAAACAAGTCACTTACTTCAGTTGTTTGAAAGGGCCTTTATTTCCCCAACGCCTCTCTCTGGTTTAGCAGAGTGTTTTTTATGGAGCTGCTGAGATTATATTCTCCTCCGGGTGGGAGCTTGTTGGCTGTGGATAATACTAAGAGATGCTGGGTATTTATGTGGAGAGAGAGAGTGGAATTGAGGGAGGGAAGGAAGGAAGGAAGGAGGGAGGGAGGGAGGGAGAAGATTTATAGCATCCAGTGGTAAGGAGAGAATATGTGATGATGTGCAGATGTGTGAGAGGATGCAGCAGCTGGAGGAGAGAGGCCTGGTGGTGCAGCATCGGCACCACAGCATAATTGATTATGGATTATGGCACACGTTGTATCGTTTAACCATGAAGTAAATATGTAAGATATCATTCACAGCCGTAATAATGAATGCACAAATTTCATATTATCTAATTTTCAGCAGCAGACCAAGTGTCTATGCCAGATTTTTTTAAAGACCAGGTACAGATGTGTATGATGATCAAAGCATTTTTATATATTTTCATTTCATTCGACATATAATTCAGGATATTTGTGTTTCCACGGTCGCCAAAGTGTGAACTGTTGGGTTTCTATTCATTGTAAAGTTACATTGAGATGATGTATATTATGATTTGGCCCCATACAAATACATTTTTATTTTTCAAATCAGCGGCGATAACAAAATCATTCAAGGAGCAAAAATGTTGAAATATCGACATGCACTAAATAATTTATTTATTTATTCAGTCATTCATTCATTCATTAATTTAATTTATAATGAAGTACACTTATAGGCCCTGGTTTATATTCTGACTTAAACATTACATATAGACGGAGAGGATGTTAAGCTACAGGATATACACAGTTAGATTCAGCTGAGCAAGCAAAAATGGAAGTAGTGTTTTGAAGTAGTAACTTCTCTGGGGTCTGTCACGCTTTGATTCTGTGTAACCCTGTAAAGCAGATTTAAGAAGAAAAAAAGGGGCCAGCCCCCCTCCACTGTGGACCCCCCGCCAGCACCAACACCACAATTATATGTGGAGTTGAGCAAAATGTCTGAGTTACACCACGACACAAAAAAGAGTATTTACTTTCATGTAGATTTACCTCTCGCCCTGTTTCACACAACCTCAATCTGTGTCCACTTCCATTTTGGGATTAAATAAAATGTCTGTGCTGGATTAGCAATGAAGCTAATTCTGCTCGTGCTCTTTCCGCTCAACTGCAGAGCCGCATTCTAATCCCAATTCAAAGTGGATTTCTCTCTTATTTCCAAATCGGTTTCATACCATTTAGTCAAATCTCCGTCCTCAACAGTGATCGCTGAGAGGAGGAGGTTGATGCTGCAGAACAAGCAGCAGGTTAGAGAACTAATTAGGAGCCTAGATGATGAACAGACTGTGAGGCTGCGTGGGTCGTTAGACAAGCCTGAAATCAATACTGACTATGGCAAATCATTTACTGTATTTATGTGGACACCTCATTGTGTATTATGACATGCCGTGTTTTGCTTTTATCAATGAGGTAAGGAGCTACTTTTTCATTTCGATTGTTAGTGGACTGGAAGAGTTTTGAAAACAAGAAGGAAAAATTAATAAAAATATCAAACTTCCTGTATTTATACTGGACTTCTATTTAACCCCTCTGTGATCGTACAAAAACAAACAGCCCAATAGGGCTTAAGTATCTGGTGGCCTTGTCGTCCCACAGCAATGTTCCTGGCTCACGCTGAGGCCTTTCATCTGCGTCTCTGATATATAATTCATCAGAAAATATCTAATAGCCCTGGGGAGCGTTTTCAGCTAAACGGGGCCGTGGTTGTAAAGAAGGTGAAGTCGCTTGTTAATGTCTGTGGCAATATGCCCTCCCCCTGTCTCCGGGCCAATTGACGAAGTCACGGTTTCTCCCGCTGTTTGAGCGAGAGGAACTGAAGACTGGGAATCGTGGGACTGTAAATGTGGCTCTCTCACAGTGTGGTGGATTATACTGAAGGAGCGTGTGATGTGCTGCCTCCTCTAGATCCTTCTGTTTACTTCTTACAGGACTGGTTCATGTGAAAATAAGACTCGTTCATGTGGTCATACACAACATGGAGGGTAAGAATAAGTTCGGCCTATTGGGTGCTTTCCTAAAAATCTAACCGTGCCTTCCTACCTGCCTGCATCTATCTATCTATCTATCTATTTATCTATCTATCTATCTATCTATCTATTTATCTATCTATCTATCTCTCTCTATCTATCTGTCTATCTATCTATCTATCTATCTATCTATCTATCTATCTATCTATCTATCTATCTATCTATCTATCTATCTATCTATCTATCTATCTATCTATCTATCTATCTATCTATCTATCTATCTATCTATCCATCCATCTATCCATCTATCCATCTATCCATCTATCCATCTATCTATCTATCTATTTATTGCGTGCGACCCTTCGTGCTATGTGTCTGAAACAAAGCACCTACTGCATATTTCTCTTTATCTTTTATCATATCATAATTTCAGATAAAATGATATTTTAGACAATTTTATTGCAAATATCGTACACTAATGCAACTGGGAATTTTACGATGTCCTTTGTTTGACCCAACCTCACAATTACGTATGTGTAAAAAAATGTCAAATAGCAAATCAATAACAGCAACCAAAACAAACTGGGAATCCTCATTAAATTGGTGTTTTCTAATTTCTGAAAGGCTTTGTATCAACTTAAGAAAAATCAAACCATTATGTTATTTCTCAGTTTTCCCTGATCCTCAATTCTGTTCACTTCATCTGTTCCCTTCAAGGTCAAATCAATGACTTGGCCCACTCAACCAACCCCATCTGTTACACACACACACACACACACACACACACACTTGCACAAAGCTGTATTGGACACATGATTGTGTTTATGCCATCTGCACTGTAAAACCCCACATTGATAGATTTATTGATAGGCACAGAGCAAGAAGCAATACATGTATTGATGATGCTATATGAGACCAGAGTGAGCCTCAGTGGATAATAAACTACTGGGTAATTACCAGAAGAGTCTGTCAGCAGGTGTTTCATGAAGAAAACAATGGACGCAAAGTTAGCAGATTTTTTAAGACACCTTATTTCATTTAAGTGATACATTCTATTAAAGAGACCTATATTTTTTTATTTTTGGACTCCAGCCTCATCATTGGCTTTAAAAACGTAAATCAAATAAACTGGTTGCAACAGCATAGTTTCTAAGCTACTACAGCGTTTTGGACTCTTAAATCAGAAATTCTTACTGTTCCAGTCGAAAAACCCTCTTTCAAGATCCCACTCACATCATCATCTTCAAACCGAACCCTAGTATGTTCTCCTGCTTTCTTAATAATTTTAGACCAACATTATAAGTTAAGCAGCCTTTAACTCACGATCATAAAGAAAACCAAGTTAGCATCATGTAAGTATATGGACTAACTACATTTAAAAGGGAGCTGTCGGAAGTGTCTATTTCTTATGGAAAGTGCTCTTGTTGATACCACATTTTTTTATAGGATGTGAAACGTAAATGCCCAGGACTAGGCCTCAATTTTCCAGAAAGACCAAATAGAGAGATTACACGGAGTGACAGCAGATGTTTCATACGACTCACGATGGCTATTTCTCATTGAAACCAAACCCTGTGTCAAACGGCGCTGTGCTAAAGCAAAAGTTTAAAGTGGATTTACTTTGCCCTCAGAAATAAATCCAACGATGCACTGATCCCATTTAAATAAATGGATTCGGTTTTTTGAAATGATGATTAGACATCTGTTCTGTTGAGAGACACGTTTCGTTGGCGCTATCCTTTTTATTGTGCTCTTGAGTTCATGTGGCTGAGGTGCACACAGGTTGATAAAGGTGGACAAGGATAGGGCCGACAGAAATCAGGAGAGGCTTATGTCTATTTTACCAGGGAGACGCCATTACCCTGCCTTGGCCAATAGTGCAACAAAATCTAAATCCTGTTTTTATCACTGTTACCGTTTTCATTCTAAAATTTTCAGAGTAAGATCCTTTTCCTAGTTGCCTCAGTTTCCACATGATTTTGAGTTAAGAGTTTGAGTGTTATGACAAATAGCCACAACATTTTGTCTTTGATAGTGTCAGTGATATATGCTTTATGATGCACCTGCAGTATAATTATTACCATTGGACCCCCTTAGCGCCCACCAGCGTGGCCTACATCATATCATATTCATGCCCTTCATTGAGATACACCCACCACTTGTGGTTGGGCCCGAGGCAGAGTTGAATGTCTTGTCCCTGCTGGTACCTCGTTAACCTCCCATGGCCTGCGGCTAGTGTTAGCCAAACTGAGAAGCCTCATACCTGGGTATTGGTCAGCAGGGACCGGCCCCAGGAGCCCAGGACCCCCTGCCAGGCAAGGGGAGGGAGGCAGGCGGGACAGAGGAGGGCCAAACAAAAACACAACCTGGCATCCCCACGGCAAACAGCCCACCTACTGTCAGCCAGCATCTGGGCCACAGCAACACAGCTCCCTCTATTCACATTGTGATGACGGCAAATAGCATGCAGCACACACACAAAGACACACACTGCTGCAAGTGGCTGGATTTATTCAGGCTCCTTAAGCACAGATTCACTCCCTGCAAACCTGCAAAACCTTTAAAAAAAATGACCTGTTTTTCAACTTAAAAGGTATCTTTAAAATCACTGAGTTTATATATAGGGTCTATTAGTGCAACACATCAATGTTTTGAGAGGAATTTGAGAAAAAGCATCTGCATTGATGTTACTTTTTTGAGGTTAATACTTTGAATAAACTGTTGACCATTATACTTTGAAGAGAATGTAGAATTACTTTCGGAAATTGCCAGAGAGAAAGAATGATGGAAAGAGGCCGGGGAAAGATTGACAGAGAGAGAAAGAGAGAGACACAGGGAGGAGGAGTGTAAAGTTAATCCAGACTGAATCGATGGGCCCGGCTACAGGAGTGACACTGAAAACAGTTTTTCTTTTCTTTCTTTTCTTTGCAAATTTGCTCTCCCCTCTCTCCCTCTCTCTTTGCTTCCTCCCGTGCCTCTCGCTATTTTCCTGCCTTCTTATCCTTTTTAATTAGAGGGGCTATTCTGCTGCACAGAGGACCTTAATCCCCAACTGACCAACAATGCAAAAAGCCAGCCTTTGAACAGCCGGCCCGCACCCTTTCTTGGCCCTCAAACCTCCCCTCCACCGCCACAGCCACCAATCATGGTGCTGCTCGAACCCTCCACTGCTCTCTCCTTTGGCTCTCCAGCTCGCTCTCTCTCTCTCTATTTATTTCCAACATCTTTGACAAAGTGCTTGAGGAGCCGCCGAAAGAGCATTTCAATATCGGCCATGCTTCTCAATAAGCTTTGCTTGGGTACCAGGACAAAGTTGAGGTCAAAATGGCAGGTGATTCTAAGTGAATCGAAAATATTAAATTGACTCTGGAACATCTGAGGTATATTAAAAAGAGACAGATTAAGCTTTATTTGTCACTTCCATGATACACTCACAGCCTAAATGGTAACAAAATGCCTTGCTCAAGGTGCAGGTCACATTTAAAAACCTTTGAAAACACAATTGGATGATCAAGGATTTATTGGTTACAGATTCAAATGTGACTTCATATAATTATACAGTAAGGCTTACAAAGCATGCCTCATTTTCAATGAGTCACTACTGTCTAATTGGAGAGAATATATATTGTTAAAGGAGCAATTCGAGGCACAAGGGTCTGTTTAAGTGCGAGCGCAGGGTTTTCACTGAAAAAAATGTCAAAATCTGAATTAGAAAACAAGAAGTCCTGCCCTCAAAGAGAAAGACCATGTGCGTGAGTAAAGAAATGAAAAATAAACACACACTCTATTAAATCCTGAGATATTTGTGTTATTGTGTTAGTTTATTTCATAAACACTTTACATTGGGGACTGGTAGGAAAACTACCAGGAAATGCCGGATTAACTAGACATTTGCATTCTCAAATACATCTCTTCAAGAAAAATGTCAGAGAAATGACTTCAGTGCATATCGGAGAGCAGGTTAGAAAGAGAATAGGCTGCAAATTCCTCCACTGGGCCTCATTTCCATATGTATACTTATCTCATGATGGAGTCTATTAGGGGGAAGCCTTGTTGTCTTGTTAAATGATTATGTGCAGCCATTATTCGTAGGTTAGCTGGAGATAGAGATAATGAGTCCGAGTCAGGGAGGTGAACATAATGAGGGTTCGGCTGAATAACTCATCACAGATAAAAACACAATACCTGAGTAATAGTTCATGACCAATCACATGCACCAGCCTGCAGAAGAGTTTTTATTCTTATGTGTTAAATCAAGTTGACAGCTGGAGTCAATTTTTTAAGTATTATAAATAAATAACTGAAATAACTTGGCTCTCAATAATGTCATTTCTACTAATAACAATATGCCAACTAAGCCTGAAAGTATCTGAACAAGTTTTCCTGTAATTCTGCTCAAGCGAATTTTCCATCAACATTTTGCCGACGTTGCAGCCTGACAAACTGTCACTGCGGCACAATAACAGTTCTCACACTCTCAACCCCGCTTCGCCTGCGACGGACTGGAAAAAAAGAAATTTCCTTTCACCGCCGCCGTCGACCCCGGTCTCCTATTTTTATGCCCGTCGTGCTGGCTCGACGCTGCCTCGTACAGAAAGGGAGCGAAGAACTGCGGGCCCGCCAAGCCTTCTGCCTGGCTAATCACAGGCCCAATATTTCCATAGCAGGCAATTAGCATGTCGCTTTTATGTGCGAAAATGGGTGAGGCGAGCGAAGGAGTGAGTCGGGGAGAGAGGCACAGTAGAAACGGAGAGAGAATAAAAGAGCAATTAAGATGTTGGGTGAGCGGAGGACAGAGACAGGCGGTCTGCTGCCGTGTGATTTGAGGCTTGCAGGCCCAGTAATTAGCCCTTCATTGTGAGATAATGGACTTGGCTGGTCTTCCTGGTTCCCTGAGCTGCCCAGCCCGACTCGACCCACGGAGGGTCAAAGGGCACAATGTGCAGTTTGGCTCCTATGTGCACGTGTGCGTGCATGTGTGTGTGAGAGTTACAGGGAGAGCGAGAGAGAGAGAGAGTGTTAAATGTTGAGTAAACTTGCAGCATCTATTAAAGTGCAATTCAGTAAAATTAAAAGACGTTCTCCGCATTCAGATAAATTGATAATCTGTGTAAATCTGCAAAGTTTCTGCCTGGCTTCAGGCTTTTGGAAGACGAGCGCGCCAGTGAGAGCGGCGGCCGGCTTTGCGGCGTTGGAGTCATCTCTCTCCCGGCCTATCGCTCCTTTTCTCCCACCATCTTTAGAGGCGCAGTAATCTGTGAACCCTGAATCATAAGCTTGGGGTAAATCTATGTAATACGGGTAATTCGATGAAGCAGTATTTTCCTGGTGAGAGGCAAAATCCTGTTGACTATTCAAGGATTGAATCATCCAACAGTAATGCCATTAGACCAGTGCCACGGATTCCTTGGAAAATGTTGTTTAATTGCCAGTAACCAGCCATTGTCTGGTGACGGGTAAACACTAGCTGGAGAGGGAGGGGGTGGCGAGCGAGGAAGCGTGTGAAAAAGATGGCCCCTTCGGCCTTAGCCAATCGCCATTGAGAGACGGATTTGCTCGATGAAGCCCACGCTGCAAAGTGGCAGAGGCACTGGCTTAGCTAAAGTCTTCAGGAGCATAAATGCAGAGTAACTCTTTCCTTTTAATACAGGATTTGCTCAACAATGCGATTTAGGGGGGTGTCTATTCACGACAGACATTTTCTTTTTGAGTGGCGAGGTTTTTGAGGATCAAGCCTTGTTGCTCACGTTTATTAGCGCGGGGACTCCGCAGCTCAGGGATTGTTGGTTGTTGTAATCGTGGAGTTTATCCATGTTTGTGTTTTGGCTTTGTGTGTGCACCCTGACACTAAGTCCCATTCTTTTCCTTATGCATAGACATTTTTTAAGAACAATGTCCCGACCTACACGCAGCCGTTTGTCATGAGCCACACTTACGCCTGTTCTCCGACAATAAGAAAAATCATACTAACGATCCAAATCAAAATGAACTGATATAAAGCTTCTCGAAAAGTGTTCTCTACTTTTACGAGCTAATCCAATTCTGGCTTTTTTCAATGAGAATTTGACCATCTTGAGGGGCATTGTCGTTCCTCCCCGCGGCCCCCTGCTCTCAGGCCCGTCCCGGACGATGCAGATTGGAAGTGAGAGGTGTGGCGGCCGCGGCTCGCCTCTATTGTGAGCCGGTGCCTGGGAGACGAGCAGCGCTGGCAGACCAGACACTGATTGGGTTTGACACTGCGTCCAGGAGGCGAGAAGAGAGCTTTTCTTTTGCTCTTTTTTTCCTTCATCTATAAGTAAAAGAGAGCCCTTTCTGTATGAAAGACCCCTCCTCTCCTCTCTCCTCTCACTCCCCCGGGTTCTGTTGTGCTGCTCGCCCTCATCCTCCGTTCAGTTTTTCACTTTTCTTTTCACGTGCCCATATTGACTCCCTCATTTTTCTTATTCTCAGATTAAAACCGGTGGACTTCTCTTTCTTTTGTCTTCCTCTGTCATTGTCGCTCTCACTTAGAAATCGACCCGTAAATTTGCTCCTCCACATTTCGCCATCAAAAGTTTACTTTTGTCCCCTATTGCTAAAAGCAACACTGGTTGTTATAGTGATTGTAAGTGCAAACACAGAGTGCAACTAAATCCATCTCCCTCACTAAGCCTGACACTCTGCCACATACTGAGCCCAGTATTACGTGCTTAGGGGACACTTTGCCCCATACATACTTAATCACCACGCCTCAGGCAACGATCACATACTGCTCAACTGCAGCTTTTACACATGATTTAGTTTTCAATTAACTAAGCTTGTGATACTTCTTATTCACAGAGTGCAGGAGACATACAATGCAGCTGGTGTTTGTTCCTCACAACATCATTTTAAAGGGCCAAATAAGGGCGGACTTTGTTGTGTTCAAAGGAAACAAATCATCCTAACAAAACCTGTAAGGCTCATTCATTTGAGAATTGTTAGAAAATGCTTTTTATCAGTCTGGTTGAGAGTTAGATGAGAAGATGAAAACCTTTGTGAAGTCTGGATAGTAAACTTAAAGCTACAGACAACAGTCTGAGCCTGTTGCCCCGGAAATTCTCCAGAATTTTTCCTCCCAGCCCATGAGTGAAATATAAAATCTGCAACACTCTGCAGACACAAAACTGAAAACCCCCCAAAATAGTACAAATATAAAAGATGAGCCACACATGTAGAAGACGGCTATGAAGATGTCAACTTACGAAGACAAAGAGATTCAGCTTTTGGTGATAGGGGCCGGTGTAAAAAAAAAAAAAAAAGCGACCTCTGCAGTAGATTTTATACAGGTCCTGTCTCCTGAATGCTCTACTCAGATGGCACCCCTCACCTGAATGTTCTGGATATTTAGTTGTGAAAACGTCTGACTTGAACAATCTCCTGCTGCATGTTCTTCTTATGTGAAGGGCAAACTCCAGGAAAAGTCCAGACCCAATTTGGTAGACACAGGAGCTCATGTCTGTGGAAACCTGGGAAACAACCCCCTACCTGGTTCAGTGTAGATGTCTCTAAATTCCATAACCAAAACGCATCATGTTCACTTCATACCAGCATGAGCGAAGTGACAAATAAAACATTTGCCTCCTTGCGACAAAGAAAATCGCAGCATGGATTTGTGTGAAGTTGTCCAGCGCATTCACTTCACATTCTCATGTTTGTTCGGGCCCTAAGCTCCTCATTTGTTGTTGGGTAAAATAAACATATTTTGTTGTAGGGCTCACAACCTGTTTAAAACTAAAAACCCTTACAGAATAAACTGACCACATATAACATGTTAATTCATGAGCTGTAGCTTTGCGATACTTTGACACAGAGCCATGCTAGCTTCCTTTCCTCACGCTAAGCTACGCTAACTTCTCCTGGCTAGTTAATCGAGTGTTGATTTCGTAATCTAACTCAAGAGAGTGAAGAAGCTTATTCCCGATCTATTCCCTTCATGAAAAACTACAAATAGAAACTGCGTCAAGCGGCAGTTTCATCCCAAGAGGATTATGGGTAAGTAAGCTTAAACGTCGCCACACAACTTTCTGTGCGAGCAGTGAAATAGAGGAATGTGGGAAGGTGGAGTTTTGTCGGAAATCTTTGGCGCCGATCACCAAAGGAGAGCGCCATTCTCTCGATCCGCTTAATAGAGGCACTAATGACGATCCCCATTAGTTGAATGTATGCTTTTATCGCTGTGCCCTTAGATGACTGTAGCGTTTCATTAGACATGTCTGCCTCATATCTCACTTTGCACCCAGAGGAAACTGTGAAGGGATTAATTTTATGATGGACCCCCTGCCTCCTTCTGCCTCCTCCCTCCTCCTACTCCCTCCCTTCCTCCCTCCATCCGTGCTTCCCTCCCTCTACACTCAGCTCCCAGCCAGAGGGACCCGGGAGGAATAGTGTCTTTGTCGTCCTGCCGTTTTTTTTTTTCAGAGTTGAGGAACAAGAGGAGTTTAATCCTCATTGTCCAGGAGACTGCAGAGGGTGGTGGGGCTGGGGGGTGAGGGGGGGGGGGGTCCTTCGGCTGTAAAATGATCCAACTGGCCCCAGCTAATCCCCTCCTAACCCCCCCGCTACTCTCGGGCCTGACCCCCTCCCGGCCTTAATTCACGCCCGGGCCACTACCACAGAATCACACTTTATAAGACACAGATCTGTAAAGAGATAGAGACTGAATGTGCACTTTAAAAACACACAAACTGAAAAGGACGGTGTGGGATTGTCAAGAGTTTCCCTCTGTCACACACACATGCAGGAGAGAACCGTCATTCATAGATATGCAGTGAGTGGTTTAAGTGGGGTGCGTTTAAGTGGGATTTAACTTAATCACCTACACACGAGCCTAATCAACGGAGGAGCCCATCTTCAACTCTGCATAGGGATCCTCCACAACAGAGGAGGCGTCTAATCAACTGAGATGAACACACAAACACGTACACCATTTGTATTGTGTATATTGGTTACGTGTGTGTGTGTGTGTGTGTGTGTGTGTGAAGTGTTGAAGTGACAGAAAAACAAGAAACAGCCTCACAATCATTAGTGAGTAACCTTCATCATGTGAGTGGGTGTCCATGCAAAACCCTGTGTGTGTGTGTTTGTGCGCGTGTGTAGGCCAATATATGTGTGTATGAAAGATGTGGGTTGACAAATATGAAAAAAAGATAAAAGCCCTGGTGTTATTGTTGTTCTCATTAGCTGTAGGATTAGGAAGGACAGGGCCGGACATCTATTTGACGTTAAGTCTTTCTCTAACAAGACGGATGCTCGAGAAATCTTCTTTGAATTTTCCTACCTTTCTCATACCCCTCCTCCCTACCCTCCCTCCTTCTTGATCTCACTCCCTCTCTCCCGTTCTGTCTTTATTTCTGCTCTGTCTCTCTCTCCCCTCCTCTCTTTCTTTTTCTCCTGCACACCTCCCTGAGTGACAGCTCAATACCCGGCTCTCCCAGGCTTATCTAGCCTCAGCAGATGGTTGACTTGGATCACTGTTCATACGCCACGATCTGGGCCGGTGATAAAGACTGTTACAGAGGGAATATACGCTATCTCGCCATTGCCCGCTCTTTCTTCCTTTTTACTTCCCGTCCTCTCATCTTTCATTGATCTCCCATGTCGTTTTCTCCCCCTCCGTTTGTGTCTTTTCGACTCTTTTCAGTCTCTCCATCTCTACCTGGACCTCGCCGCTCGTCTCCTTGTCACGTCCTCCACCTTTCTCAGCAGTACTCTTTGTCCCATACCACCCACCCCCCCCCCTCAAACCTCCCGTCCGTTTCTCCTCATCTCCCTCCATCCCTCTATCCTCTGTGCATTGAATCTGGTGCTGCGTGATTGTCTCTGCATCCCTGCTGGGCTGGCGCCTGTCTAAAGGGCCCCAGGACCCTCGCGCACCGAGGGAGCTCCAGCCATGCCAGAGATGCCCCTCTCTCCTCTCCTCTCCTCTCCTCTCCTCTCCTCTCCTCTCCTCTCCTCTCCTCTCCTCTCCTCTCCTCTGCTCTCCTCGTCTCTCCTCTCCTCTCCTCTCCTCTCCTCTCCTCTCCTCTCATCTAATCTACCGCTCCTCTCCCCATTTATCTGATCTCTCTTCATCTCCACAGGATAGAAGAAAAGGTCAAATCTGGTCATTTCTGCTCCTTTTCTGGTTTCTTTGAATCAAAGCGTCACATTAGACAGTTACACATGTTGCCTGCATTTAAGATTGTATATACAGCTTTAAAAGACGTCACTTACATATGTTTAAAAGCTCTGTTTAACAATAAGTAAACAGACAAACTTGAAAAAGTGCTGCAGCCCAAAGCTTTCCTTGACTCACACCTACTGTTTTCATGCGTTTCATTTACACGATCACTGCATTTAAACAACTGATGTAACCTTGACAGAATTGAAATGTCCATTTTATGTTCGCTTCACTTGTGCAGAGTGGTCATTTGAAGTCGTCCGCCAAACAACAAAGCCGAGAGAGAGGGTATAGCTGCCCCTCGTAGATGAAGAAAGGGGGGAAGTGGGTGCTGCGGGAGCGATATGAATGAGAACGTACAACACAGCACCTTGTGAGGCAGCAGGGAAAAACACTGCACACACACCATACATTAGATTAGCTCTGTTCAATGTGTGCTATTGTTATATGGGAGAGGATGGTGATTATGATTTTTGGAAAAATATGACCAATTTAGAATCATATAATCTGATTCTAAAAACGCATTTCTGTCTGTTTGTGGAATGTGTATTTTGAAATTATTTTTATTTATACTTCAACTTCACACTTGGTATGTGTATTATTGATGTTCCTAGTTGAGCATGATTTTTTCTACGTCCTTGGACAAACTACAGCAGTGGTCTGCAACTATAGGTCAAATCAAGGGTCAAAATAGCAGCCAGAGTTTGATTTAAAAAAAAGTTAATGATATCAGACTGACTGATTCACTGGTGCTGCTCTGCGTATAGAATCTCTTTCTCTTCAGCAATTTCTCTACAAATTAAAAACATATATCCGTTGTGTTGCTGCATATTGAGGTGAATTTGAGCTTTTATTTTGAAAAGTTGTGATCTTTTGTCTAAAGATTGTTTGACTCAGATTTAGACACTTATCTGTTGTGCAGGACAACAGATAAGTTAAATAATCAAACTTCTCAATGAGTCCCACACGTGAACAGTATTAAAGACAATTGAGAGTTTGTGAAAAATATTGACTTTAAAATCCTCACTTTAGATACACCAGGTAGGATGAACACATATTATTCTGACTTCAATCAACGTCACAACTACCAGCACACAAATAATAATAAGTGACAGCATATTGTAGAACTGGAGGACTCACTAATGACAAGAAAACAGTTCTGAAGTAGCTCTGGAGCATCAACACAGGACAAGAGAACAGTTCATTCCTGCCGGTTTAGAAACGGACTCTACACAAGTAAGAACAATGATGCCAGCTCGGGTGTATAAGAAGCCTCCATGTGGTGGAAACCTCCTCCACTGTGATTTAATGCTCTCTCTCTCTCTCTCTCTCTCTCTCTCTCTCTCTCTCTCTCTCTCTCTCTCTCTCTCTCTCCAGACAATTTGCAGCCGTCTTAATCTGAACGCTGGAATCTGGCAACCACTCTGGAGCACCTGCATCCGTCCAGCCTGACCCGCTTTTGTTCTGGTCCGACCCCCTAACTTTAGCCCCTAATTAACCCAACAGAAACTAATTAAATGCAGCTCTAGTGGACCAGACGCCAGACTAAAAAAAAAAAGCAGAAGAAGGAGAAGAAGAGGGAGAAGAGGAGGGACACAGAGAAGTGAGCAGAGTGATGGGGAGCAATCTAATGTGACAGGCAGGAAGAAGGGGGAACAAAATAAAAAAGATGGCGATCCAAAGCTTGGCCTGCAGTCCCTGAGACAGAGAGATTCACACGAGGAGGGTTTGTGGATCTCAGTCAGACTATATTCATACTACGTTTATGTTTAACACCAAATCAGCCCTACTATGGAAACACATGCCTTGCACTACTCATAAGGAGAAGTTTGGAAACACTGCTTGACCATTGTAGTTTTGAAAATCCGGGCCCGCATTTATGTCGGGACGGGCAGAAACTAAGACATAGGGAAACTATGACGTGGACATTAGCCACGACTACAAGTGTAGAACACGGCATGAAGAAGCACTTACAACAAAAATTCTGGATTTTATAATGATACTACTGCATGAATTGGAGACAATCTTTAATTAGAGCAATTCCTGTTTACACTGGTCTCACGTGATCTGCATTTTCAGGCTATTTGGTGTGAACATGGATCAAAACTAATGCTGACCCAAAACTCTTGTGGAAGGCGATTGTTTTTGTTTTAAAAATCAAAATATGGATGTAGCCTCAGCCTGGGTTGTCCCGAGCATTGCTGTCCCTCTCCATGCTGACCCTGTGCTTCTCCGCCATTGTCTTTATCAAGGTATTTTTGGGGTTGCTCCTCAGGAACGAGTATGGCTGCCAACTGCTGTAATCACAAGCACACCAGGTCACATGACGCAACTGACACCCTGGAGATATTTGGAAAAGGGTACATAGAGACAGGGTGGAAAGAACCACGGAGAAACGAGAGGCAGAGTCGAATGAAAGGAAAAGGAGGAGGGGAGAAATAAAAGGATGATGAGATGGCGGGCGGGCGGGGGGTACATAGAAAAGGTACAGGACGGGATTGTGCGAAAGGAGATATGTGAATATGGGTTCAACCCAGCCAAGTGTCTCTGGCAAGACACTGCTGCTCCTCGTCCCAGGCAGGCACGGCTCGCTAAGTGATAGAGGAAAGTAATTAAGAGAAGGCTGCTCAAGTAGATAGGCCTGTAAAGGAGATTTGAGGAGGGGGAACTGATTGTGCATGTCTGATTCCCGCTCTTCAGAGAGTTCTCAGCCCCAAGGCTTAGCTTTCAAAGAGCTGTCTTTCTCCCCCGTCTATCTCTGCGTCTCCCGCGCTGTGACACGGCCTATATTTACAAACCACATACACATATATACATCTAAGGGAAATTCACATGTGCCCATGGTAGCTGAATGTAGGATAGAAAAGAGAAAACAAGAGGTATCAGCATTTCACTTACTTATACTATCTATTCATATATCCATCTATCCATCTATCCATCTATCTATCTGACCTTGTATACCATGTGAACCATGAGTTCACCAAACAATGTTCAATCTCTGAGTGTATGGAGCTCCCTGTGGATGAAATAGATCAACACTGCCACCTAGGATGAACTACAACACCCTGCAGATGAACTTTGAAATGAAGTGTAACTTTAGATTTAGACATCACGTCCCACAAATACGTTTATTGTCTCTATTTTTGAATATATCAATTGTTCACAGGCATTATCACTAATGATATGATCAGTTCTCAAGGGTCACAGGTTTCCCATGTCTCGTTTTTTCCTCTATTTTGAAAAGGATTGGATCCACACTTCTTTTTGGAGCATCAGCGGAGGAAACCCATAATGTAACTCTGGAAAGCAGTGCTAAGTCTGTGGTGTGGATAATATTCAATGTAACCTGCACTTACTTTAGAGGACGAAGCAGTGGACTGATAAGAAAAGGAAACTAATCTACTGGTGACATCTACTGGAGAAACTGAAGTAAAGAGGAAAAAATGTCATCTTTCCATATAAATTCTAAAACTGGCGCCCTCTGTTGGTAAAAAATAATTCACAGGACTTGAGTTAGACTAAAGTTCAAAATTTAAAGCAGCACAAACATTCAATTCAAAATCAACATGCAGCTATAAATGGTTTAAAATTATAATTAAAGTTATGTCAAGTATGGTGGCATCTAAAGTCATCTTTCGACAGAGCTGTAATTCATCATGTGTCTCTCTTTACCAGAATTAAATGATTTTAGCGAGAAGAAATCGTGAAACATTGGTAAACAATCAAACAAACAAACAAACATGTTTATTTTAAATACAAGAATAAGGTGAGCATTAATAAACGAGAGGTCACACATCAATGTAAAAATCGTTGTTGCATGTAGTTTTATTTATTTTGTAAATATTCTTGATATATAAATCCTGTACACCTGTTATAAGGAAAGAACAGATAATACAAAATAAAAAAGAGGAATTAGTTCATTTTAAAAACCATCATCTGTCAAACGTTACACCACTGTCGTAAAACGTCTCGCGCTGCTGTTGGAATGGCGATTGCTGCGACAGCGCTTTGCGGCAGCAGGAATACCGAGGAGAAAGCAGCGACTGCCGTCGCCAGCGGAAACGTTGTCTCCTCCAAACCCCTCGGATTTATGCAATATACGGCGAACTAACTTGTATGTGTTTGGTTTATCCCTTCGCCCTGTGGATGAGATCGTGTTCGACGTTTTCCAAGCGTGAATCCCCACCTTAATGTGGTGGGATGGCCACAGTGCCGACTGGGCCTAGTAACGCACTGCCTGCATCCCCGGCTGAAATTCCTCCTTTCCCCGGGGCTAGGAGCGCGGAGCCGGCGGGGGGAGACGGAGAACCGGTCTGCCACGGGGAGGGCTGTTTACCCGCCGGTACAGGGAATACGTCAGGGCCGGTAAGCGAAGTGAAAGGGTCGTTGAAGGCGAAGCAGAAAAACATGCTAGCGCGAGCTAGCCCGGCGCCGCTGCACCTTAAAATGCAAGCCCGAGAGCAGCAGCAGGTAAACGGCTTGGCGAGCCCCTCCGAGGACGCTAACAGCCACCAACACCCAGGAAACCGACCTGACAATCCGAGACCGTCCATGGACAACTGTGACAGCAGCAGCAGCGGCAGCAGTGAGGAGGCTCCGGCCGCTAGACACAATAGTGAGCATTGCCAACACGAAGGCCACAGCCCCTTCTCCAAAAACGGCAGCCTCTCTCCCCTGGTTAACAATAGCGTGAACGGGATACCGGGTTTCTCAAGAGCCGACGAGACCCACAGTCACCTCGGGGGCGAAGGGAAAGAGGAGTTAGACCACACGGAGCCGCCGAGGCCGCCGGACGCTGCCGGGCCCGGTGGACAGGAGGGCATCGCTGACCCGGAGCAGCCGCAGCCGTTGGCCGCAGAGCTGGCCCGGCTCGACCTGAACAGGTCTCCCGGCCGAGTGGAGGAGGACAGTCACGGCATCCGATACGTCCGCTACGAGTCTGAGCTGCAGATGCCGTGGATCATGAGACTGATCACGAAGGACTTGTCTGAGCCTTATTCTATATACACGTACAGGTACTTCATCCACAACTGGCCGCAGCTCTGCTTTCTGGTGAGTGACGCTGGAATCTGAAGATCATGTCTGTGTTCACTGTCTCTCTTCGTTCACCGAGTCACGAACCATGGCGATCTCCTCCTGTCCCGCGACCTGAGGCGACATGGCTCTCCTGGAGCTTGGTGTGACCACATGCTCGTAGCTTCCCATCACCTGTCACCTCTCAGTGTGTTTAAAACAAACGCCTCCTATACAAACACACGTGTAAATGTCCCACTGACAGCACATATCTGTGTGTTGACAAGGTACTAACACCACATTTCTGCCACAGATCCTTCATAAACTTGTGGTTTTCAGTCTGACTGAATAGTATCTGTGTTCATCACTGATGTGAGGGTCTTCTGTCCAGTCATCTGTGAACAGGAAGATAAGCACAGCCAGTCTTTTATAATCCTTATGTTTCACTTTGGTTAGTGTTGCTGTAGGAGGCATTTCCTATTGTACCCACAGGGTCCACTCACTAAGGGATTTCTACTTTTTACAAACACCGTCAACACTTTCCTTGTTTATCCTCTGAGCCTCAAGGTCGTAAACTTCCCATTTCAGTTTGTCTAGTGCACAGCATGTGACACAAGAGGAAGTGCTATGAAAGGTGAGAGTTCAGCTCAGAGAGCCCGCAGAACAGGCAGGCTGATGGGAACTGTAGAAGAATCGTCTTTCGGCTTTCAGCAACCTCTCCAGACATTCTGGAGACTAGTGTTGTCATGATTCCAAATCATTAACTGATAACAGTATCTCAATTCCAATGTCGGAGGGATTCCTCAGTAAAAACCTAAAAGATCAGGGGACGTAATGGAAGACAAGACATAGAAAAGAGAGAACCTCATATTTAAATTTACTTTGACCAAATACAAAACTAGAAAGTCTATTAACTAGAGAACAGACCTCTGTCAAGGAGTCACTTGTATCCAGTGTACTTTTAATGTGCAGGCTAATTGTCTTGGTTTGAGCTTCATCAACATAAAGTTCCAGTCTACCGCTCAATTTCATTTTTGTTCAGTATTTGAACTTGTTTGTCTTGTATTTTTTATTTAATATTATTGCATTGCTCATACATATTGTTTTAGCAAGAAATTACCACATTCAAATCATACATTTTAGTTTTAAAAGTATGGTATGCAGTTATCTAATCTATCCCCTATACCTGAGTCTCTGTGATTTCTAGGACGGCACTTTCTAAAAAGAATAATTGACAAAACTCACATGCACTTGTTAACAGTACCAGCACTTAGAGGAAATGGATCAATTATGAACTCCTGGTTGCCGGATCCTTAGTATCTCAAGATGAAATTAAATCACTCGAATGACTCACAGTATATTTCAGGACAGGAGTATGATATCATTCTGTTACCTCACATACCCTGACCTGTCTCGGTGTCTGTAGACGAGATGTTTTGCCAAGTTGGTTCCTTTGTTCTGCACATTGAAGCAATTCATAGGAAATACAGCTGTTATTCAAACAAGGCATTCTTAAAGTAATGGAATAGAGTTTTGTACCATGTCTATCCAGGATATTTCAATAGTGTTCTGGTGTCGGTATACTGAGTAACACCACAGAAGACCTGAGTGTGGTGTGTGTGTGTGTGCGTGTGTTTGTCTCGCAGGCCATGGTGGAACAGGAGTGTGTCGGAGCCATCGTATGTAAGCTTGACATGCACAAGAAGATGTTCCGCCGTGGCTACATCGCCATGCTGGCCGTGGATTCAAAACACAGAAGGAAAAGCATTGGTGAGTCTTATCTGCTCATAATACAGAGTATGACTGTGTTGTATGATGTACAGCGCAAAAGACGGATGTCGTAATATCAAACGTCTATTGTTTGTTTCATTGTGTTGCAAATGTCAATCTTTCTGGTTATTTCTTGCATTTGGGTGATGCTTTCGTTGGTCCTCACGGCACATGTGCAGCCAGAAAGTTTTGATAAAGGCAAAAAAAGCAAACATGAGATACATTGTAAGCAACACTGGGGTAACTTGAACAGGAGAGGGACCCTCTTTTGAGGCACATACTTAAAATAAGGGCTGTATTTGTTAATGATGTTTCATACCACTGTCAACCATAGACCTGGACACCTGTACCCTTTTTTCTACCATCTACGCACGACTCAGGACAGACAGTGGAGACAGTCTGCAGTTGAGACTAACAAAAGTTCAGTTGAGTGTTCAACACAAACCTCAGGCTCAGATGTTGCATGAGGCTTAAATCGGCACTGACTTGGCCCAAAATTAACATTGTCATGAAATGAGGCTCTTCATGTAGAAAACACTTGAAGTTGAGTTGCAAAGAATTTATCAAGAGAGACGGGCAAAAGCAGAAGAAGAATTTTAATGTTGCTTCATTATGTGGATATAAGGTTGTACAAGGATATGAGAATTTGGACATGTCACGCTGTTCTAATGCAGAACAAGACAACAATTTGACAACCAAATCACTTTATACTAATGTTCCATTTAAATAATGTATACACCTTGGGAGGATGTCTAACACTATACTTCAAACTTAAGTGCCATTTCTTTGCCCTTGATCTTAGACCATCAGACGTCAGGTTAGAGAAAGTGCTATTCATGCTTAAGTCTGTGTTTTGTTGAATTGAATGATGACTCAGATTCCTCTGTTTCAGGCACTAATCTGGTGAAGAAGGCCATCTATGCCATGGTGGAGGGCGACTGTGACGAGGTAATCTACATAGACTTATTCTGACTGAAGGAAAGCCAATACAATTCACATTTCATACATTTATAATTCATATTTGAATGGTAAATGGTCTGTATTTACATAGTTCTTGTCTGATGGACCACTCAAGTCACATTCACCCCTTCACACACACACACACCTAACACACACTCACTCATACAGTGCTATTAAATGCAGCACTTCCATACACTGCTGGCACAGCCGTCAGGGGTAATTTGGGGTTCATTATCTTGCCCAAGGACACTTTGGAATGCCGACTGGAACTTGGGAATCGAACCACATCTGCATCTGTGCAAAGAACCTCCCGCTGCATTGTGCATGTGTGAGAGGAAAACTGCGGTTAAACCCACGTAGCAAATTCTCTAGGTTTTACCCGCTGCTCATGTGGGAAAATGGTTCTACAACCCAAATATTTCTGAAATCCATAAACTAACACATTACGGAAATTATAAGAATATAACCATACTTTTGGCATTCGGTGCTTTAAGGTTAAGGTAACTTTATTTGTACCCGTAGGTAGATTTGTTTTGCAGCAATAAAAAAGAGAAGGCATCCATATTTTTTGGTTATTTTAGTTTTGTGTTGGCCCATCTCCATTGATACAAAATATAGTTTCCTCACAGTCAACCTCCAACTCGAATCATTGAGCCCCAGGTCATTGTTTATAGCCTCATTACTTCTCCGTAGTACTTCAGGTTTTCTACTGAGTTTGATTTACCAACTGCTTTGCATGCAAATAACTTTTGCCTGATGATCAACCTTCCTTGAGTACAGCAACAAAGAAAGCCTGTTAAACTTTATCTTCTTGTCACTGCGTTCCTACGTAATAACATTTCTTAGACTGGAGTTCACTGTTCAGCTATCTCACGCATTTTATCATGTTCTTTTATTGTACACATAGTCAAAGGCGCTGTGTTTAGATTTAACTGGAATTTGTTATTCCTCATAAATTTTGACTTGAGGATTTACTTGAGCCCTGGTGTATGAATGCAAATTGCATAGCCTACATAAACAACAGCTGTGATTGTACTGCGATGACATTGCGGTATATTGATCGTTTGACATATTTACAGCAATGTGACATTTTACAGACTAAAATATGTTAACCAGGGTGTCTGTGGACACTTAAACAGTCTAAAATTAAAAAGCCTTAGATTGGAATATCATGTACATGCTCTTTAATACGTTTAAGTAGTTCTTAATTATGTTCATATTAAATAAATGCGTCAATACAGTCAAGACCAAAATGGAACTTATGACACCCTGGTCATAGGTCTTACATTTCATTAATTAGTCTGAAAAAGTCTTAAATTTGCCTTGTTGAAACCTTGTGATAAGGTGCGAAACCAACCTCTTCTGTTTCCCCAGGTTGTATTGGAGACTGAGATCACCAACAAATCAGCCCTCAAGCTGTACGAGAACTTGGGTTTTGTCAGAGACAAGCGGCTGTTCAGATACTACCTGAATGGAGTGGATGCGCTGCGGCTCAAACTGTGGCTTCGCTAAAGGAAAGATGAGGGGACGGGGATGGAGGGACGGGACAGCAGGTGCTGTTCACCCCCGAAATGATCAGCTTGACAGCCTCAGCTCTGCCCTGGTCTTTTCACTCTTTATATACACAGACACACACAGTTCATACGCACACATACACATACACCTGTGCACGACCCTGCGGCGTATGCACATCGGTATGCATAGACGTGCAGACACATCCTATTTTTGTCCTTGACTTCTGAACAACTGTCGTTTAGGCAGAAACGGACTGAAATCCCACCTGATGTTTTCGTGAAGGGGCCCCTGATACTTTCTATGACGAGGAAGGGGCAAGTGAGGGCGGTCTCTGGGATGACCTTGAGTAAGGGGACTTCATGACCGTTTGACCTTCAAGCTTGAATGCCACAGCGCTAAGAACAGGGAGGGGGGGTGTGAGGCAGCTCAGGTGAAGACGCGTGTCCGGCGCAAAGGGGGACGCAGCGCCGCACCAACCACTTCTACAGAACACAGGACAAGACTTAAAGGAAACATCACCACGTGAAACCAGGACGCAGGGCGCTACAACAGACTGGGAAGAAAATAATTGTTGAGTTTCTTTTTGTGTTTCTTTTTTAACCTTGTAAGTTTAACGGGGGATGGAAAAGCTATAGTATGACTGCGTGTTTGTATTTTTTCATGTTTTTGGGGGGGTGGGGCAGGGGGGGTTGGGAGCAGCTTATTGGCTTTTCGTGTGTGTGCGTGTTTGTGTGCATGTGTGCGTCACGTGGTTGGTTTTTCGCTGTGAGCAAAAGAACACGTTTGTGTGACTGCGTGAGCCTATGGTTGGTTGGAGTTGTGCATTACCATTGTGCGTTCTTGTTTCCCATCCTGTCTCCATCGCCCGCCTCCAGGACTGAACGCCTGTAAAGTTATGCATGCATTTATTTTAACGCGAGCGCGGGACTAAGTGTGGAGAGTGTGTGGTGATCAAACCCAGTCTGAGGCCCACCCCCGACCCCTCCCTCTGTTTGGTGTAAGCATCTCGGTGCAGAGCAGTTGATCGAAAAAACAAATCACTCCATTAGCACCTCAAACGTTCGCCCCCGGCCGGTGGATCAGCCGCCTCTTTCGCTTCATCGTCCCTCCCCAGGTCTCTCCTCTTCAAACCGTGACGGAGTGTGTGGGTGACGAGCCTATTTTTTTAATCCTCCTATTTTTGCAGATCAGAACTTGTTTTCCCTAAATGCACTGCCAGCTGCTGCAAAGTTCCCCAGAAGGAGAAAAGTTTGTCCGTTCAAAGACGTTTCTTGCCAACAATGGTGCAGTCAAACTTTCCTTGCCGTCTCAGTTTACTCCTTGATAATAAGCGTCTGTTTCTCCTCATTGCAAGTGCCACTCGATCCATCAGAACGCTCAGCCCGCTAAGAGGCGACACGCACAGCGGCGTCGGCCCCCGCTTCTCGTCTGCCCTCAGCACCAGACGGGAGGCAAAGTGTTACATATGCTGGATTGCTGTTTGAGTATGCTGTGTGTGCGTGTGTGTGTGTGTGTGTTTATCTCTTGATTTAAAGAAAAAAAGGAAACTAGACAAGTATTCTTAGCAGATTATATTTTATTCTTTTGTTCGCTTTCAGTTTATTTAGACATACTTCTATACACCTGTATAACCTCACGCTGCTGTAAGCGGCTGAGACCACAGTGCACTTCCCAGGTGCCCGAACTCGATGCACAACCAACCTCGCTAACATTTGAAGATCTCCCGCCCGGAACCTGTCGTAGATGCACCCGGACGTTTCAATCAACACCAATTATGACAAAGAAACGTTGCTTCTGCCGCTTGGCGTTATTTCTTATTTTTTATCTTTCCTTCAAATTAAAATGAACAAAGGTCAGATGCACTTCTTTGGAAATTGCTGCAGTGTGTGTTTGTGTGTCTGTATGAATGTGTCCTGTTATTTTAACAACGGTGTGGATCTGGTCTGATAGACTTTTATTTCTCAACTTTCAGAGTCACAGGAAAATCAGAGCCTTTACGGTGCTGTGTTTTGTTCCCCCCTAATGAGGACACTTGTTAGTAACAGGAAGGAACACAAGCACTTGTTTTCTTCCTTTCCAGGATTTGCGTTTCATACTAGGAAAGCAGGCGACAGCGTGGTTCATAGTTAAGGGGAGAATAGACCTCAAATCATCTTTGCTTTGCCTTGTTTTTTCTTTTTTCAAATTTAAATTGCAAAACAACTTGCATCACAGGTTGGTTTTGCAATTTCAATTTACAATCAGCATTTCAAATTTATGCAATTGGACAGCTGTGTGCTTTTTTTTACCTGCCTGCTTTATTCAGAGTAGAAAGCACTCAAAGACACTGCCATGTAACCCAACAGAAAAAGTCAGCAATACTCTCGGCTACAAATATTGAACAAACAAATCTCCAGCTTTAGATGCTTTAATGATTTAAAGACAGATTAGCTTGTCTCTATTAATGACACTACAAGACCACGTTCTTGTTTCGGGTTTATGTCCCCCTTTCAGATGAGAGAATTAATCCCAGGAGCCCAGGACTGGAAGGGAGAGTAGATGGTTACAGAGTTGCCACCCACGTAACAGCCTGTGTACCCAAGTTTGTGTGTGCGCATTTGGAACAATGGATGACCTATTTTCTTTTCTTTTTTTCCCAGATTTGTATATGACTGTTGTTCTATTCATCGTATTGAGAGCATGTTTTTTTCATTTTTTTTTGTGTGAATCACCTGTGTGGGAAAAGGGGACAATTTGGTTCGATTTATCAGATTTTCAGAGTTTTATTTTTAATTTCTGTGCTACTTAGCCCATCCAGAGATGTAACCAGAACGATGAGCATACGAGAATGACACTTACCACCTTTGCTGCTCATCTTACTCCCATTTTAGTGATCTCCCTGTTTAAACTCCTCCTGATTTAATTCTGGAGGTTTAAATATTATCGTCCCTGTCAACAGTTGTCCCCATTCTTCTCTGTTCTTTTACTGTTCGGGCCTAGTCTTCTATTACTCTGACTACTCGTGGAGGAACAGGCTGGATAACATGTGCATCCATCCTGTTCTTTCAAAACCAGCTGTCAGCATGAAGAGGTGTTTTAGATATTGAAGGAAAGGGTCTTGTTATATCCTGTGAAACTCTGGCAGTTCCATTAGGTGTATGGGCATTACAGCCTGCTACAATGAGCCAAAGGGCTCTGTTTCAGTCAACGCAGGGCTTCGCCATCAAGTTTTACCCAACTGACTTGTCTGCATTTGGAATCGGTTTTGACTTGACATGCCAGTTAGTGTTCACAAATGTCAGAGGTCTCTCCCCCCCCCCCCCCCCCACCAAGATTCCAGACCGCATCTGGAATCTGCTGTCCTATCCAGGTTGCTTATTCAAACAGTGCCAACCCCACCTCTGTCCGCACCCAAGGCAACATCTGCCGTTCTACATTGATTACATTAAATTCCCCCAGAAACCAGGTTGTTAGTCAGATAATAACATTTGTATTGGAAGTATTCCTGCACCACAGAACGCTATGGTCCCCGCAACCAACCAACCAACCAACCAGCCGACAGCAGGGGCTTCCTGCAGTGTTTTCAGGGTGGCAAGCCACGCCTACTCCGCCATCCACCACGCAAAAGGTTTTTTGCATGTCAGATTTCTGTTTCCCCCTGTTCCTCTTCCCTGTCCCCTCTCTTGATTTTGACCTGGAAATGTCCAATAGCTTTTATTTAATGTGGAAAAAGAACACAGAAATAAATTATTTGATTTTTTTAAATGCTGTAAACTGGGTTATCTCGTCTGCACTTTTTTTGCCCCCCAGTTCAGATCCTGTGATATTGCAAGATGCATCGTAAGACAGATTCTGAATCAGACATCTAAAACATTGGTTTTATTTGATCACATCATGTTTCATATCTACAGGGACAAAAATGTGTCACTGTTTTACATCACACATATCCTAAAACAGTATTATTGCATATAGACAGGCAGTTAACATTAAGCATAGCACATGGTTCATGAAGTTACAGAAAATATACTTTCTTTGAACAAAAGACAAGTTGTGTTGATGACATTGGTGTTGAAATACAGAATGTTTTTGATTATTTCTAAAGTCAACTATTGCTAAGATTTTCTCCAGAAAGTAAGAACTCATAACTTGCTCTGGAAAGATCCCATCTCAGCAACGTGACAGTAAATCAAATTGTCAGTTATCTGCTCTTTTCTTGATCAAATAAAATAAAAAAAAACAGTAGTTTAACCAAAAAAATGTCAACATCAGCCTCAGTGTCTCCAATATTTGTGCTTTTCCAGACAACAGAAATGGATGTTGTGCACATAGAAGAAAGAAAAATAACGCACACACAAGAATAAGTTCTCATCAGTTTCATTATTAATAAAAATCGGTTCTTTGCTACATACTTTTAGAATGATGGTATTTTGTAGGTGTGCCTCTCAATGTAACTTTTTTGAACCAATGACAATGAACATTCTCATTTCCACAAAATTGACATTCAAATAATGCGCTAATGCAAATGATTTGTATGTGAAGACTTCTAAAATCCTAATCTAAGAAAAAGCCTTCATTTTCAAATACACACTTGTTTGTTTTCTTGCAAAGAGTTAAATTATAAGACTGTTACCACTGTAGTATGGAAATATGATGCTAATGGTGGCAGCCAGGAGACACTTCGCAAAAAATCTCTAAACAGCTAGCCTGGCTTGATCCTGTTGAAAACAGCAGTCAGGAGATGACTAGCTTCGCTTGTTTTAGCTTAGCATCAAACCTGAAAACCATGAGAACAGTTGGCCTGGGTCGTTTTATTGGCAAAAAATAAAACAAATAAGATAATTCTTCACAAACACTTTTTTTAGTGGAGATAATGTTTGTTTAGCATCTCCATAAAGTGCCTAATTTCCATTTCTACACTTTATTTTTGGTTCACAATAAATGAATAAGACATACGTTTGTTGGTGAGCTGTGGGGGTGCTGTATGCCCATTTGGACAGAGCCTGGCTAGCTGGCTTTATGCTAAATTATCTAGCTGTGTCCGTCCTCTAATCCAGCTATTTTCTTTTCCCAAAAATGCTAACGTGTATCTAAAAATGAACCTTTATTTACACCAACATGACAAATATTTACATTGTGTAATGTCACCCTTCTACAGCCCTTTTATTACTTGACAGAACACCTGCTGGTTCTCCACTCCACGAAACCTCGGTTAAACCAGCAACACTTGAATCCCACCGATACCCTGGAAATACATTTTGTTTTCACATCAGTATTATTATTTCTTTTTTTTAAGTCAAAGTGCACCACACCGGCCCTGCCAAGCCACTAGAGTCAACGTCACCTGACAACTCACATTGGTACTTTGAGGATGGGTGGGGGGTTTACAAAGCCGACCATTGTGCAGCCCGTGCAAATTGTGCCCTGTACTCAGTCACACTCTGTGGATCAGATGAGTCATAGCCGAACGGCCCGAGGTGATTAGAGATGCAGTAGTCATAGCGATGGTGATGTTCGCCGAGCCTCCGTTACAGGAGTGTCGGGCAGTGGTCGCCGACAAAAAGGAGCCCCCCCCCCCAAATAAAGTTCGATCAGAATTCGTCTTCGGAGCTGTCGGCCAGCAGCATGGCCTGGTCCTGAGGACTAGTGCTGGGCTCTGTGGGTTGCTGGGGAGGAAAAAATAAACGTAATGCTAAATCGAAAGCATCTTAGGAACACAATAATTCACGAAGGAGCAGTTTGTTGTAATTATGACCAAAAAAACTGTCCGTCAGTGGCAGGTGGAACATAAAAACGTATTTGTGTTGAGGGTATTGTGGGGTATTGACCTCTGGCTGCCTGACCTTCCTCCTCTGGTGCTTGAAGCTGTTCCTCCTCTTGCGGTGAATCATCCTGATGCTGTAGAGGGCGCCGACGATTAGCAGGGCCCCTGTGATGCCGATGCCCACCGGGGCCAACATCCCGGACACATAACCCGCCTGCCGACATTGACGACACGGGTCAAGCACAGGTCAAAAATGGAGCAGAGATGTAAACATAGGCTATCTAATCCAGATAAATCAATTAAATTCCCTTCATACATATTGTTGATCTATTTGCTGTAAGAAGAAAAACGACTTATGATGCCTTCATTGGTTAAGATTGACATAATTCTATATTTTTGTAATTGTCGAAAAATCCCATGAAAATAATGAATTTCTTCAACCTAACTATTTTACCCAAACAAGACTAAATGGTTATTTTGATCTGGACCATGTTCAGCCACAGATTAGCACACATTTTGTTCCCCAGTGAGTATTGCAGCAGGATGGTTTATGTGGGATTGATTCAAAAATAAAGACGGAAATGTCACTTATTTTAACAGTGCGGCTTAATACAACAGGAATATTGTACATCAGTTAAATGTTGCTTTTGGACTTATCATGTGATAAATTGCCAGGAAGTAAAATAGAGTATATTGCCACCTTTTCTAAATGTCTTAATGAGGGAAACTCAAATTTTTAATCGGCAAGTCCTTTTTAAGGACAGGAGGGGGCAGTCTTACCTTTTCTCTGATCAGCTCTACCCAGCTTCGCACTGGGAGAAAAGAAAAGCCACAGATTTAGCAGGACAACACAGGCAAATAATATTTTCTCCTCATTTGCAGATAATTGCAGGAGATATTTCTGGCTATGTGTAGTCTGGTAGTTTAGTAACAAGTAACTCTATAAGATAAGGTTGAGAAATCATGTTGTCCTACTCAGCCCCTGGTTGCGTTGAACCCAGACAGGAGGCGGTGGGATGAGGCTGTAGGGAGGCAGCGTTGCAAATGTTTTTGGCTTATCTGTCAGGTCCTCCTCGCTCTCCACCGACTCCTCAGAGTTGTCGTCCTCCTCGTCGTCATCTGTCTCCTCTGTGGGGGAACAAATTCATCTACTCAGCAGCCAAGAACAAAGAGTCACATTTGGAGGCTGGAAATAAAAATACATAAAAAAAAAAGGGAATTTTTGTATTAAATGGTTCCTCACCCTCAGACTCCATCTCCTCTAACCCTGATCTAGATTTTTGCACTGGCTGATGGGCTGCCATGGTAACCGTTGTCATAGCGTGCGGGAAGGATGAAAGGGAGGGGCCAGTGGTGGGCAAATACCCTTCAAGGTTTGGCGTCCTCACAGCAACTGCATGTCCCACATCACACAGAGAGACGGCAATAATAGTGGATGCTTGTAGACATTTTAACATTTTGCACTGTTTAAAGGGTTGAATCTAAGTGCAAGGTGCCTAATTAGACTTTTGATAAATGTAGAAATTGATTTGTTATATATTTCAGCATTTCAGACATGCCTTTACAAGTGTGCATCTACATCCTAGACAGTGGGTCTTTAATTTATACAAACAATGCTTAAGATATTTTTGGGGATGAAAGCATGTGTAAAAATGAACGTCAATGTAATAGATTCGAACGATAAACTGTACACAAAGATGGAAGAGATGACAGCTCCGCAAATGTGAAGCCAAAGCATCGCAATCGTGGATGGCTAAAGAAAACAGTCATTAAATCCTGCCTCCTCCATGTTAGTGGATGTAGGATACCCTAAGCAAATGAGCCAATTATAAAAAGTGTGAAGAGAATGTGGAAGTCTGCGTTACTGAGGTTTCAATCAAATCATTGACTATCAACATAGATAGTCATTTTGGTTTGGAGTAATGTTTGAGTATTCTAGATCAATATGAAACAGCCTAAATCCTATCCCCTCCTCACCTCTCTCAGATCCATCCTCCGGCCTACTTGCAGCTCGCTGCTGTGAAACAGACGGAACCGAGGAGCCGATCGGTTCCTGGAGCTCGGCGCCGGATGTCTGCCACGCTGACGTCCAGTCTGGCATCAGCAGGGGTGGGGCATGCGAGGGGCCGTCCATGTCTGCCTCCACTGTGACCAGCTGGTCCAGGTCCACCTCTGACAAAGGCATTCCTCCGGTCGCCATGGCAGTGGGAGGCTGAGCGCTGCCAGGCACTGGTGTGACCACTGCTGCTGCCGCTGCCCCCTCTGGTGTAACATCTTCAAACGGCTCAAAGATGAGAGGGAGAGCCTCTGATGACATGGTGCCCTCCGTGGCTTCATCCTGAGTCAGTGGCACTTCAGTGTCCTCTGCAATTAGAGGCAGAATGAAGGTCATGATGTACAGCAGGACGATTTAATTTAGAAAGGGCAGGTTTGTTCAGACCTTTGGTAAACATCAGTGAAATCCTGCAGCCGGTTCAGATGGAACTCAGCGAGCAAACTAGGGCATATGAATAATGACAGGTTGTGGGTCTTGCAGTTTTCTGTACACCGTGCTGTGCTGACAGCTGGAATGAAAAATGTATTGCAGAGCAGCTACTATATTCAGCCCCATTAGTAATTATGACAGAGTGCAGCTTTTTGAAACCGCTACCTCTTTAGACATGCTGTTTCCTCATTAAAGGCACTTGTACCCTCTGAGAGCTGAGTTCACAGTGCAGCTAAGACACAATGAATGGTGGATTTGAAAATGGTTCTCTTTCCATAAGAGGCTACACCACACAGGGGGCTGTCAAAGGAGAAAGTGGCACGGCATATCTTTCAGGCATTTCCTCCAAACCGAGACATTTCTTAAGTCGGCTGAAAATTGCTTTTGAAGACTGAAATCCTTTTACATAATGCTGTTTGGGAATTTCGTTTTTTTTTTTTTTGCGCAGCTTCTTTTCGGAAGGAAGATTCATCAAACGCACAATCCCCATACGGACGGCAGGAACACATATTGGCTCAGGCAGACTCCTTTAATCCATTTCCCTCTCCTGCCTCACCGAATAAAAACACTCCAGCTCTTTTACAATAGGCTGCTGGGAGAATGAAGGGTGAGAGGGAAAGAGAGACGGTTTGAAGGGGTGCTATGTACATATGCATATATATAGATAGAGCGAGGTTGAATCCTCTGAGGACTTGCATAACACTGCCACCAACGTTTGATGCCACTTGTGGGTGTCCTTTCCTTTCTGTTTTTCAGACTGAAGTCAGGAATAGAAAGTAATTAGACTGCCACAGGTCCCAGCTGGGGTTCAAAGTGGAGCATGGAAAAAGCGTGCGCCTTCCTCGTCAGTCATCAAAAGAAATCTCCGCCACTAGACATGTCGTTTTCATTTCCACTGCACTTTCCTCAATGAAGCCTCCTGACACCCTGCAAAACCCCACAGGCCCGGAAAAAAACGACTTGTTGTGGAGGGGAATTCTTACAGGGTGACACTGTCTGCTTAGCATTCATCTTAGCGATGCAACTTTAAAGGCCCTCTCTGGCAGCTGAATTACTGAAGGGATTAGAGAATTGTTGTATCCCAATGCATATGTCCATGTCCTAATTTTATCAAATATGCATTTCTAACTTGGAAGGTTAAGTCTGTGAGATTTAGGTGAAAAGGATCTTTGGCAGAATAAAATATAAAATAATCCAAGTGATGTTTTCATCAATCTAATTTGTACAAATTATTGTTGTATTTTTACCCTAGATTTGGCCATTTATATTTATATAACTGGACAAACTAAACATCTTCTGAGTTTTTCTAACTGAAGGCTACCACAGGTTATCTTTTAATGATTTGAAGGAGAGGGTAATTTGAGGGATGTTCAGCTGCAACATGCAAATTCACCACTAAATTCCACACCCTGAACCTTTAATGACTTACCTCCGCCAGGTCTCGCTGCCTCGGTCCACAGACTTTCCGGTCCATCCTCTCTGGGCATCAGGTTTGGTACAATCTCAGGTAACAAGGGTTCAGGGAGTGAGGATGCCGTGGCTCCATCATGGCCCCAACCCGTCAAAGATATGGAGGCCAGGACCAAAGGAGGGAGGGGAGTGAGGGAGGTCAGCTTCTGGACCTGTGTTGAAGGGTATGGAGGTTCTGTAAAGGAGTGCGAGCTCGTCTCTGGGTCTTTTTCCTGTCCGGAGTCATCTCCATCAGGGAGTCTTGTTCTGTCCTCCCCACCTTGGTTATTTTGTTGGCTGTATGAAGACTCCAGCTGAGGTGGCGCTGTAGAGGAAGCCAGAAATCCACCTGAACTTAATCTTGAAGAACTCATGTCTTCTAATAGCTGCTTTTTCCCACTTGTAGAGGGTGATGTCTTGTCATCAATGACAGACAGGTTGTCGTCAGTGCTCTCTGACTCCCCTGGCAGAACTGACGCTCCCTGTCTCTCACCGTGCTTCATTTCAGATGAGCTCACATCCTTTTTTACCTTGCTCTTTTGGCTCCATGCCTCTCCACCAGCCTTCCTCGGCCCAGATCTTCCGTCGAAGCCGTCCCTGTTTTCTGTCTGCGTCACCGGCGCTATCCCCTCAGGTCCACCATTCGGGTCAGCCCCTCCTCCTGCACCTACATTCAGTACCACGCCAGTCACATACTCACTGTCCAAGGATTTAGACTTTACACCCACACCCAGCACGGGTGTTGACCTGACAGTTCTTATTGACTTACACTCCCCATCACATTGGCTGTCCTGCGTGGGAGGGAAGCCAGGGAGGTGGACGGGCGTTCCACAGACACAAAGGCAGATCCCAGCCAGGAGGAGGCGACGGAGCATCCCAGACATCAGCATCTCTGTCTCGTCTCAGCACCTGCAGAGAGCAGACCCCAAAAATAAAGACAAATGCTAACAAGTGGAACAGAGGTGTGATCAGTCCCCTGCCTGCAACTTCTACGCTTTGTCAGACACGTGGACAGAGAGAGGGAGACAAAGAAGAGGTGGAGGTGCCCGGAGAGGAAGATAGGTGACATGGCACATTACAGATGTGTGCAGCTAGAGATCAAAGGACTGGCATGAGCACTTCATACAGAGAGCAGGATTGGCATTGCTTTGGTGCTGCGGCAGCATCTTTTTTAAATAATTTGGATGAAATTCCTTTTAATCTCAGACTCTTGTGTTCATTTTGCATAGAGCAAATACATGCACACACACACATAGAGAGGTAGAGTGACAAAAGAGTGTGAATCTGACAAAGCAATCCTCTGCACATTATCACCCATGAATAGCACCAGGCTGCCTATCCTCCGCGATGCTGCACAGATGGAACCATGATGTTACACGTGTTTACCTTGCACACATCTGCATCTCCCTCACAACCGACCGATATGCATTCATGATGTATATACATGACTAGAAATAGCACATTAAATCAAATTAGGGGGAAATCTGATTCTGTGGGTCGCATTTGCTTCTCCACGTGATCTAACACCGATAACCACCTGATAATCGATCGCTGCTGTGTGAGGATGAGGAGGGAGCGACGCGTGTGGTGTTGACAGGGTGACACCCTGAGTCAGACAAGCGTCTGAGAAGTCATGTTCCAGACGCGTGATGATGCTCAGTCCAACAATGTCATACACTTTACTCCATGCGCAAACCTCCTGAAACCACCATGCAACCATCACAGCTCGCACACCCAATCAATCACATGCAATCTAATACCCAATTACATAATCGCTATCGCTAACAGCATATGGATTGTAAACACATTCATATTGCGGTGTTGATCCGATCTGACTGCATGCACCTGAGCCAATCACAGCCGTATGGCACCCACCTACATCCCATCGTGCCCAGGCACTGAGAGCGAGATTTACTTGGGAACAATGGGAGTCGCATATGGCTAAAAATACAAAAGAAATGCCTTTACCTTTCAGAGTTGGTGTCGGATCGCTGAGCCTGCAGGGCGCACATGAGCCTCACATGCACCGATAGAGGAGAGGAGAGCAGGCTGGAGAGGAGAGCAGGCTGGAGGAGGATGAGGAGGATGAGGCTGGTTGTTGTGCAGCTCAGCGTCACTGACTGGAAGTCTCCGGCGTCTTCTCTGCGTTATTGTGTCCGCCTGCTTCTTCTCCAGCGCTGCCTTTGAATGCCTCAAACCTACAGGATTTACTCAAACCGACGACTTCACCTTCTGGTTTATCAGCAATGTCCTTCATCGCCTCGCTTTCTAATCAGCAGTTTATTTCCATCTGCTTTAGTCTTTTCTCCATTGTTGTTTTGTTGTCTTTGATAAAAGGTCACTCCAGGCTCCTCATACTGAATAAGAGCAGGGACACCATACAGTTTACGTGTATATATAAATCACAAAGGAAATATTCTTGACTGAGACTTAAGCTGATATTATATTTAAAACTTGTTTTTAAATGAACAAATTACCTAATGTGATTTTCCCACTACAATTGTAATATTCACATTAGACTCATTACATTAATAAAGAATTAATCTTTGCTTTTTCTGCATGAATTGTTGGTAATTTTTTACCATTTTTTGCAAGTGGTTTATTGTCTCCATAATATACAAGGGGCATAATGGTTCACTATTTGCTAAAATTAACAAGAAAGTGTTTTTGAAGTTTGAATGTTAATAATAGAATTTTGATCCATTTACGTGCAATTTAAGTGTATTTCAGATCTTTCTGTCAAAAGAGAATCCAAACTGCAATGGAATGAACTTTAATAAGAGGAGTCAAGATAGATATATTCAAGTTCAGCAGGGTGTAAAAGAGCTCTGTGTTAGAGAACATGTTTTTACCTTTATTCATTATGAACTATAGAGCTTTTACAGTCCTCTTTTTTTGTTAATTGGTTATATTGTGGTACAAACAAACAGTTTTGTGGATTTGTTCTCAAGGGATTTCTTTGCTCTGTAAAGTTATTATTTTATTTCAAAGTACCTGGGTATAAAAGCAAGTTCAGGCGTGAATAATTAATCAGTTACAATCACAACTAGTTATATGTATTTGTTTGAAGTTTTAAACGTACAACTACATGATCTGAACTGTATGCCACTCCCAGAGTTTTCCAATTTTTTTTTTAAGTGGATGATGAGGTCATGGTCTGATGTAATATGATTGTCCAGACATGATATGATGATGTTGCTTGTATTTGCATCAGAGAAACTGAACTCTTGACTTAATACATTCAACAAGGACCTTCCACAGACAACATGGCTAAACAGCAGTATAGTTTGAATTTAGTTGACTGAAAAAGTTCGAGTGACCCCATGTGGAAGGACAATGAGGTTACACCAGGTTGGACCATCAGCATTCATGGGGTACACCACTGTTTCAGATGGAAGCTCCTTCTTCCAAATGTCTCCCAAATAATTATGACAGACAACAATTGAAACATCCTAAAAAAAAACACTCCTGTATCAGACTTACTGTAAGAACAGATTTCTCATTATTTGTAAGTGTCACAGAATAGTTCAATTGACCTGATAAAATGAATGGGTTACCCAGTTGTCATTTTATTTTAATAAAATTATATAGTTGACTGTCAGATAGACTGTATAGTAATTGGGTGGATTATTAATATTTATTTGAATAAAATCAGTTTGATATTGTCGCTGTTGGGATTTGTTTTTTTGATCAGGCGCTCATACGTGACGTCATTGCGTTTCTGAAGACCCAACCCAACCCATCAGGAAGACAACAGATTTTTGTTGGGATGCTGATTTGCGGCTGTCGGTGTTGATTTGCAGCTCACGTCATTTTCGCCCAGAGGCGAAGATAATAATAAAATGCCATTATTTGATGGTCTGGGCAGCGGAGGAGAGAAGACTGCGATCGTCATTGATTTAGGAGCAGCATACACAAAGTGAGTGTCAGTCGTTAGCACGCCTTGTTAGCGCTTTGCACAAATTGCTAACCCAGCTCTGTGTTTCATCTCTCAACCACCCGTAGTTTATAATACACAAGCTAAAGCTCATTAGCACATGATGCTTTATAGTTTATACCTGTAGTGAATGCTTCAGCGGTGTTAGCTAGTTAGCCACATAGCCTGTGCTAACTGGGACATTCAGCTAGTGATAGCTGCTGTCAAGTAAGAGTGGAGAGGAGATCTAGAAAATACAAACGACTGTACTAAACGTTAGGCGCAACACGAGCAGCTGCAGCTTCTGAACATCCTCCATGTTCGTATTCATCCAATTTTGATTATTTTAAAGCTGATCTTTTTCATGTCAGAGGTGTTGAGATGTTTTTATATCGTTGTTAAAATAAAATACATAACATGTAACTGGACCAGTGGAACGTCAACTCTGAATTGGGTTTAGCTTTGAGGCCACATTCCTGCTATTAATCCGCTGTGAGAGGAAACTCTCCCTCTCACCATGACTTCTGGTGAAGTGACCTAAAGTAAATGGAGCTAATGTTAGCACATGTTAATCTGATCACTGCCTGAGACTATAAATCAGTTTACTCCTCATCGTACCTCACAGATCTCCCCTCATTTGGGGGATTTACATTGAGCACATTACATTAACCATAACTGCTATAATGAAAATCTCATTTCCTTTCTCCCCACAGTTAATATGGTTTCAGTGATGTGTTTAAATGCTGTTCTACAACAAGTTTAGTCAAAGTGGGTTAAAAGTTAGTAAGGTTGAGAAAGTGGCCTGAGGCAAATCACATGAAGATCGAGAGGAAAGTTCTCTATAAAGAACGAAGTCTTTGTCTGCAGTTGCTTTACCACAACATTTGACACAGAGCTGCTCTCTTCTTTTATTTATAATAGAGAGACGACCGATTTAATATTCTTCTCATAAAATTATCAAGTGGCACCTTTGGCTCTAATAAAAATGATTCCATTCTTCAAAAAAAGAGGATGCAATGTTGGTGTGCATCATGTTTATAATTGTTTGGTTTGCGAGCAGTTCATTAGCAATTTTATTATTGTAGTATGTGTTGGAGCGTTAATCTAACTAGTGTATTTTAATGAACGTTCACAAATGTAAATGTTATCCTCTGCATATCAGCAGCTCAGCTAACAGCTGTGTTTCTTTGCAGATGTGGCTTCGCAGGGGAAACGGGGCCCAGGTTCATAATTCCGAGCGAGATCCGGAAACCAGGACAGCAGCAGGTGAGACACAGCTGTGCGTTACCGGGTGTGATCATTTGGAAGGAAAGGACATCATATGTTAATATTTTGTGTGTTTTTCTCTCTCTCAGGCTGTCAAGGTGGTTCAGTACAACATCAACACAGAAGAGCTTTATGTCATACTCAAAGAGTTTATCCACATACTGTACTTCAGGTGAGACTTGTGTACAGCAACTAAGCAAATAAAACATGCTTAGTGGTCAAATACTGTTCTCCATACAGTAATGAATTTGTACAATATTGTAGTATCTGGCCCTATAAAGGTCGAACATTTGTGACATGCCTCATACACAACATGCAACATTCCATAAAATCAGTGTTTGCCATCTTGTCCGTCTCAACCAGACACCTGCTGGTGAACCCTCGCGACAGAAGAGTGGTCATCATCGAGTCCATCCTCTGCCCTTCTCACTTCAGAGAGACTCTCACCAAGGTGTTCTTCAAACAGTTTGAGGTAGAGCATCAAACATATCAGGCTTTTATGAAATAGACCGATCTTGTTTTGACGAGGTGTTTATTATTTTGTGCCAAACTTATTTTCATCCAGGGAATTTTCTTTTAATAACTTTCAATAAGCTCTTATTGTAAACTGAAAAATAACTCCATTACCAACAGGTTTTTTTTATTGTAAGATATTGAGAATCCACTTATGTGCAGTTTATTAAACAGTTTTCATCAGGTAATAACAAATATTACTTGTAATGTCATATTTAAATGTGCCTAATACATTTCAACATAGATATTGGTATTTATTTAATAAGTCTACATAGAGTTTAAAAGTTGTAAAGAACAGAAACAGACAAATAGATTCAAAAGTTTTTCCGACACTCTTTCACCTTGAAGGTTTTGTGTGTTAGATTTAAAGGCATCTAGTGGTGAGGTTGTATATTGCAACCAACTGAATACCCCTCACCTTGCCCTTAAAAATGTGTCGAAGAACCCACGGTGACCTTAAGGTAAAAGTTCTCTATAGAGTCAGTGTTTGGTTTGTCTTTTCTGGGCTACTGTAGTAAAGGGGTACAACATGGCAGACTCTGTAAAAGAGGACCTGCCTCTACTCGAAAAACAATGATTCCTAGTTTCAGGTGATTATACACAAATAAAAATTATTATTCTCAATTCCTGACGATAGATCCTCCTAAATCCTACACACTTAGCCTTTGTTATCCTTATCCTGTTCCTAATGATAAGAGGAAACTGGAGTATGTAGTGAATATTTGGTTTGACTGTGTTTCAGGTGCCCTCTGTGCTGTTTGCCCCAAGTCACCTTATGGCCATCATGACTTTGGGCATCAACTCTGGCCTGGTGATGGACTGTGGCCACACAGAGACACTGGTGCTGCCTGTATCCTTGTAAACTGTGACTTACTGACTTAAAGAAATACCCCAAACAGAAATAACTACAACAGTTACCAGGAGGTACATGATACAAATGATATCAAATTATTAGTTTTCAGATAAATTTCATCCCGAGAGATTTTTTTTACATCTCTCTCAGCTGTTTGTGTAATTTACTATAGGTAGATTTCTGATGTATTCTTGAATGTAATATACTGTTTTGTAATATTTACTTTGGGGTTGACGTCTTACCTTAACTGTGAAATCAGGTGTATGAGTGCACTCCCATTCTTCCAGCCTGGGAGGCCCTGCCTTTGGGAGGGAAAGCCATTCACAAGTAAGTAGCTGGAAGTGATTGAAGAGGAGAGACTGACTTTGCATGTCACTGTGTTCATTTTTACACACTTAAAAAAAAATCACCCTTGTGTGTTGATTGAAAATGTTTTGTAGCTTTTTGTGCTTCTTTCCTGTCATAACCACAACTGTCTGTCTTGTAGAGAGTTAGACGGCCTTCTCGTGGAACAGTGCACGGTAGACACAGACACCACCACTGGGCAGAGTGTACCAGCCATCATTGGTAATTAGAGAGAAACACCACACACCATCTGTCTCTGTCTTTTTAAAAGACAAACATGTAGCTCTGATGTGGACTGCTCATTTGTTTGACTAGTTAGAATGAAAACACAATATAATGGCTTTGACCCATCATGCATCATTGACTATTCATAAGAGGAACTTGTTTCTTTGTGACATCTGAGTAAATCCTTTTCTCCATTTGTGAATTATATATACACTTGCAGCCTCTTTTAGAGTTTTCCGTCCACATTTTGTCTTGATACTGAATCATAGTGTTGAGCTGTGAGATCCACAGCTGCAGCACAGTGAGAAAAGCTACTCATGCATGCATCGATAATTAAATCTGGAAATATGTTTCATAAAATCCAACCGTGCAGGATTTTGAAGTTGTCCAAATGACAACAAAAACAAGAATAACTCCAGAAAAAATTGTCTTTTGCAACAGTGTTGGTTCTTCCCCCATGACCTGGATTTGTTTTTATAACAAGCAATCCGACTCGATTCTAGTTATTTGCTGCAGTGTGAGCTCATTCTTTCTCTAAACGCTGATTCAGGATCTTGATATAAACTGAAGTGAAATGGGAAATGGCTGTTTTGAAAACAAGTTGACAGAAGAACCTTGTCTCTTTTTCTTTTCTTTTCCTCAGGGACCATCCCAGAGGAGACTGTGGAGGATATCAAAGGTTGGTATGACTGAGATGTCTTTGAATTCATGATCGGCCCCTCTCATCTTAGGGAGGGATCACAATGTTTTTTTATTTCCAGCAATGTCCACATTTTTTAAAAGACACAATGTATCTGACTGTTCTGCTCTGTTTTCACCATTCCACCACTGGATTATTATAAGGAAGTGCAACAAATAAACTGACCACATGGATCACTCATGTTCGTTCTCTTTAATAATAGCAGACAGGCTTACTCTGTTTTCAGGAAACTGGGGCAGACTCCAGCCCGTTATGGTTTCACAGGATAGTTTCATGTTTTGTCTCATTTAGTTTCTGTCTGCAAGAAACTGGTTGAATTGTTTTAATACTTTTCACTGTTTATTGAAGAATGAACAGTGGATTGGGAGAAGCAGCAAATTTTTAGTTTTTATTTCAATTACATTTTTTCATTTCTATCATTTACGTGTGTTTCATTGTGAGAATGAAATACATAATTTACGGGGATAGTGCAACATACTACATTATGTCAATTAAGCTTTGATTAAGGACTTGTGTCCAGTTTGTATATTTACAACCTTTTAATAAATTATCAGTCATTAACATGGCCCAAAGTCATTTGGTATTAAATCATAATAAACTTGTTATCGTTACTCACTGATTCTTTTTTGTTTCCTATAGTGAGAACATGTTTTGTCAGTGACCTGCAGAGAGGACTCAATATCCAAGAAGCCAAATTTAACTTGGATGGAGCAGCAGAGGTGAATGACATGTTTTTAACAGGATCCCTCAGTGAGATGGTCTTTAGTTGTATTCAGGAACTCATTGGTGTAATTTTCTGAAAAACTCTATTTTCTGTTGAATGTGTCTGTAGCGTCCAGCTCCTCCTCCAGATGTTGAATATCCACTGGATGGGGAGAAAATCCTGCACATCAAAGGATCAATCAGGTAGTTGGTCAGAATATGTGCTTTTGTTGGAGTTCTTGTGAAATGTTTACATCTTGTATGTTAGTGTTGGCTATGTTTGAATTTTTTTTCATTTCTCATTAGGTTAATGTCGCTTCATGAAAAAGTGTATGTGATATTTTTTTTGTCTTTGCTGAACATCTCTGTCAGAGGTTCTCATGAACTCTTCTCTTCTTTCTTTTAGGGACTCTGTGATGGAGATCTTGTTTGAACAGGACAACGAGGAGAAGAGTGTGGCCTCATTGATACTTGACGCTCTGGTCAAGGTAGAGAAAATGATTCTGTATGTAATTGATATGCGTGACAGTAGGGTGTTGTATTTGTCCTTATCCTCTCAACTACTTCCACTTTTAGAACAATTTGTTAGTGCACTGAGGACGTGTGCAAATTCATGTTCGCTAGTTTAACAGAGAACAGGAGAAAACATTGCTTTGCCAGGCACATGATTCAGGACTCTTGTACTTAGTCCCTAAATTAATCAAGAGGTTTGTTTCTGGCATGATGTTCTATACACCAATCATAGTGCCATGTCCAATTCCCTTTAGTACCTGCAGCTTTAAAATAACAAGGGAACTCTGCACAATTGACTTCAGACCACAGTTTTGTTGGTCAAAGATCAATGCACCTGACCACTGCTCACTGTAGGACCAGCAGGACCCTGGACACACGAATGGGCACCACCATGTGGGAAAATAACAACTGCACTGGTCTGCAACTATGTTTTTCTCTCGCCCTCTATCAGAGCTGTACCCTGAAAGTTGACGATTTTTATCATCCAAGGCAGACCCGTCAGTTTAAAAGAGTATTCGTATTGAACAACCAAACCTGAAAAAATGGTATTCTAATACAGCCTTCCTCTTCATAACATGCACCCGTGGAGTTGAGCCCGCAGTTTGACTTAGTGCAGTTGCTATGGCGACACTCGGCTGTGGCCATTCCCTGAATCTGGGAGCTTCTTTCTTTCTCTCTCTCTCTCTGTATGGGGATGAAGTCAGCCCAGGACAGCAGCCTAATTAATCTCTAACCGTACAGCAGCAGCCGACATCTCACAGTCTGAAACAGCAGTATGTGCACGACTCTGCTCAGGATGTACAGAAACACGGCTCGGCAGCTCCCCCGAGGCTTCAGGCGAGCTCTGCACACAGAGGGCAGCACTGCAGTAACGCTATCCACGGCAACTCTCATCCATCACATGAGGTTTTTGGTCTAAACCTGTCCTGATAACCACAGAGTGTAGTTCTTCTGCCCCATCTTTTGTCCTACAACACTGATATGGCAGAGTAAATAGGTTTGTGGTGGTCCCAACGGTTTTCTTTACTCATATGTAATAATGGTGTCAAATGAATGAATACAATAAATAATCCAGCTTCTCTTTTCACCGACACACAAGGGATCTAGACGGAAAAGACTCATTCTTCCTTGCAATTCCCACCTTAAAATAAAAAGTGATTCCTGCAAGTGATTTTATTCGGTAAACGGGGGTGTGTTTTTTTCTTTAGTGCCCCATCGACACCCGTAAAGTGCTCTCTGAGAACCTGGTGGTGATCGGAGGCACGGCCATGCTGCCGGGCTTCCTGCACCGTCTGCTGGCAGAAATACGCCTCCTGGTGGAGAAGCCCAAGTACAGCAACGTGCTGGCCAGCAAGAGTTTCCGAATACACGCTCCGCCAGCTAAGCCAAACTGCACCGCTTGGCTTGGAGGTCAGATATGAGATTTTGTTGTTACCTCTGCTAGATTATTTCTTCGATCTTATATAAAGAATCAGGCATGTCACATTAGGTGACTGATATTTGTCATTATTATTTCATTTTCCTTGGCTATATAAGGGGACTGTTGGTCCTTGGCATAGTTGTGCAGTTTGTTGTGTAATTCAATTTTTTTATTGATTTTAATTATCACTACCTAGTGTGGGAAGGCTTTCAGTCATCTTGCAATAAATCATTCTGAATAAATATTTCTTCTGCTTACACTTTAAAAATCCATAATGTCAGAAGTTTTTGCTTGTGACTTCTCTTGATTCATTTATAAATCTGTCTCTTATCGCTCTCTGCTCAACAGGTGCGATCTTCGGGGCCCTTCAGGACGTCCTGGGAAGCAGGTCGGTGTCACGGGACTACTACAACCAAACAGGTCGCATCCCAGACTGGTGCTGCCTGAGCTCCCCTCCACCCGAGTCTCTGTATGAAGCAGGAAAGACTCCTCCTCCACTAATGAAGAGAGCCTTCTCCACAGAGAAGTAGAGCATTCTGCAAAAATCATGTTCTCTCCTTCTGCCTATTAGATCTATACATTTAACATCTCATCAAAATCTTGTGAGTTTTTTAAATACACCTACGGCTCTAAATGTTTGTCATGTCCAGTAGTCACACTTACATTTTTGTGTGCAGTGATTGTGGACTGTTTGATGGTCAGACGAGCAGGTTCTTGACGGACAGAACCCAATGGGGTTTAGGTGATTACATGAAGTATTAGAGTTTTAAGGTTTCAAACTGTCCTTCTGCTGCATGCAGCCAGGTCAACTGTTGAAGAATCATTGAGCAAGGAGGTGAAGATGTATGTTTTTACTCTTAATCCCACTCAAGTTTGTTCTGGTTTTGGTTGAATCATATTCAACAGAAATGTTTTAATACCCTACAACCAGGTCAGGTTTGACTTTTCCATTTGTTTCAAAATGTCACTAAACACTAGAGAAACATTCCAGTGTCATGTCATCAAATGTGAAGATACCACTCTGAAGTGGTACCACTTGACTTTAAAAAAAAAAGGAAAAAAACTGTTTGATTTATTTATTTGCACATGGCAATGTCAAGTCATTTAATCACGTTAAAGGCCCTGCAGACACATAGACAGCTACTCATGGTTATCAGTAACTTGCTCTAGCATCAGAACAAACAAGAGACTCAGTTCAGAGAAACAGTTCTATTCCAACTAAATAATCGGAAGCACTTGTAAATGTGTTGATCATTGTTGTGTACAAACTGTAAAACACATTTCAAACAATGACATGTTGCTCTGTAACCCTCAAATTCAACGAATAAATATTCAGAATTTAATCAGACGTGCATTTCACTGATTTTTATTCAGAATTATTTCTTAAAGAAACAGCCAGAACAGCATCAGCGGTTTGTGTTGAGAGGCTCCCAGCATAGTTTTGAATATAAATACAGTTACAACAAATGAGTGCACATACAGTGTCTCACTCTCCAGACTGTGTAGTCAGATGTGTTGGTGCAAACTTGCGTTATGACCACTTTCAGTAAAGCTTACTGTTCCCTCTACACAGCTACAGATTAGGTGAACAGTGACCAAACAAAATAAAAACATTTCATCACAATGAAGACTGTTGTTCTTTTTTCAGCCCACTCCTCGTGTTTTCTCTGTGTGCGGGGCTGTGTGCGTCTATCCCAGAATGGAGTTGCATCTGTTTGGCCCTTTGGGTCACATCCATCTCTTAGCCCGGCTACCGTGGGCTTGGGAACCAGTAGCAATACCCACAATGCATCAGCAGCACAATACTGGGAAAATGGAAAATAGCCATAAACATTGAATGGAGGAGAAACAAAGACCTAATAGTAAAAGGGGTGTGTATGTGCTTGTCTTCTCTGTCGAGTCAGATGGTCATCATATTTTTAAACATTCATATTTTGTGATGAAATGGGCTCAGTTGATGGTTCAAGAATAAGGTTAATGTGGTAGGAAAAAATAACCTTGTTTACCTTTCTTTTTTTCCATCTATGGAGTCTCTTTAAACTCCAGAGTTTAGAATCGAAAATTCCCTTTCTGCATCATGAACGCTCAGATTAACTTTACAGAGTGCACACCCCCTTGACTTTGGATACAGGGACATTTGGCTTGAGTTATCACAGACTTATTCAGACTGTTGCTCTATCATATAATTAAAGACAGCCATGGCCTCGGCTCTATCTTAGGATGTAGAGCTGCACAGCCCAACCTGCTTCCTCCGCTCCTGCTGAGGGAGACCCCCATCCTCCCTCGATGGGGACTGGGACTGGAGCGACGGTGTGGTTCCCAGACCAAGAGAGCTGCAGCTGTCCGTCTGACCTCTGGCTGTCAGACTGGGACTGGGAGCAGGAAGGGGACTCCCCTGGAATCGGGTGAGTCCCCGTCTGTGAGGAGCGTTCGCCAACTGGAAAGAAAAAGCTTGCATATCCAAATCTGTCGCAGATCATACACGAGATTTCATAAATAAACTTTATCTTGCATTAGATCCAATTAAGACTCATAGATCTAAGTTTACAAGGTTCACAGTTACGTTCTCCCCATCTCTCTGTTTGTATTTGTTGTGTTTTGGACTGTACTTGTAACATCAGGAATATTGCAGGATGCTGATCATCAACCTGAATAGAGCGAGAGGTTAATCTGTTGAGAGGGAAGGCCTCATCCATCTTGGTTTTCTCCTACGTAGTGGTGGATCACCAGAACCCTATTATCCCGTAAATAACACTGGCTGTGAAAATACATTTGAGCCCTCCTAATAAATGGAAGGTTTGTGTGGCATCAGAAGAGGTGAACCGTGGCGGGGATGCACCTGTAGCTCATTCTAGAACGTGAACACACAAGCCAACCATTGTGCAACAGCTACAACTATCAAGTTGTGTTTGCAGCCCTCACACCAGATACACAGTCAGCAGTGAGCTTGTGATTGTGGTTGTGCACAAACACGACAAAACTCTGCAGAGACTTTCCTTTTCTTCTAGCAGCCTCGGTAATGATAACCTCAGGTCTGCTGCTGCCTCTGTGCCTAATCTAAACACGCGGAGCTCCGAGGACCAGGGTTGTGAATAAACAGCGGAGGAAAGCCAAACTGCGTCAACAAGCAACCACATCCAGAGAGAAACCAGAGCAGCTGTGTGATGGGAGCTAGTGCAGAGATCCAGGGAGGTCAGGCAGCACCAGTCAGTGTTTCAGTGTCATCATCAGGACTAAAGATCAGGAACACTTAGCAGACCTTACCAGCGTGTTTGCAAGTTCTTGTTCCATAACTGCAACTAAGTTTCCAACTATTCCGGGAATATATTGATTGTACAGAATGTCATATTATATGGTTGTTGGTCGACTATTGATGATTATTCCTGTATATTAATATGTCTGACTATTCAGAAATCATGTTGCATATGACAGACAAACAGAAATAGACAACTTTATGTCCATTTTGAATATAATTGTATTTACTGACTCAAATCTACTTAATCCACCACAGAAGGCGTCAAATCATATTCTTCCAAGTGTCATTTGTTTTTATTCGTGCCTTTGATAAACGGATGTCTAACGCACTTTGTGTGAATGTTCCTGCTTTATGTGTTACCTCGGGCAGACTTGACTTGTTGGCTGTCATGTTTCTTAATGAATGGGCTTTAATAGAATGGGGCTTTTACTGGTGGAAGCAAATGAAATTTATTTAAAAGCCAAATCCAGTTTAAACTGTTGGCTAGTAGATTTTGTTACAGATACCAACAGACTCCTGGTAGACTGATTATGATTATGACGCAATATGTCATCACATAGTTTAGACCATGAAACCACAGTAAGGCTAAACTGTGTGTGCACGCTGTTTCATCCCAGCTTGGCTCTTGCGCACAGCTTATCCAGTCTCTCTCTCTCTCTCTCTCTCTCTCTCTCTCTCTCTCTCTCTCTCTCTCTCTCTCTCTCTCTCTCTCGCTCTCTCTCTCTCTCTCCTCTTTATTCCTGTCTTTCACTTCTTTCCGACTGACCAGGAGGTGACTTCTCCATCCAGCCAGGATGATGGAGTTTATTTCCCCCGGAGTCCCACATCTTGTTCTGGTTCTCCTGGTTCAGCTGACGGTACATGCACAGGTAATTCAACAAACACCAGCACATAGGCTGCCCCTTACTTGTAATGTCCCAGATTACATGGACTGTTTCTTTATTGTGTTTGAGGAATCACATATTCCATTTAATGTTTAAACATTTACACCTATTTTGAAATTGTATTTATTTGTTTATTGTCTGTTTTAAAAATGAATAGATGTCTCTTCTTTTCTACAAATGTGACTCCTATTAGTTTGTTCACGTGAAGCAGAGAACTTAAGAGGAGTCATGTCAGGGCTAGTCTCTGATTGGCTGCGCTCCATCCTATGCATTCCATCTAAATTCAGTGGTTTGCCAATCTGCATGTTTACAGTGATGCATGTGACTGATCCAGAAACAGAAATGTACAAGTGAACTTTATGTTCAGCCTTCTAACCTCAAACATCATGTAGGTCACTTAAACTATTATAAAGCAACAGAGCATGTGAGGCTGTGACTGTCTATAAGTAAATAACAGAGGGATGCAGACTTCATGTTGACCAGCTCAACGTATTAGTATTCATGCATCTACTCTATATCAGACCTCGCTGAGTTTAGAATTTCACATAGTGATCATTTCAGATGATTGATTTCCTCCCTCCCACGAAACTGCTGCGGTTGTTTGGAGACTCTGTGGCTCCGGGTCTTGTTTCCCTTAGATGTGAGGAGGGTGTAAAAGTCCACATCTGGTTCTCTGGTTCGTGCACAGGTGCTTCCTCTGAGTGTATAACGGGATCCGACCCTGGGCGAGAGAGACGCAGTCAGGCCGTATCACTCAGCGGGAAGCCGACCGCTCAGTGAACATGCATTGTGGTGCAAAGACTGGGAATATATAGGCAGGACAGCTCAAGTATCACCACGCACTGAACTTGGCTCCTGGTTTGAGTCCAGCTTGCCGTGCCCCGTGCAGCCACTCTTTAATGAAAGTTGTACATTTCACAAAACAAAAAAAATCCAAGATGATCAGATAAACATATGTGATATGAGGCATCCGACATTTGGAAAAGAATGAGAAAGGAAACTTAAGGTAGGAAAAATATCTATCTCATGTCTTTCATTCCCATTGGAAGCTTCCTGTCAGTTACAACATCGGAGGAACAAAAGAAAAATGAGAGAAGAGACATCAGCTTTCCACATTCATTTTTATCAAACAAATAATCAGTCATAGACACAGAGATGTTATTATTATGGAGCAGATCATATCAAGCATCACAGCATTTCACCATCACACTGTATTGTTTATGCATGCTCCTACTGTCGGATGATACTTCACATAGAAGGACTCTGGATTTGTGTTGTATTTGGCCGAACTACAGCAGAGCTACATGGAAATAAACATGACTATCCCACATTTAAACCTGCGGTCCAACCTGTGACTGGAGCATTGAATCAGAAAACTAAGTCTCGGATTGTCATGTAAGTTACAACATCGGAGGAACAGAAGAATAATAATAGAAGAGACAACAATTCTCTGTATTTGTTCACTGGAGCAAACCAATGATCGGTTGGAACATGATGTTATGGAGCTTGCAATGTCCAACATGAAGGCGTTTCCACATCACACGACTGTTGTTGTGTGTCTGCCTTTTTTATGCTCATGAAGTGTAGTGGAACTCACAAAAATAAAGAATCCCAGAATAAAGACATTTTGTCCAACCTAGGAATTAGAAAGTTTCCACCACAGTTTCTAGGCCGAGAGGAAGACATGAGAGAGTTGAGGAGTCAAAAAGAGATAGAAAAAAAGAGAGAGAGAGAGAGAGAGAGTGGGGAGAGGGGGGGACAGAGAGCCAAGTTCAATAACAATTTCTGCTCAGTTTGTTGTTTAAAAAAACAGGAACGTTGCAAGTTTGGAGGCTGGGTTGTGAGAATCTAGCAAAGTTCATTCAGTGTTACGATTAACTTCAGAGCTGCCTTTGTGTTAAACTGTGTTTATTGTGTGTAAAACTCCCAGGAGACGAGGCAGCAGCTATTGTTTGCTGTTATTCATTGCATTCTTTGAAGGTTTATATTTCTTCTTGTAATACTGACACTTCCATTGTTGAGAAAACAATGTGCTTTTTGTGGTTGGCTGTCTCGTTTTACTGCATTTCTCTTTTTTTTGTGCTGATTTGCAAACAGCATCTCAGAGGTAACACCCCTCGCACCATGCTGCACCACTGCTTTCACTGGATCATGTGATGTGTGTGCAGTATCTTTTCTCTACCACAAGGTGGCACTCTGCAACTGTTGTTGCCATAGATATATATATATATATATATATATATGTACAAATATATCTTTGGTTGTTGCAACCCCTTTTTTGTTTTTTAATTGTATTTTTGCAGATTAGATTTTAAATCAATACCTTTTTTTTAATGTAATTTAACAGATTTTAATAATTTGTGAATTTTTTTTCCATGTACTTTTGCGAATTTAAACAAATTTTTCTTTATTTTCTATATATTTTAGCGGAGGTAAATTTAAATTGTATCTATTTTTCGATGTAGTTTGCCATTTTTTGTGTAATTTTTCAGATTTACATCTATTTTTATATATTTATCTATATATTTTTTGCAGATTTAAGGTGATTTTAGATTCATTTTCCATGCATCTTTTGCAGATTTCAAATCGTTTTATTTTTCCATGTCTTTTTGCAGATTCCACCTCCGCCAGATGATAAGGCCCCCAAAGGTAAATGTTCTGAACAGACTTTCCCTACCTGTTGCAAATGATGGAAAGGCTCAATCTCATCTGGCCCTCCAGGGATGATGTTCGAGGAGGTGATGGCGAAGAGCATGTGTCACCCCATGGAGCAGCTGGTGGACGTGGAGCAGGAGTTCCCTGGAGTCGTCGGCTACATCTACATGCCTGCTTGTGTGTCACTATGGCGATGCTCTGGTTGCTGCCGGGACGAGTACCTGGAGTGTCATCCCACCCTCGAACGCAACATCACTGTGCAGGTGGAGAAAGACCTCGAAACACATAAAGGGAGATCTTCATGTTGACATTAAATATGTGGTCCTTGGCTCAGTGTTTCCTTTCCTATGGTTCTCAGATGATAAGAATTGCTCCTTTCATATCCCGCAACCACGTGGAACTGACATTTGTGGAGCATCAGAAATGTGACTGCAGGTAAATTAGCAATCGCAGGAGAGTGGGGATGGATGCAACACTTTTTGCATTTCTCTCAGTTACTGAACAACCAAACTTTTCTATATTCAACTTACATCTGCCAACTTGCAACTGACACCAACCCTTTGAACAGCTGCAACACACATCTGGGTTATTAAACACATTATAAATACACTGTTTAACTTTTGTTATTGGTCTCAATGAGCACAATAATCTAAAGATATCAATTTTTGATTATGGCAACAATGATAGTACTGTATTATTTGTTTATTCGTTAATACTGAGTTTATGTGTAGCATAGGCCTACTTTGAGTCAAGTGCTGAATATGAGTGTACCCAGTACGAGTGACATCACTCTATCTGGTTTGTCTCCTGTCGTAACTGTCCCCAGTCTCTCAATTATAAAAAAAAAAAATCACATCCAAATTGAGATCTTTATGACTCAGTTGTTTCTGTTTTTTCTCCTTGTTTTTAGAGCCCGTCAGACACTTCTAAACTATACCAGGTCAGTGGATGAACCTTTTATTGTGTCAGACATGAACACATGATTATCCTCATTGCTATTGGCTCTTCCACCACAGCAGCAGCCAGGAGTCCTTCAGGAGTAAACCTCGGCGGAGGAAACTCAAGAAGACAGAGACCGGCTGTGGCAAGTAAGAGATGGATTGCTCCCCTGTGGCGCTCACACACAGTTTCAGAATGTTTGGACATTTATGTTAACATTTATCACTGACCCCCCCCCCCCCCCCCCCCCCCCCACCCTCACTCTGTCAGGCGACCAAGGACAGATGAGATTAAGCAATATAACAATATGTTGTCTGCTGTGCTGCTCTTCTCTCTGGCATGCCGGTAATCCACCAACCACTTAAGATGAGCTGTTGCTGTCGGAGACCACAGAGCGTTAGTAGCACAGTAATCCAAGGCTGAGGGTTCACACCAACGACTGAATGTGTAAAACTTCAGTCTTGGAATAAATATATTCACTTAATCAAAAAAAAAAGACTAAAACGAGGAAGAGATTTAAAGACAAGTGATTCAAATAAATCTCATGAATTGGCTTATGTGTGTTTATGTCAAATTCTTGAGTGTATCAGGCAGACAAGCCAACAACAGTTTTGCAAACACTGTGTATATATAATCTAATTTACATGAAATCTATTCACTGGAGTGACTTCAACAACAGCATTGCTCTGCTCTGGCCTCAAAATTCCATCTGACCAAACTGTAACTGTAGCTACATCTAAAGCAAAAAACTTTCTTTACTTTTTTCGCTCAAACTGTTCTGTCTTCATTCGACAGACAGAACCAAGAGTTATATGTGCAATGAGTTTGGTATTTGGAAAAGGTCAAAAGCAGCATGTGTCTGAGGTAATCTCTTTGTAGTAATCTCTTTCCTTTCTTTCACCCTCTCAAATTGTTATGTCACCAATATTGAATTATTGTACAGTGAAGATAAGCTTGAAAAGGACGTGACGCCCAAAATAAATACTGATAAGGCCACACACGAAGCTCAGTTTACTCGTCAGTGAGTAAGTAAGTACTACATAGTCCGTGAAATCTTTTTTGAACCCCTTGTGGTTGCTGTGTAAAGCTGTGTAAATACTCTGAAAATAACCCTGTTGACAAACTTGAGGTTTGGGAGTTGAAGGGTTTTGTGGAGACATGTCCTTCATCTTCACACACAGATCAAGATGTAACCGCGCAGTTAAATCTTGATCTGTGTACAAAGATCATCATATAAAGATCATCAAGAACTGACAACAGTTCTTGATGATCGATGATCGATGATCTTAGTTGATGATCTTTATATACAGCCCCTTAGGTAAACATCATATACAATCCTACCCATTTGCATTATGGGATTTGTAGGTCGTAAAACCTCATTCACTGCAGTCTGTTGAATCAATTCTTATCATTCTGCATTGAAGCTGTGTCATCCAACATCCAAAGGTCGACTTTTCTCAACTCGATCTTACATCATCACTCATATTCCCATCAGGATGTTGAAATGGTTTTTGGTCAATGTCATCATCCCTCCTGTCCACAATGGCCGCAAAAATCCCTTTCTTCATTTCCCCTGCAACATAAAAGCTGACATTATAGAGATTAACACATTTTTGGAAAAAGTCAATTCTACAGTGAGAAAAACTGCTTTATCTGGACAAAGGGGGTGAAACCGACAGAATAAGAAATGTTTGCAAATATAATCGGCTTAGCGTGGACGGACGCTGATGCAATTTCCAGTCTAAGTGATGAGGGATATGTGGGACAAAGAAAATACATTTCAATGCCTCAGCCCGAAAAATCGATTTACTAATAATAACTGTATCTGTAAAGCACTTCTTTTCAATACAATTAACAAGGTGATCTACAACAATAAAAATGTTAAAAACAACATAAAGAATTCACAAACAATTAGAGTAAAGAAATAATAATAATCCAGATGCAAATAATAAAAGCCACGGCCATCACGCGATAAAAGCTTTTTTTGACAGAATAATAACATGAAAAGTTAGCCCTATTATTAAGAAATCTCTCCTTTGTGTTGGGATCCCTTCACCACAACTCAGCACAGAAACACTGTCTCTGGATAGACAATGCATTTTTGCACAGACGATGAATTTGGTTTCCCATAACTTTGTAACCACACCATGAAAATACCTATTTGCAGGCACTGTGTAATTTAATAGTCTTTAAATGTAAGCATGTAAGTATTGCTTTGAGACAGATTTGAAAAATAAGGTCCTATTCTTTAACCATTCATTAAGGAACCCTATTATCAACTCAGCCATTGAAGCACATAATCTTTTCCTCCTTTGGGAACCAGGAACAATGGGTTATTTGAAGGAGATGTGATCTATCTGGCGACAACTAGGTCAACTGTTTGGAGCGGTGACGATCCGGTTTCACCGTGTCCTGTTGCAGAGTCATTCTGGGTAAAGGTTGTTTTAGGTCTGTTAAAAGTCTGTCATCATGGAAGAGCCTGTTTGGCTATGTGGTTCTGGAAGCTGTCTGGTTAAACAGCCGCACCGTGCCTCGCCTCGACTCCTGCTCCTAACACATAGTTTGTGCTAAACGCTTATTATCTCATTATCCCTCCACCGTGTGTTTAGCAGTCAATGGACCACGTGTTTTTAATTTCTAGAAAAATTCAATGATAGGAGTACTCAACAAAAACTAAAGTGGAGTTTAACTTATACAGGCTCTTTAGAAGTTGTTGTGATGGCGGCCTTGTGGAGTTGGTGTCTTCATTTCACTGTTGATAGGGAGGAGCCAGACCCTGAAAGCAGAACTGTGGACGGTGCGGCTATGCACCATTGCAATGTGACCATTTAACTACAGCAGAGTTCCTCTTGTGATGAATTGAGGTTGAATATGTAAGCTTTTATTTGGGGTTTTCAGGAAGACATTTAGCTTTTTCACTTAAAAAATACCACTGCACACATGCTCTATCCTTGAGTGACCCCTGACCCCCACAGGCCCCTGAGCCTGTGCCCTGTTGACCTTTTCTGTAATGCAATCGTAGGTGTCAAAAATCTCACTTGGTACTGCTGAGACTGCTTTTTTTAGCACATGGGTCTCTTCAATGCCACATGCATGTTGGAACTGCTGGTATTATTACCTGTAGAAAAGTTAATCAAGAATGGGCGGAAATGACTGAGGTGTGTTTTTATCAATGGCCACAACCCTTGAATGGGCCACAACAATCAAGCTAGATGAAACTGTAGCTCATGAAAAAACATTGTTGTAAAATTAAAATTATTCAAATGCTCTGCTGCTGAATGACTGCTTGTTTATTGTTGACTTTCCAGGTGCCAGTTTCCTCAAAACAACTGATTCAAACCTCTCTCAAAAGGACAGACTTTGTCGATCTGAAGCACAATCTTAACACCTGTCTTTACATCTTGACTTTGTTTCTACTTTTTGCTAAATAACAATATATCTACACTCATTTGGCTCTGACTGCTGTTTCTACAATGGGCCAATTTTTGATTTAAAAAATGTGGCTGCTTTTGTTTGAGCTTTTAAAAAGAGAGATAAGGTGACAGACAGATAATCTATGCAGAGATAATGGGTATTGAGTTTATCAATCACTTGGCGGAAGGATGACGGTCTCCAGCCATCTTGAATTTTCACTGATTAACTGTCACATCAATGTGTCAGACCCTCCTCATGACTTCTGCAATGACTCATGTAGTTATATTCTACATAAAACCTATTCTTTTCTGATGCTAATCACAAGTCATATATTAGTCCATGTATATGTAGGGTCCTATTTTTGTAGAAGTGTGTTTTGATCAATGAATCCACTCTTGTCTTCACCGGGATTGTGATAAGACTGAGAAAATGGAACACACACATAAGGAGTTTCTGTGTTTTTTTCAGTGGTAAACAGCATTGCAGCCAACTCAATACCGTTGGAGTAACTGGTGCCCACTTATTGAAATGTAAAAAAAAAGACGAATAAAGCATAAAATAAATGCCTCCATATTTGCTCACATGCACGTTTTAAGAAGTGGTCACCAGTTTTCAATTGTATTGGATCCTTTTCCCCGCACAACTTTATTATTGATGTTAAAGGTTCAGTGTGTGGAATTTAGTGATGGCTAGTGGTGAAGTTGCATGTTGCAACTGAATACCCGCCCCCCCCCCCCCCCTTCACAAAATGAAAGAGAGGTAGCCTTCATTTGACCTAAAAACTCAAAAGGTCCCAGTTTGAACTACTGTTAAAAAAATATATACATTTCTATTTAGCTGATGCTTTTATCCAAAGCGACTTACAATCAGTGCATTCAACCATGAGAATACAAGCCCAGAACAACAAGAATCAAAAAAGTACAATTTCTTCAAGAAACATTTGAAATGTAAACATAAAGGGCCCATTCTAGGGTAAAGAAAGCAAAAACTCCTACAATTGAGATGAAACACTCTTGGGAAAACATCACTGGGATTATTTCCTATTCAAATCCTTTCACCTAAATCTCACACACTGGACCTTTATAATCCTGAAACGTCAGCAGTCACGGTGCATTTTATGACCGCATGTGATGGCGTTCGTTTCCCGCCTCCTCCTCACCGCAGTCTGCGTACCTGCACGTGAGTACGTTGTGCCCTGAGTGTTATTATTTACTGCCTCCCCGGCGCAGGTTGACCGCGGGGCCAAGCGGGCTGTTATGTAACAGGATAATCGCGTTCGAACCCTGTCGTCACAGGGTTCCCCGGCGGTGTGTGTCGGTGGTGTGTGTTGTGAGAGTACGGCAACACGCGCGCTGCTCCGTGAACACGATGTCCTCAAGCTGCAGCACATTCCGGCGGCGGTCACGTTTTTCGGCTGCTCCTCCCGCCGGCCAATCGCAGGCCGCGGAATCCAGTGGGCGGAGCGGCCCAACTGCGTGACGTACACGCTACTCCAGACTGAGCCCCGCCCCTGACTTCCAAATACGGCGGGCGGCTGTGAGGAACACGCTGCCCAGGAACATCGCTTCCACCGCCGCTCAGGAGCTGCAGGTGAAGTCAGCGGATGCCCGGAGGGGCTCGGAAGCTTGTTGAGTGTGTTGACGCCATCGGAGGACGATCCCACCGCAACCGCCAGCGACTGAAGCCGCCGTGCGCCCGCGTTTGACCGCGCAGACAGGGGAGGGGCGGCGGCGTGTCTCGTGTATAGTACCGGGGAACACAGAGTTCCAGCTCCAGCAGAACACGCGTCGAGGGGACGCAGGCGGCACCTCGACCCCGGCTGCAAGCTAACCCCCCCTCCCCCCTCCCCCGGGTTGTTGAGCACGGCGTCGTTGGAACAGCGCTCTCTTCAATGTAGGTGTTTGCTTTTAATGTTTATGATGTGTGTCCTGCTGGGTCCGTTCCCTATGTGAGACATTACTTTGCATTCCAACGCTGCTAACTTAAGGGCTAATGCTACCTACACGTCGATACTGTTTACATTATTTTTTTAGTTTGAATTAGCCAAGTCACAATGTAGCATCCCCGAAATATTTCCCAACTTGTAGGGGAAAGCAGTACATGGTACATGTTTGCTCACTTCACAACACAAAGCAAAGTGTCAATATCCGGGTTAGCTACAGCCTTTGTTGTCTGTCAAAATACTACGATCGTAGCAAGGTAGTGCAGCTTATAATACATTCCATTTGTTTGAAAAATGATGTACATGTTCAGCTGGTGGATATTAGCAGGATTAGCTAGTCCACTAAGTTCAACCGGAACTTGTGCTGTAAAGTCAGAGCTGAAGCCCACAGGCGCACCAGGAGATGGCGTGTGTCTTCTGTAGTTAAATAAAGTTAAATAAAGGGCTTCAAGATGAGCCGAGCTGGGGACACAACAGTGGTCTCTATTTTTTACATCTGTGAGGCGAGTCCGGAACCACGTCTACAAAGTGCAACACCAAAAACGGCGCAGTCTCTTATACTGTGTAGTTTCACCAGAATCACATCACGCATCAATGTTCTACTGCTGGTTATGCTACAGCCGACTAGGTATAGATTGATATAGATTGCATTTAACTGAGCTTGACAGGACATAGAAAGGGGGACTATATGACACCTGTGTTGCACTCCCACCATTGGCTTCCTGTTTGTTACAGGATCAATTTAAAATGTATTTTTAAATCTCTTAATGGACTGGATCCACATTACGTGGCCCCTCCGCTGCTCCTGGATTGGTCTAAAACTAGGCAAACAACCAAAGTAGATCGCGCCTTTGCAGTATCTGCCCCAAATTTGTGTAACAGCTTACCACTCCATATTAGATCTGCCTAAGTCACATTGATACATTGGGATAAACATGTGCTTCCCAGACCTGACTGGTCTGGGAAGTCTTAATAAGTCAAGACCTTTCAGTGCTTATGTATCAGTACAGGGCCCCATATTTTGTAGCCGAGATGAATCAGCTGTCTCATTAATCTTCCTTTATTCCCAAATTTAGCCTTTTTGATCGGCTATTTTGGTTTCTGTGAGAGCTTTTTGAGCTAAGGAGGTCATAGCAACAACAACAACAAAGGAGATGAGCAACAAGAGGAAACCAGAGAGCCACTCGAGGGCACCGAGCAGACCACGGGTCATGAAGTCCGGAGGCTCCCGTGCTGATTCGGAGAGGGACTCTGGATTCTCAGGTGTGAACTTTCTCTTGCCCCATTGTTATGTGCTTTCATTTCAAGGTGTCACTCAAATTAACCCCTGTTAATTTATTTCCTTGTCTATAGATGCAGGCTCAGAGCATATGAGCACTATGGACACTACCGACTCTGAGGATTCGCCCTGCCCTGTTGTGCAGCAGGGACCACAGGCGCCTGGCTCTCGGGTGGCTGTGTTAGGAGGCTCCTACTCCAACCTCTCTCGCATGATCATCATGAACAATGTCCTCCTGAAACCGGTACAAAACAAAACACCAATCTCAAAAAAGATACATCCTGAGAGTTTAATGTTATGTGTGGAGGAGTTAGCTATGTTTCTGCTCAGTGTTTTCAAGCTTTCACCACCTGGCTGTTTACAGCAGCATAGTTTTGGTTATGGTGCCTTTGTTTAACTTGAATGTGTGGCTACACAAACCACCCACAGCTGCCAGGAATGTGTTACTAAAAAAGACAAGATTCAAGACAACTAGCTGAACAACACAGATATAAAAGAACCTAGGACTAACTAGGATTAGATCCAGATTTTATGACAATAACTGACACTGGTTTGCAAAAGTGAATTCAGTGCCCACACAGAGAGATGAAAGCTAAACTTGGTGATTATGTAATGTAGTTTAGTGTTAATTTGTTGTGTATGTTGGATTTGATTGTGGTTCTGGAGCTGTTACTTAGATTATCAACAGGAAATGGTTGGAATTCTTGCTGATGGATAAAGTGAAAGCTTATAATTGCTGGTTTTGGAATGTGATGGGTGTTTTGAAAGCTCTGAATTTTGACTGTTTCCTTTACAGCCTGAAAACAACCCTCCTGCTCTAAAGCCTTGGGCCTTTAGTCCCGCTGTGGAGGTGGTTCAGCCTGTGGTCCAGCAACCTCAGGTCGTGTTCCTCCAGCCTGTGGTTTCTCGTCAGTCTTCCCCTGTCTCTAAAGAGACCACCTCCAGACACAAACGCCCTAAGAAGTATCTTCCAATCCTGAAATCCTACCCTAAGATTGCACCACATCCCGGAGACAAATCCTCTTCCTCAGGGAGAGGAACTGCGTCCTTGTCTTCACCTTCCTCCTCTTCTTCTTATTCCTCTTCCTCCTTAACGGATTCAAAGAGAGGTAACAGTCTGATCTCCAACCACCGTGAACACAGTCAAAGAGAAAAACATCCAAGAAGTGTGTGTGGTAGTGTTAGTAGCTCTGGCTCGATCATTACCAGTCTTCCTGGTGACCGCGGCACCGTCTTGTCCCGTCTCCAGAACCGACTTTCTTCCCCTACATCAGAATCCAGCGCCAGCAGTAGTCCTGCCAGGGAGAGGCCTTCCTCGGCCATCAGCCAATCAGAGTTTACCACCTCCCTTTCGATCACTCAGACCACCGATTCCAAAAAACAGACACTCCCGTTTCCACGGATGGACGCCCAGGAGAACGTTATGCTGGAAGAAAGCGACCTAAGTGACAATGATGCTGATACAAAGAGGAAGCGCTTCTGTAACACCTACAACATTCTGAGCAAATCTGGCCTGCTCGACATTGCTCTTCGTACCAAGGAGCTCCTCCGGCAGAGCCGACACACCCAGAATGACCTAGACCGGCTGAAAGAACACACAGACCTCTTCTTCCAGGCCCTGCGGAGCGGTAACACTAGCATCTGTATTAAGCTGCAGGCCAGCCTTCAGGAGGAGGACAGAGAGCCAGAGGGGGAGAGAGCTGCTCAGACCAGCTTAAAGGCAGATTAAACCTGGGTTAGTGCAAGACAGTGAACCTTTAGTCTGGGATGGGGAAGGGAAGGCCATGGTTGGGGGGCGTCACAGCGTTGCAGAGACAGATGGACTGAAAGTAATGTGCTCCACAATATATACCCACCCCAGATTCTCTCACACAGACAGTGTGCTGTGGCCTACATTTTGGCTTCTGCCTGCCCAAGGGCTCTGACACACCGAGCTGACCTCACACAATTGATGCAGATGAAGACTCTTTGTGGCCACGCAGCTTCTGATAAAAGTCCCACTGAAATTCATTGCAAGAATATCTATACACATGATAATGTGTAGCTTTTAAAAGTTGCCTGCAAATTAAGCTTTGCTATACCTGATGGTCAGTCAGTCTAATGTGTTAGGCTTGTAGAAAGAGAAAAGATGTATACAAATGTTTGCTAAAGAATTGCTTGATTAGTCTCTGTCAACTCACCCACTGGGGCTTATTCGATAGCGTAATACTGTGAGTGATGGTCAGCCGCTCCCATAAAGCCTGGTCACCTACTGTCGACTAGAAGTGTCAGGGATCAAATGAAAGAACCACAGCACACTGACCCTGGTTACAACTCTTCCACTGAAACCGCTGCACAGAACTATTTGTCTCATTGGCAATCAAGACCCAAAACGAGAGGATTGGAACTAACGTATGAAGGAAGAACAGAAAGAAAACCTTTTCTCTATGTCAAAAGCACAACAGAGGCTCAGAATCTGAGTTTGATTGATTAGAACACCGGGGGCATAAAGTGCTCAAGTCAGGAATGAATTCAGATTTTTTGCATCATTCATGCTTTCCTTTATGCTATGTTACACATAATACTAAAGATAGATGCACAAACTCTGATTACGACGGGCCTATGGGATGAATGTGTTCAGGCCTTTTGCCAGTCAGCCTCTTCTAACATGTGCCTAATGGGTCTTTCAATTCCTGTTCTGTTTTAAAAACTTGATGTGAAAGATTTATTAAGGCCGGCCGACAGTTTCAAATTCAGCATTCCCATCATGTTTGCTGTGATATGAGGCAAACTGGCTGCCAGTAAAGCTCCTAACAGCCTTTTAAATTCTTCCCTGGCGAGATCCTGTTATCTTCCTGTTGCGCAACCATTGACTTGTGTAATCTTTGTTTTATATATGTATATACGCATGGTTGTAATTTAATGTGAAATGTATGAAATAATCGTGAGTCCCCTTAGACAAACATCAAGTGTCTTGATGAAGAGCAGCTGTCGTGCATAAACTTCGGGCCTCTTGCATCCATGGTTTTGATTTTCTATTCAACAAGTCACAAGTCCAACAGTTAGACAGTCATATCAGGAACAGTTTTGTGTTTATTGTTGCATATTTGTACTTTTCTAGTTATGGCCTTAATATCCAAATCCTGTGTCGGTCACAGACCTTTGAATTTGCACTAAAATGATGGAAGCCCATTTTCCTGGTTAGAATTAAATGGCAGCTATGGGAAATAATTTTTTTGCAAACAAGATTGCAGACTTTTTTATTTTTCAAGTGCATTGTGAGTCATCATAAGCACATGACCAGTAAATACATACTGCTCCTACAGTAAAGTCGTACATTAGATTATACTGAGATTTTACGATTACTAGCAGTTTTCTCAATATTAAACATTGCTTATCAAATGTCTTTGTCAATTAAAATATGAAATGTTTGTGACGATAATGTGCTTGTTGTGCTTATGTTGACTTGAAATGACTCACTGGGCAAATCGTTCTATCCAACTTCTGCCATTTATAAACCATGTCCATGTGAACATCAGTACAGTTGTGAGGGTCGTGTGTTTTGTAACCATTGACCAACCAAATCTCAGAAACATGGCCTCTTGTCAATTTAATGTGTTTTCTCTGTTGTTTTGTTTTTGTAGGAACTAAAGCGCACACAAAATTACAGCCTTTATTTTGTTAACTGAATGACACAACAAGAGTTCATGTTTTATTCAGTCGTTCTTGCTGATTAAATCGTTGACCAGACATAGAGGCAGATAATGTGTTGTTCTTTTTCCACAGCCAACACTAAATTAATCAGCATGTTTTGGTTTTCAAATGCTCCCAGACCAGATTTAGTTTTCTTGTTTCTCAGGGTCACTGTCCTGCTGGAAACTCGCTCTGTGTGAAACACCCAGGCGTCTCTCTGATAGTTTGAGGTTTCACTGAAGGGGTTTGAGGTCGTCTTACATACTCCACCCATTATTCTCCTCAGTGCAGCAGCTCCACTGTCGACAACACAGCCCCAGATGCATTGTTTTTCTTCTTTTTAGATTGAACGACACCGTATCTTCTCTCATCACTGCAGCCAGATAATTAACCACTCAAAGGTTTTTCTGGGATCATTAAATCTGTAGGAAACTTAAGTAGAGCTTTTAGTTTAGTTTTTTTCTTATCACTTTCATAGTCGTTCCTCAGTTCACAGGGCTGTAAAACAATCCTTATCGGTTATATCCATGTTTGTTTGTTTTTGTTAATCTAGGATTATATTTGACTGAATCAACTAAAATATAAGTTTTTTTTTCTCCTGAACTTGTAGCCACTGCTACAAATATTGCGTACTGGAGTAAGGTACAAAGTAGTCTGGGTTATTAGGATCTTTAGGCTCCGAACATGAATTAATGTTATCCAATTCTCTTTTCTGAAATGAACAACTCGGACTGAATCTCTACAGACATAGCTGTGTTTCCTGGAGCTGGGTAATATGTTAAAACAAGATGTTGAGGCCGGTCATAGGGCCGTTGTTGACGTTTCTACTCTACTAATTAAAAATAACAATGCATGTACTGTACAGTTTCAATCAAGGGTACATTCATAAGACCTGATGGACATTCATGAAGGCACCCCAATACGTTTAAGCACCAGAAAAACAGGTTTGAGAAAAATTAATTGCTGCCACTATTTTTCTAATTTTGCCTTGGCTAAAAACAAATGTTTAAGCTTTTCTTGAGAACTTAGCAGTGCAAATGTTTTCTTTTTTTCTTTGACCAATAACAAAACACACACTTACTTAAACTCCTACAATACATTTTACCTCATGCTGCTTAATTCCTTGTCAATCAGATGCATTATTCTTAGGGCTGATATTGTACCTTTGGGAAACGCTTCGCTGTAGAGTCTTTAAATCTTGGTAACGGTGAGTCGGCCTTCTGCTAAAATTAAATATTGCAGTTATCACCCTGGTTCGCTGCCAATGGAAAAAATGATGGTCCTAAATCATTCAAAAGGTTGATGGGATTTTGGCTGAACAATGCTGATCACGCTTGTCTTTTTGAAAAACATCTCGGCTGCTGTAGCCACCGGCGCTCGTCACAAAGTATTTATTTATTAGAAGTAGTTGTAATCATTTCTCTGTAAACTGTAAAGTTAGATTTTGTTTTCATGGATGACTCCATTATAAACTCTTCTGTCTCGATGACCAGAACAAGTTATTAGAAGAGGAGTAAAGACTAGTTAGGGCCCGAGGACTGACAGGTACTGAAATACATTGTGTTTCAATCCTTCCTATTGAAATTGTAAGGATCATTATTATTATTTTTCAGGCAGATGATTTGGGTTTTTGAGAGCTTTAACATGCTCAAATTCTTACCAAAATTTGCAGAGAATTAGAAAGTGGTGAAAATATACTTAATTTATATTTAAATTAAATCAATCCTGCGCAGGATTACATTTTTTATTTTATTTTATTTTAAATTTACATAGTGTAAGATATTGTGCAATTAATAGGTGGCTGAAGTCCTGCCAGTTTTAGGGGTTCAGTATCTTGCAAAAGACAATATGTCATGCAAATTGGGAGTGGGAATCGTGTATTAACATTATGGAATGGATTACCTGATTATTCACATGAGAAACTAAGCACAGGAAGAAGATGGAAAAATAAGTGTGTGTCTGTGTCATTCTACTTGTATTTTCTACTACAAATATTTGACAGCCTTACTTAAAAGTTACTTTGATTTTTTGGGGATTTTAGATACTGGATGATTTAACATGCTTTATAAAGCTATTGTTAGAAAATAACCCAGTAGTTTCCAGCCTTGGCTCTGGATTTTGTTCATCATTATATTGGCAACTTTGTTTCTACTGTGCTTTTCAGTCTGGCGATTCATTTTATAGATGCTGAAAATGTTTGTGAAAGTTATTCTGACTGTTTTATCAAAATGTTTCAGTAGAGCAGCAGCAGCCGTGGAAAATCTTAGCTTGACTTATTTCTATGTTGTTCCCCAAAGGAACTGTGTTGGGAAACAACTGTGATTCTTCTAATGGAATTAAACATTGCAGACTGAATGTAGTGCGGTTTGCTGGGAAACTTTTTTTGTCTATTCTAAAAGTGTAATAATGACACTTCTGCAATAACGGTCAAAGACGAAAAAACTAACATTGAGAAAGGATTTGTTATGATGTGCTCAAGGGCACTTTTATTTTACAGAGTCATTGCTTGTGTAATAAATGTCTTTCCAAAGAAACTTCTTCATTGTCTGTATAAATGCTGCCATTTCCCAATTGTCCCTCTTCAGTTCAGATACTTCTAGTTTACATGATGAAGAAGAGTCTGAAGTGTTTTTTGGGGGGATATAGATGAGAAAGAGGAAGACTGACACATTTATTTTGAGGGTTTTCCACACACTTCTCTCATAACAGGGACAAAGTCAGAAAGAACAGCACAAATGGACGACGTGAACACTGAACAATGTTTGGACTTTTTGAGACGAGTAATGATTCAGGGTGACTAAAGAATGCATAATTTAATCTGCAAAAATTACAATGCCTCAATTTGCCCTGCAAAGCTGATGCATGGGGAAACAGCAATTCAATTATTGAATCCTGAATTAGGACTATAAAATCAAGGGCTATTAATAAACGTAAATATTTTAAATAAATTATTTAATTAAATGTGTATTCAATTCATCCAAAAAACAAAACCTTCTCAATTGTGTGAATTCCGCTTTATCGTTAAGTGTAGTTTACAGCTTTGCCCACAGGGTGGCGCCGTTGCTTTGACCTCCTTTTTCCCAAAAATCGGTAGTGTTTTTAAATTGTTCCACCGGAGTCTCCGTAGAACCAAGCTACCACTCTGTTTTGAGACAATTAGCTAGCTTCTCCGGCAAAGTAGCTCAGGCACGCCTTTTTTATAAGGTAAATAAATATGCTTAATGTCACTGGAGGTGTAATCGAGTTATAATAACGGATGTTGCACAGTCGTCGGTCAGGCTTTGCCTCTGGACAGCTAACATCTGTCCTGTTAGCCCTGGTAGCTAGTTGTGGCAACTGCTAACTGTGCTAGCTAAGTTGACAAGCACAGTCTGACATTTAACCCAGAGACCGACGCGCAGCTGTGGAGCTTCAGCATCAAATAGCTACACGGTCTGACCAGCTAGTTAGTGGTGGTCAACCCGCAGTGACTAGCAGTGTACTTGTTAGTGTGACGTCTCCTCCTGGTGTTTGTGTCACAGCTCGTGTGATGGTGTTGTCTCGGAGATGACCTGCAGCCTGAGCGTCTGAGCGACTGAAACATCGTCCACCCAGCAGGTCAAATCGTGAGGTGAGCTGCGATTTAATTCAATTTCAATCTGAGCATATCAGTGGAGCTTAATGTGTGTGGGTTTATCCTCTGGTGTCACAGGTTGCACACAGGGTGACCAATGCTTTCTGATGAGCTGGACTCCAAACCAGAGGTAGGCTCTTTCTCCAGGAGGACTCCGTCGTGACAGGTAACGTTGAACGTGCAGCTGCTGATCCTGCGTGTGTCTCCTCTCAGCTGCTGGTGCAGTTTGTCCAGAACGCGTCCATCCCCCTGGTGCAGAGTCTGGAGGACACCGAGTCCAAACACTGTCTGCCTCTGCTGACCTCGGCTGAGGGCTCACTCTGCAGCCCGCTGGAGCTCACAGGTCAGCAGCTGATCACTGTAACACGCTCCCCAGATCTGTCAAAATTCCAGCGGAGGAGATGTTAACTGAGTCAATTTAACTCCCTTTACTGTGCCCAATACAATGCATGGTGGGTATTAACTTAACATGCTGCGTTGTTAGCTTGTTAGTGCTCTCTTTGCTGTCAGAGAACCAGAGTAAACATTTGATACCTCCAGTTTCAGGACAGCCAAACAGGGGTGTGGATTTGAGTGAGTCATGGTCTGTTGAGCGGCACTTTGTAGTCAAAGACTGTCACCTCTGCTGCTATTCTCTGTAACTGCAGGGGAAAACATGAGCTCAATGAAGCAAATACAAAAAACAGAAATGTATTTAAATAAAACAAAGACAAAGAAGCAAAAGGCTGATCCCTCAGTCAGCGGAATTGAAATGTCAATACTCAGCAAAGGCTGTGTGTCATGTACTGTAGGAACAACGTTTTTTCAAACTCTAAACGATGAAGTTACACCGAATGTTAAAAAATATAGGTCGTTTTTTTTTTCTTTTAAAGGAAGATCACAATCAAGAGCCAGTTTTTTTAGTTTCTATTTACTGAAAGGTCAAAGGCCAAATAGTAATAGAAGTTGTGGGGACACAAAGGTACCTGCCCTGGTTTTAAGGAGGTGCACCTGCTAATTTTGAAAAATCCAGTTCTGTGAATCTCCACCATTGCATTTGTTGTTAATCCTACATTATTAAAGAAAGCTTCCATTAGCTTCATCTCACCCTGCTTTGCTGAAGATGCTTCAGCATCGGTTACTTTTCAATTTGACTCTGTGGTTTGATAGATGCTTTTTTGTTTTTTCTATTTTGCAGCCTGTTTTGTTCTTTGTGCTTCAGTCTTCTCTGTTCAGATACTAACATGAGCTGCTTTCCTCAGGCCTGAGCCATGAGCCTGAAAGTTCTCCCTCGCTGTCCGAGTACGGAGGTGTGTCAGAGCGAAGCTCCTTAGTGGTCCAGACACACCCTCACCCACGGGTCTCACCCAGCCCCCCTCCCATCCTCCATGACCTACAACAGTCAGACAGCACTTCCTACGTCCTGCTCAACCTTGCAAAAGGTAAAAATATAATGCATATACCCATGTACAGGCCAGAGTCTCACAGTTAAGCCTACAAAGCAACAAAGTGCAGTATTTGCTGAATAATATTAACATTTTATTGCTTACATTTTCATCGCAGCTCTTAACAAAGTGGAACCATCTTGCTGTATGATTAACCGATTCAAATCGTGAGATCAGTTTTTGTCCTCCTCCTAGTCCAGAGTTAGGGACGGAGGATGTTCCCCTTTGTGCAAATGTAGATTTATGCAAATGGGATACTCAAACTAAATTTGATTTGAATTAACACATTTACGCAATCTCATTTCTAATTGACAGCGACATTCTGCTGCATATTAATTGTGGACCTCACCTTCATCAAAACAAGTGCTCCTACTTTATCCCAGATAATCTTAAGCATCCCATAATGCTGTTTTATCTTAGATTTATCCCTCAATAAGCAACAAAGCAGTGTTGCACCATGTGATGCAGACTAGCAGACAACTGGCAGAAACACAGCAGGTGAGAGACGGCTGCAAATGAGTGAGAGAAAAGCTGTGAATAGTTTGTGTTAAGGACAAATAAATAAAAAAATAGGGCAAAATTAATGGATAGGAAAACCCTGCTGATAACAGGAAAGAATCATGATCTCCTGTGCTTATCTGCGTTATGAAAAGATAAAGAAAGGAACCTTTCCTCTTGTCTTCCTCTTGTCAGACTAATTATAGTGGAATTGAAGTAATGGGCAGTTTTTCTTTTATCACATTTTCTAGGTCATATAGACAACAAAAATAGCTGCAGTGTAAAGAGAAACCTGACATTATCCCAATTTGATAAGTCAGTTTGTGATGAATAATACAAGTAAAAGAGAGAATATTTTACTATACAACAAATCCGATCTTGTGTCTGTACTTTGTATCTTGCTTTGCTCCTGATTCTATACAGAGCCCTAAAAAGAAATGCAGTGACACATTTTCGTGAAAAAAGCCCCGTGAATTATTTTGGCTGGAAGAAATGATCCTTGGCAGACACATTGTCTTGGTTTATGGGGCCTTGGCACGAGAGAGAAAAACATAATTTTGGTCTCTTCTCTCTTGACATCGACCTGATGTGTTGTGTCTGTGTCTCAGTTCAAGTTATGAAGGAGAGAAAATACTTTTAGCCGACAGAATCATTTTCTGTTGTTCTATTGAATTCAAATTCTGAATAGAGGGCTCTTGTTTGTGTGGATATTTGTGGGTCTGCTGGCCACCTTCCTATCTGCCTTTCTGAAAAGAGCCATAACATTGAATCAAGAATGGCTGAGCATCAACGCAGGACAGTAATGAATTCAGAAATGTGACCTCGAGCGGCTCACGTCATCAGTGATCTTGCAGAATATTGCATTGGCCTTGAACGTCTCCCTCTGCCTTGTCTCTCCTCTGAGGCATCACAGCCTCCTCCGAGTCCCTGATCTTCGCCGCGGATGGCACCGGGGACGATGATGATGAAGGGGTCTCATCAGGGGACTACGGGATAGATGGCAGCGCTCCATGGTACCTGCGGGTACAAGAGCTGGCACACGACAGCCTGATTGCCGCCACGCGGGCGCAGCTTGCAAGAGATGCCAAGGCCAGCCAGGACGCCAGAGCTGCAGGTGTCAGCAACGGTAAAGTCACTTTGTCTCATCAACACAGGCAGAAAAGTTCACATGAGTCTATCACCCCGTAAATTAAACCAAATGGGTTCTAAATAAGATGATATGATGATACGTTGATGGATGTGTGCAGTGATCGTGGCTTCAGATGAAAATGAAAGGGGGAGAAAAACAATGAGAAGGACTCCTGTGTCTGTGAGGCAGTGCATTTTCTGTGCTAAGATAACTTACTACTGCAGGGATGAGAGATAGAGAAGAGAAATAAGGTCAGCGACGAAATGAAAAAGTGGTGTAATCAGAACTGACTGGAACTGTGTTCAACGCTTCTCATCTTAAGTCTCTGAATCAAAATGAATTTGTAGCTTTGTCAAGATAGATTAACGAGTCTGGCTGCAAAATATCCAAAGGAGTTGTAAATGCCACATCATCTTGAAACATTGATCACGCCTCAGTCTATATTGGTGCTGCGTCTCTGATGATATAATGCGCCTTTAGTGATGTGGCTAATGCAGACCCGAGGCTACGCGGCTGCAGTTGTCAGGAAGACAGACTCAGGTTAGATGAGAGCAGAGAGGAGCAGCAGCAGAGCGGGGACCAAAGACGAGGTCAGGAGGACGTTCAGGTATGAAGTGTTCAGAATAGTTTGACATTTTGAAAACATGCTAATTAAATTTCTTGCAAATAGTGAAATGAGAACACCCATATCCCTCCTGCTAAATATGAAGCTATAGCTTGCAGCCAGTCAGCTTATCACAAAGACAGCTAACATAATCCTTGACACTGACTAATTCACAGAAAATTTGCTGTTAAATATATTCAGGAAGGATGTTGGATAAAATCTTTGATACAGGATTTATTGCAAATTCTTGTGTGGGCCTATAGTTCTCGCATCTAAGCTAAAAATATTTGATCGACTGGTGTTTGTAGGTCACTGGAAGCTGCTGTTTCACAGAATCCCATGTGCTCCTCAGAACGTCCCATTAGCCAAAGTTGTGAAGTTGCTGCTTCTGGGTTCAAGGGCTTTGAAGTCATAATGTGGAAAAATCATTAACGCCGAAAATGAGATGTGTTGAATTTTTTTGTGTGAGAGCATTTAAACAACACCATGACACCTCTTTCCAATATTTGCATATTAATGACGAGCAAAGAAAAAGGATCAGGTCTGAAAACTAGTTGAGTTATTAAAAATGTACGCATGTAAATCATAAAAATGTCTGTATTGTCTGAAAATGGTGTTAGCTGCTTCAGAGAGATGGACATGTAGTTTGCAAGTGACAAAAAAAGAAGCTTCTCTTTAGAGCTAATTGTTAAATTATTAAGTTAATTGGTTTATATGTGAATATATTAGTAACTAAGCAACTCGTGAACCAAAAGTTGTTCCGACTTGAGATGCCAGTCGCTTTAATTTGCCCAGCTAAGACCAAATCTTTCTTTCTATTCTTTTATAATTTCGACATAAATGCACCATCTAAAACTAATTTCAGGGCATCAAAACCACTTCTATCAAAATGTGTCTTGGTGCAATCACTGTGTTCTCATGTTTGGTGTAAAAAAACCCACCAAAAGTAAAAATGTCTGCAGTGTTTGAAATTTCTATTCAGGTCACAGAATCTGACACTGTGAAACATCGGCTTCTGGCTGTAGCGTCACACTTAACGGACAAAAAGATGTTGATCTCCACCTTTAGAGTTATGCAGATTAATGAGCTCGTGCTGTGCAACCTGCATTGGATGTTTAACACAGTACAAAGTCACGTTCAGGATTCCTTCCAAATTCTGCTTTGCTTGTGTAGGATTTTCAATGTCTCTTATCAAAACAAAGTTTCAAATCGGCTGTTGATGGCTCCCCACACCTTCACTTGCTCCCACTGTGAGGCCTCTGATCTGATCTCAGACTGAGACGTCTCTGCTGCAGCGCACAGTCACATACAGATCTTTTGACCCACACCAGGAGTCAGCACCACATCACAGCCCATTTTAACGTCCCTCCACAGGAAGCCTGATACATAGAGAACTCAGCCATGACTTTCAAAGCTCTCTGACTCTTGGCTACCTCTCTGATCTTTGAACCCCTTCTGAGTCGAATTGCAGCTGGAGGTCCTGGTTAAAAAAGTGAGATGTTAGCGAAATCTCTCCACCTTATTTGGCCCCAGTTTATTTCCTTTGATCTCGACCTGATTTCTGTTTTCCAAGATCAGTTTCTTAAATAATTTTTGTTGTAATTTCATCGTTTCATAATATTTTTTAACCTGTTTTAAAAATAAGCTTTTAAATAGAGATAGAAAGGTTATTAATGAGAAGATCAGCTCTTTCCGGTGCAGGACATTATCAGACTGATGTCAGGAACAGTGTGTGGACAACATAGAGAGGAGTGTTATAGTACTCTGCATAAGCCCCTTACAAAGAGTCCACATTTAGAGGTACAAAAAAACCTTGTTTCTGTTCTGCAGACGTGTGGAACAAAGTGATTTGTTTCAAATTGTATTCGTCATATGTAAGTTAACAGATGGTCAAATACCGTACAATACCATAAACATTAGAGGATGCAAGTGTGAAACCAAAGTGACAAGTGTAAACTGTATGAGAATATGTGTATATATAGTTTTGCACATTTTCTAGAGGTGGATAAGAGACACAGGGCAAACAGGCAAGTGAAGAAGCCTGATGCGTTCCGATGAGTCAGCCTTCAACACATTTTTGACAAGTGAGCATGTGTGGTGTTCACCAAGCAAATAGTGAATACTTCAGGGGATCTGTAATTCCCAGTGGGAGGTTTTGCTGGTATGGTTTGTGTTCACCTGTGACAAGTCACTGCAAATCGATAGAAAGCGGTTCTGATTGGTCCTTTATCCTTTGCATTATTTTTATCCTGAGAGGAGTCTTGTCTCTTCCAGGATGACAATGCCCCCCCCCCCACCCACAGGCAAAAAGTGCTCACTGAACAGTTAGATGAACATGATGTGATTTGCTCTTCCCCATTCAGACCAGTCAAACACGTATCGATTCAGAGTCAGGACATGATGAGGCTCATCTGGCATCTCATTGTGGCCAAACATATGACTTAGATTAGATTTACCTTTGATTTGTCCTCCGTCTATACATAGTAATGCAATATTCAGAAGTGGGTGCTTCAGACCAATCTTGTGTAATCAAGGTTGCCAGACAGATTTATAGGTTGGTAATAAAACTATTGGCATTGGACTCTAAACATCCACATCAGTCTGGCTCTAATTTCAAGGTGAGCTGGACTATAATACAAGACAAGATGTGTTCTCTTTCTACCTCCATTTGATTTCACCACATTTCTCCTTGACCTCATTATATTTCCATTAAAGTGAAGTTAGAGGAGTTAGCAGAGGAAAAAAAGGAGCCCTGAACGTCTTTGACATGAGCTCTCAGCTTATTCTGAGCTGCTGGACCAGCTAACAGGAGGCTTTAAGCTCTTTGTATATCGTCGAATAAAGTGTCTGCAGCAGAGTGAAACTCCTCTATGAGTCACTGTAATGGCTTCCCTCCCACTAACTTGCATTAGGTTAAGCATGTTTCCCTCAGCAGTGGGGTGTCCGTTATAGGAGCATTACCGCTGCCATGCTCCGAGCTCAATTGGACCTGTTAGAGACTTCCAAAGAAAGTCAAAGCGGTAAAAAAAGAAAGTGATTGCATTCAGCTTCAGGGTTGTTTTCTTTTGGCCGCGCTCGCTCAGTAGGTCTCAGTCAGAACCCGGTGATTGGCTTTTGTACAGCCGGGGCTCCAGAGGCCACCTGGCTCGTCTAGATTGTTTTTCTGCACGGCCCCGCTCACTCTCCTCTCCTGGTTGCCTAGGTGACCACACACATGGTCTAACAGCAGACGGGGACAAGCGGGAGCTCCCGCCTCGGACCGGCCGCCCCCTCTCCAAGCAAATCCTCCGCTGCTCGTTCGAGGGTTGCTGCAGGACGTTCACCTGGCCGGCTCATCTCAAATATCACCTCAAAACACACAGGTAACACAGTCACAGTCACACACACACACACACACTCACACACACACACACACACACACACACACACACACACACAGCTGTGGGAGATAATGGAGTCAGGCAGCCATTCCAACCAGATGCTGCAGCCAAAGCACAGATATTCAATTAATTCCCTGTGCAAATGCTGCCTATTGTGGATCCACTTTCCAAATTGAATAATGATAATAATTTCAGCTTGCTGGTTAATAGTTTTCAAGTTATCATGTAAATGATGACACACTGCTGCCACGTGCAATCCAGTCTGAGCTGCTGGCGTTTTAAACCAAACACCGTCCAACAATATGACAAATACAAGTACAGCAATGAAGAAGACAATGAAGTGAGTCATTTTCATCTAACATCTGTCTGAATGTGGAAACGCAAATCCCGCGATCTGTTCATCCTATCGGCTTCACACTTCACAATTGTTTGACGTTATTGATCACTTAGCTGATGCTTTTATCCAAAGTAATTTAGTTAATATATATGATCACAGCTCAGGTAGTCTTTCCCACTGGTTGTGTGTGTGTTGGCGGCAGAAACGCAGCTGACATGAGGGCTGTTAGCATCATTGTAGGAAATCTATTTGCGGCTGCCCTGTCTGACTCTGTGGTGGGCCGCTGCAAATGAAAAAACGTGTGCAAAGGAAACACCGAGTTTATTTTTTGTTTGGTTTATCCGGGCTCCCAGGAACGACCGCATGTTCAGGTGCAGCGCCGAGGGCTGCGGGAAGAGCTTCTACGTACTGCAGAGGCTGCAGGTTCACATGAGGACGCACAACGGCGAGAAGCCCTTCATCTGCAAGGAGAAGAACTGTGGCAAGAGGTTCACCACGGCTGGAAATTTGAAGAACCACAAACGCATACATACAGGTGAAGGGGGTGGGACTATGCTCCTGGTATAAAAGCCCGAACACGGTGAAGGCAATAACTCCGGCCATTTGACTCTGCTCGTATAATGCTTCCTTGGTGCAGTCAAGGCTGGAGATATGATGAGGCAGCAGCACTGGCGCCTCCATTTCACTGCTGGAAAGTAACAGTACTCTGTCATATTTTATTTATGATGACATTAAGATTTTTGATGGCCCGTTTCACTGTTGTCTTCTTCTGTCTGGGGACCAGTTAGCGAGCAGACCAGCTACACTGTACTGTGTTTATATTTTGCCCATAAATTCTGGAAGAAAATATATTTATGAGTTATAATATCCACTATTATTACATGTTTTACTTTCTTGTGCGAAAGAATAGTTCAGCTGCCACTAAAAGTTCTATAAACACTAAGAAATGCTGCATTAAACATTTCCTGAGTGTTTCTTTGACCTTTCAACACATTCACATCTAATATGTCCGTGTTATTCTGCCAAAAAAAGTTTACTACCATAGGTCTATGTGTCTTAGAGCTAAACAATATATGTGTGTGTTTGTGTTTGGGGGTGGGTGGCTGTTTCCAGGAGAGAAGCCTTTTCTTTGTGAAGCAGATGGTTGTGGGCGATCCTTCGCAGAGTATTCCAGTCTACGAAAACACATGCTCGTACATTCAGGTGAGTGAGACCCAGTTTTTAGGAACCAGTGTAACAGATGTAGATTATCGTCATGTGCCTTGAGGAGACGCGTCCGTCAGTCAGCTCAGAAGGGATCACATTATAGTACATATCTGTCTGTGTTTGTGTATCCCAGGTGAGAAGCCTCATCACTGTGGGATCTGTGGTAAGACGTTCTCTCAGTCCGGCAGCAGAAACGTCCACATGAGGAAGAGACACGGAGAGGAGGAGCTCAGCAGCGAGAGCAGAGAAACAGGTCAACTACAACAACTACATGTCTAAACCCAACCCTTAAAATATCCCCAAGATAAACCTAGTTCTAGCCTGAACCCTTAAACCAAATTCTGACCCTTATGCTACATGCATACGACTATGTTTTCATTATCATCAAAATGCGCCAACTCTGCTACGGATGCGCCTGGCGTCCACACTTCTCCAGAGTTTAAGAGACGCTTAAACCGAGAAATCTGGAAATGCTGCTGGTTCCATTTGATTGTAAAAACTCAGGGGCTGTGTTATAGTCTGGACGGGCAGAAACAGGGATGTGTGGAAACAGTGATGTAGACACTCACACCCGCTTTTTGGTCAATACATAGCTTTCTCTGATTTGTCAAGCTCCTATCATATGACCCCCTTCCGTAAGAAGATAAGTGTTTAACGCAACATTAATAATCAAAAACCTTTGTGTCATTGCTAACAGCTTGTTGTCCAGTTAAATTCAGAATTTTACAATGATACTTATCACATGTAGGAGATTAGATAGTATCTGAGCAACCTTATTACACTGACATGCACATGCCTTGAAAACACAATCAGATTAATTAAACAATCATAAAAAGGTTTGTCAGAAAGCCGAAATGTCTCACTTTACCAAAATAGCCCCACTTATATAATGTAATGTCAAGATGGTTATAGAAGTAACACACATCTGGTGTGGTGGGTACATGCAAATCCTTGGATTTTGTGGCTTTAAGCAGCCCATACATTTAAAATGTGCATAGAGATGGTGTTTGGTCTAAATTACATTCAGGAAGGTTTTTTTAATTATTAATGACTCTCAGCACTTAAATGAAAAATGTGAATAATACATTTTTTCAGGGCCGGTAGCTGAATTGTTTCAGACTGCTGACAGAGAGCCTCCCCCTGCTGCTGAAACAGTCCTGTTAGGCTTCTTCTGACTGGGTCAATTATGGCTTTAAAGTATATAATTTACCATTTGAAACATTATTAAAAGATCTATTAAATCTCTGAGATAAACTGGTAGAGATGCTCGAGTAAATCTTCCACCGCAGATGTAGGAAAATTTACCCGACTGCACTCTGCCTGTTCTCAGCTCCAGTTTCAGTGCCGCTTCGGATGAAAAACCGACCCTGACGAGCTCTTTGCATCCCTTCATTCGTCTAACTGTACAAAGTCAGCTTAAACAAGTTTTCCATATGGCGTGAAACACCGAGTGAAACAACGAGAGCAGACGGTGCTTTTTCGTTCTTGTCACATTTCTGCAGCCGTGGGGGAAGCGCCGCTGCTGGAAGAGGAAACGCTGCCAAAGCTCTAATTATAAACAGCAGATTTATTCGGGTCAGCTTCCCCAAAGACGCTGGTGTTTTGTAAAAGATGAGCAAAGAAGATGCAGCTTCACAACAGAGTGGTAGTTTCGGAGTTATTTATACATAACAGTTTTATTTGTAAGTAGACTTTTGGAATAACTAAAGCCCTTTAACTTGAGAATCCGCATGCAGGTCAAAAGGTAACATGGAAAGTTGGTAATCATGAGCAGATGTCAGGTTTGACTCGTGGGACTCTGGTGTCGGCTCCGGTAATCGAGCACAACGCGTGTCACTCTCTGCTTCATTCTTCTCTCGTGTTGAGGTGTGTTGAAGTGTTGTTTGTTTGCCGGTGACAGGAGAGGCGCTGACACAAAGCAGCCTGCTGGAGGCGGACGGCGAGGATACAGACAGTATGGTCACCATGACAACAGCCGTGGAACCCATGAATCTTCATCACGCTATGCTGAGATCCCCAGGTAGGCGTGTGCACGTGTACGACAGAGGTTATGTGTCCAAAGTGTACAAAAAATAAGAAACACAATCCAACATGATTAACAGTTGTCACTACTTTAACAAAGCTCCCAGTGTTAATGTCAGAGGTGCTGAGTCAACTCGTGGTGTTGCTCTCATCCTGTGAAGAGTTTTAATCACTGTTTGTGATGCTCGCTCAAGTCTGCAGCATTTGTTGTCTTAACTTTCAGACCTTTTGTTCCCAGCATTTAACGTGACTTCAACTTTCCTATAATTGTGATGTAGATTAGTTGCAGTTTGTATTTGTGGTGATTCGGTTTTAAAACCCACTCGTTTGTTGTTTTAAACTCTTCCTTAGAAGCAGAGAAAGACAAACACTTTGTGAGCAGCCAAACATTTTACAAATCTGAAGTATATGAATTAACTTCGTGTCTTTGTGTTGGCCTCCCTCCCTCAGGCTCTGCAGACTCCGTGGTCGTTATGTCTCAGCCGCACGAGCTGGTGACCATGACGACGGAAGGCCATGCATATGGAGAAGACGTGGTGGCGCTGCTGTAGTTCTGCTGTGACAAGTGTCACCCACTCGGTGGACTAAACATCGATGTGTAAATAGATCAATCACTGACTTTATCCCATGTAGATATTTGTAATTAGCAACCAACGATGGTTTTATTTTGAAAAGGGCAGAGTTTGTACAAAACAACCTTTTTTTCCTCAAGTTTTTGAAAACAAGTGCTCCCAAAGAAAAACTGAGACGGGTTTTAAAAGTTTATGATAATATAATGACCGTGAATTGTGCTGTGCAGATTGAGTAATCACTTTAAACAGAAGGCAGAGGTTGGAATGCAGCGATGCTCTCAACTGCACAGTGAGTGCCACTTATTGAAATGTACCAGACACACATATAACCCATTATCCCTATTAGTAAAAATAAAACCCTTGGCATTAAAACTGCTACAGCACAGTATTTCATATTGCTGCATGTAAACACTGGTCTCACACAACACAAGCAGCCAAGTCCCCCTGATAACTCAAACAAACTGTGTCGTCCAAAGCTTCACTAACAGATTGTGTTATTGAAGCCGTCTTTCACTCTAACGTCTCTTAACTTTCATTACAGCTCAATATATATATTAATACTAGAGAATAAATGCTTTAAAAAATAAATGAGGCTCATATGAAACACACAGCAAACGTCTTGGCCTGTTGGATAAGCCAGTGCCCATTACTTATTGTTGTTGTTGCTATTGAGCCACCAACTAACTCAGCAGTCAGTCAGTGGATCTTCAGGTTGTGGAAGTGGTCCAGCATGGCGCCCAGAGCCCAGCTCGCCTCCACGTTGTTCACTTTCTTGGTCAACTAGGAGGAGACAAGAACCCAACACCAAATCACTCAAATGCCTTTTGTATTTATTGAAATAAAAAAAGTAACAGTAAGACATTGAATGTATTGAATTTCTTTTTTCTCTCCATTCACCTACAAGCACATTTTGAAAGAGCATAAGCAATTAATGATGTGTGATTGACTATGTATCGGTTGAAAGAAAATATTCCCGACTTATTCTGAAGACATTTTTGTATTATGATGCTGAAATGAGTTGAATATAGAATATTCCATTGATATGATACTACTTGTTTACACTCGAGGTCAGGGCATGTGTCATCAATCAGTTGCCAACTGCTGTGAAAACTAATTGGGTTAAACGTGCATGTAACTTCGGCCACTGGGGGAATCTCCATCAAAACAATAACAACATGTCGTTAAGTAAAGTGGGATCATGGGAGATTTTACAATTGCTGATGAAAACCTACCTGATAGGACGGTGGTACAATGGTGATATATTATCACTTTACGCAGCAAATGGCAATGAATAATCGTGATCCATTACATATGACCTATACAAATTACTCAGGTTAAACAGATGATGATACAATAAAAAAGTTACATTTGGGAATATGTAAGTACACAAGTCGTTTTAAATCTTTAATAATGTTTGAATATTCGCGACCATGTAAATGTGCACACTGTCTCCTTATCTAAGCCCAGTTGAAATGGTGAAAACATACTTAACCAATTCAGAATCTGCAAAGCTTTTAACGTGATTTCATTAAAAAAAAAAAATCAGATTTAAACCTGAATTGTTTAAAAATATATTTTAACGCGTTTCTTCTGTTGCATCCTTACAAGGCCACAAACCCTGTAGACTGAGTTGTGCACCGATGCCTCACCTGCAGCACGGTGCTCTCCTTGAAGCCAAATCCGTCCTTGAGCAGACAAGCGATGTAGGTCATGTCCATGCACAGGAACGGGCTGATGGAAGGGTACTTGGTCGTCTTGTTGCACACTGAGCAGAGAAAAAGGGACAAATTCTGTTGTTTTAGTTTGGATAATCGGGCATCGGTATTCTGCTGAGAGCTTGACAAAGGCTGCAGATAGCAGCGAGGACACGAGTGCACACGATGGAGCTGCTCGCCGTGTGTCTTGAGAACGGCGAGCTGCACATCTGTCACAGTAACCGCGCAGCCGCTTCGACCGTCTCACCCTCTTTAGCTCTCTTCTTGAAGTCTCTGACCTGCAGCATCCCTCCGTGGACCCCATCTGTAACAGAGGGCGGAGGGTGAGCGGGTAAGTTCCCATTTGAAACGCCATACCATTCATTTAAAGATCACATTCCCATGCACATTAACATAACACTGAATACTGTGGACTGGCAGAGGACAGCGATTTGTCTAATAACTACACACCGGAGTGCAGATGACTCACATTCTCCCCTCTCTCTCTCTCTCTCTCTCGCACTGGAGTGGGTATTAACATTTTGCTCGGCCTGTATAATTATGTAAGGCGTGTGCAGAGAGGGAGTGTGTGTACTGACCGATAAGGCCCGCGTCCACCGCTCTGTCAAAGTAATAGGAGAACGCATAGAAGACGTTGCTGCCTTCCAGCTCGTATGGCTGATGAATGACGCCCTTCACCACCTTAAGCACTTCTTGATAACAGAGCTTGAATCCCGTGTAACCTGGAGAAGAAAGCAGTGTAAATGATACGTCCTATTTAGGAGCAACATTACGAGACCATGCGGAAAAGTTCATTTTAATGGGCTTTTGTAACATTACTGCTGCAGACATTACATTTTTGTATTTTTTCCGTGTGTATTTTTACTCAAACCTGTCACATTATCAGATTTATGTTGGATGTCCCAAGTGTAACATGAACATTTGAGGAAACGGCAGCTTTGTATTTGTTCCTCTCATGACTGATGATCCTTGAACCCGACTTACCCTCTGGGTCTCCGCTGACATGATAGGTGATCCCTCCAAAGCTCCATTCATCCCGGAATTTCTTCGGCAGGCAGGAACTTTTAAAAACCCGCCTCTCCATCCCTGAGAGAGCACGGACATGACTGGTTGACACGGTTCAATCTGCGAACTGGCTCAACGGCCTCAGACCTGATCACCCACAGCCTGAGACTGACTCAAGCACTCTCAATGTCCCTGAGACAATTTCCACTGAGGCGCTTCAAGGATTCATCTCAAGGTCTCACTTCACTGGTTTATCAGAGACTTTATGTCCCACAAACACATCTTTCTCTTGTATAACCTCTCAGCTTTTGGATAAATAGGCAGAAAGGAGGGAAACTAACAAAGGACAGGGAGAGGGGGGGGGGGGGGGGAACTGACTCATTGTTATGTCCCAGTTTCTTTCAGACACACAATAAAAAAACACTGACAAACAGCCAATGGGAACAAAGCACAGTTTCTCCAAATACAGTACCTTCTGCACCCAGTGCTCCCAGCGTGGCGAGTCGTCCTGCCATCAGCCCATTTCCCAGGTAACTGGATGAAGTCAAAGGAACGTTGTGTTAGATTGTTAGAAAACGAATACCCTAATAAAGTACGTGCATATCAAGAAAATCATTCTGAAAACATTATTCACATCCTAATGACCATACAGAAAATAGAAGTGATGATGCAACATGGAGGTTATTTTTTCACTTTCTTTAGCACTGTGTTATTTATTTATGTCCACGGAAATAATTACTGGATCTTGATGAAATAAAATCATATTTCATCAGACTGATTGGTGCAGCTTGATTGAATTGAAAGTGACTGCTGGGCCTTGGTGGAGGAATGAGCTCTATTGAGTGCTATTAAATAATAAAAACAAAAATTGATAATTATATGAGAAATAATTAAAAACGGATCCAGGTGAACAAAATCAGTGGCATTTAAAACAACTTGTCAAAGTAGAGGCCAATTGTGTTTGTAAATGTATTAATATTTATAAATGTATGTAGATGACAATTTAAAGATATTAAATCAGGAGTGTATTTTCTTCTATCACTTATAATTCATATGTAGACTTAATGTTTTTTATGAAGCATGCACTAACCTGTAAGTGTATAATTCATATGTTGAGTTGAAGATGTCAAATCTGGCAACGAAGTCAGTGACAGGAGCACTTTCAATGGTTTCCTACAGAGGGATATGAAGGACAGAGTGGATGAGTCATTCATTTTTATTTATTTTAAAAATGAAATCTCTCTCATAAAAACAAACGACAGACCCTCAGCTTCGGCAGGAAGGTGATCTGCGTGGATCCTCCTCCCAAATCCAATATTCCCACCGTCTTCTTGGTTTGTGCGTTGAGGTGACCTGAAAACATTTCCTATTTTAATCCCACAGCCACAACAGACAAGAATCAGAAGGAATCAGTTGTACCTTAGATTATATCTTAAAAAACCCTCAAGTATAAAGTCCTAACACTGAGCCTGATAAAGATAAGAGCAGTCCGCTTTCGGCAAAGAGCTGTGATTCGTCAGACTCTGTTAGGGAGCAAGGATCTATTTTAAGACATAACCTGAATGTACAGTAGCTGAGCTCAGAGAACAAAATAATCAAGGGAAATAGTCAGTGTTGTGCCACAATCGGTTCCTACCTGTCAGGAAGTTCAAAGAAATCCAAGCCAAGATTCCTGCATTTTGCAAAAAATAGCAAACAAGCAAACCAAGGAAACAGAAAAAACTGTTGTTATTTAAGGTGGAGCACACAAGTTCAATTTAGGAAAGCTGATGACAAATTCTCGCAGATATGACAATGGTTACAGCACAAACAAACACGTGCTGACGTGTGAGTACGAGCTGCAGCACTACAGACAAAGTTGAAATGCTGACAAATCAATTACACTGTGGCCCAACAGACAGTAACATTTTCCACCACATAATTACAGCCTCTTCAACGTTGCTGCAACTCCCTTGCGGTGAAAGGGCAATTTTCTAAAGTGTCATCACAAAAGACAAGCAGTAATCTAGAGCAATTTAGTCGCATGTCTGCAGTAAACAAGGGTTCCTTAAAGAAACGGCCGAGCAGAGGAGAAGTGGGGCAGGAGACTCGGCGATGCCACCTACGTTTTAACACGGGAGGAACATGAGCGGCTGCGATAACTGACAAACGTGTTGCCTGTCAAGACAAAGGGTGGGCAGACGGTACCTTCATTTGTGCCATTCATTATGGTGACGCTGTTGTCTGGGACCAGAAAGGGAGATTCATCAAACACATGTTGAACCTGAGGAGGGAGAAGAGAGAATGAGAACAAGAGGGAGCAGCGGAGAGCGGCAGAGAAATGCCCTGAATGTTATCTACTGCATTGGCAGCTCATCCAGAGGTGCCCTCCGCTTGAAGGGATTAATTAATTCCCTCATGGGGATTAATAAAATATAATTTATCTTCCAAGGTGCCCCGGGGCCATCCATTACTATCTTATCCCCTCCTCAAGAGCCCTCCACACTAAGCTCACAGCGCTCTGATAACAATACCTCTCCTCTCGTCACTGTACCACCTCGAGGAGCAGTTAAGTTGTTCTGTCTTTATCCGCTTTCCTTCTTAAGTGTCGGACAATGTAGCTCCTAACAACTCACTCGTGATAAAGAACTGTACGCTACTTTTCAAAATGTCACTCTTGTGTAAACACCAACAGCTCCTCTCAAGATCTGGATAGCGTCTCGTGTTACCTGCTCCAACAGAGCCCGAGCTTTCTGTGCGGTCAGCAGCCGGAGTCCAGCCGTGGCTCGGAGGACCACGGGGGTCCTCTTCCACTCCACGCGGGGCACAGTCCTCTTGGCCACCTTCAACAACATCCGCACAGTGTGTCCCGCCTTGAAGAACCACACACACACACACAATCCTCACTAGAACAAAAGCAGAACTGTCTTGACAGCGGGGTTAACGTTGAGAAAACACTCGCATGAATCTTCACCTGTCATTTTGTTTTTCTCTCACCTCCTCCCTCCATTCATTACCAGTGTGAGTCCCTGGGGAGGTGGGGGGGGGGGGGGGGGGGGCTATTGGCAGTGTTTCTGAACACAGTGTGGAGCCAGCAGACCTTTTCTCTCCGGCTCAATATAATCGATTAGGTTTGACAATGGACTCACCGTTTCAGGGGAGTCAGCATATGCCGACAAGCCAGGCTTTATGGAATGGAACATCTCGTTGTCCAAGATGGGCAGCTCCTCTACGAGACACAAGATCCACCGGCATCAAATATGCAGCCGCACTTATTGGAACGCATTAAGAGGCCTCAATCTGCTTAGCATACATATGCAGAATAGATCCCTTTATTCAAGATGAGGAGGGTTGCCTTGAATCTGGCAAAATAGGATTAGTATTTAAGAAATAAGACGCTTAAGAAGTGAGAGTCACTGAAGGTGGTGGCAAAACTGAGGCACGGCTTGTTACTCTGCTAATATTGCATCCTCTAATGTATATAATGTTGTATTCAATTTTTTTTACATTAAGCTCTATAACTTGTAATTGTTAATAGTCTTCTTTCTTTTTCTCTATCTCTTTAGCTGTTATTGCATTGCTACGCTGATCTGTCCCTCTCATCCAACACTTTGCAATGTACCGTTGACCCTGTGTCAACTTCCAATGGACAATTAAAATGAAATTAAATATATGACCTCATTGCTACAGTACATCAGTAATTACATGGGATCCTATATGATGAAATGAGTAAAGCAGCAGAGGGAAGCATGTGACAGTAAACCCACCTGGTGCCCTGCTCTGCTCAGCATTACTCTGGATGAAGGTGTAAACGTGGATGCGTGTGCCCGTGCTCCCTGCGTCAAACATCACGGCGTAGAAGATGCGGCTGTGGTTGGCCGGGCGGCTGAGGCTGGGCCGGATGCTGTTTGTGAAATCCAGAAGCGAGCTCCGGACCTGGGCTTGGCTCAGTCCCACAGCGGCGAGCAGCACCAGGAGGAGAAGCGGCACGGCGGGCTTCATCTTCACTCTGGAGGATCAGCAAATAAAGAAAGTTCTTCAAGTTAACGTCCGTTTACAGAATTATCAGAAAGACACTGCTCTATAGCACGGCTCTAACTGTTGCTGACTAGTCCTGGCAGATGTTCAATTACATCACAACAAGTGAGGAGTGAGAAGCAATCAGCTTATTTACAACCGGTCATTTGGCCACACCCCACTAGCTACCTAACCAACCACAGGGACACATCCCCAAAAAAATCCCCCTGTCTACCTGCTGAGTCACCTCCTGCCGAGGAGTTAGGAAACATCACGGTTGGGATTTAATTAATGGACTAATTCCTTGATCCCGGTGTTCGATCGATGCACAGCAACTCGAGCATGTCTAACACTGACACACTCAGACATCCACTGAGGGGGACTGGGAGGTCTAACAAAGCCTCAGTCGAGTTCTGCTCTGTGGGAAACCTCTGATGAGACTGTGTCCACCTGAAGGAAATCAGGGGACTGAAAAAAACTAATTCTGTCTTTGAATACTGATTTAAGTTTTGATTTAAATGGAGCAAGTTAAAAAGAAATAGAAAAGGCTACAACTAGACGTATGACTTTAAAGTCTAAGGATTGCCTACCGCCCCCCCAGCTTTGTCCCTTTATTCAGTTATTATAGGACACTGAAATATTTTAATAAATGGTATCTATAATGAAGAGTGGTGATGAATTCCTCATGGTTTTATTTGGTCATAGTAAAGGAGGCGTTCAACTCTGTGACTTTAAAATGAAGCATTTTCATATGTTGCCTGGATGTTGTTTTTCTACGTTTGGCACAAAACACTCAACATTGTTGAGTTGTTGAGGATTGTTGTGCTTGTGTTGTAATATATACCTGAGCATTTTATCTGTGCTCGACTGTAAGCCCAATAATGTACTGACCTGAACTGAGGCTTATCATCAAAGGACACCAGCCGGAACACATGAATCTGTGTATGTACGAATATGTAAACGTCTTTAGATATTGAACTTCCTGCATGACTATCTACTTTCAATAGATTGCTTGATCCCTATGTCTGAAAATAATCTATTGGACACATGCAACAGATTCTCAAACATTGTGCAATCAGTTGCTGAGTGAAAACTGTTTATTCCACAATGCTGAATGGTTAAATAAAAGTAATTAATAGTAAGAGAACCACTGCAACCAGACCTTTTAAGCTGTGTAGTTTCTACCAGATCTTATAAAGAATATAGGACGTGATCAGATCTCTTTCTCCACCCGTCTGGACCATGCATGGAAATGTTATTACTACGATAAATGCCCTTAGTGTAGCATTAAGAGAAATGCACCATCACATGTTGGAATAAAACTCCACTACTGTACTGGGTCTGTGCTGTGATGCGTTTGCAATGTGTCGGATTTTGCAGTATCCTCCGGCTGTGTGTGGATTTATAAAAGCTTGTTCTCATATTACAGTGGATTTGTTGGTTGTTCAGTCCAGAGCAGGACTGTGACACACACACACACAGTACTTTAGTAGATCTACAAAACAATCTCATGCTCAGGGAGTGTCAGTGTATTGTAGCGAGTTTAGTTAACTTTTTTAATAAATGAGAATTTGTAAGTCCATTCTATAAACTGATTTGTTATATATATGTCAAGTTATCGTTGCTTTTTATTTATGTCCACCACTTTTTTTATTACCAACCTCCCACAGACCGGTTAAAGCTACACGTGCTGTGTTAACCGACCAAAAAAAGCTCTGTCAACCATGTTTGGTAACTTGACTTAGTGAAGTTGAAGCTAGTTCGCTAACGTTAGCTGCCGCGCTACATCGAGTAACTACATTTGGAGGTAAAACCCTGAAGTGAGGATGACTTCAAAACGACACTGGAAGAAATGAAACACACAATCACAAACACACACAGCAGAGACCCGAAGGTAACTTAACGCGTTCTACGCAGCGGGGGCTCACCATGATGTCCGGGCTAGCACAGAGCTGACTCCTCGTGACGGCACGGGGTATCGTTGTTGTTTTTTTTTTGGGGGGGGGGGGCTCGGTAGAGGTGACAACAATAAAAGATGCTGACAACATGGCAGCTCCATAGACAACAACATACAGCTGTTGGATCAGTCAGTCATTGGAGCGAGGAGGAAACGCATCCGGTGGCTTAATGGTGCCGCCAGCAGGAGCGTTTAGTTGCCGTGTTTACATTTCACAGCCGCTCACAGCACCGGAAGCTTTCAGCGACTTCAATTACAGGCTGCTGCTCACGTTCAGACTCACACTTCGTTTTCCTCTGTCAAGATCGTTAGACAAGTGTATTGCTACTCCAGCATACCTGCATGTTGTAGTGGTTCAGGGCTTGTTGAATGAACGGCAGACTAGTGTAGTGTTTCTTCTAAACCTAGATGGATATATAGACACAAAGACAGGTGCATATAGACTCGCGTCTCTGTGGTCAAATCAGCCGACACAGACATTCTACTGCACGCATACTGACATTTATGGTAAACGCATCCAAAGCGTTTTTTTCAAAATGAACTGTAATAAAACTTTGATCAATAATTCCAGAGAGAGACTGATATGACTGTGTTCCGGACCTCTCAAATTATCAATGTATTGAATATCAAACATATTTACTGTATAGATTACGAGATTTTCAAAGTAAAGTCCAACATTTTCACTGTGGAATAGATCATTTCAGGATATGTCAAAGTTCTATAAAAACACTTTGCTCAATCGTTTCAGAGTGAGACTGATATGCCTGTGTTCGGACCTCTCTGACTACCTACATACTGTATATCAAACATATTTACTGTATTGATTAAGAGATTTCTCAAAGTAAAGTCCAACATTTTCACTGTGGAATAGATCATTTCAGGATATTTCAAAGATCTATAAAAATACTTTGATCAATAAGTTCAGAGTGAGACTGATATGCCTGTGATCAGGACCTCTCTGACTACCTACATACTGTATATTAAACATATTTACTGTATAGACATTGTTCAAAGTAAAGTCCAACATACAATATATACTTCTTGTGAATTTAATCCAAGAAATTATTTTTCAATTATGCATTTTGTATAGACTCAATGTCAAGTTTATTTTTAAAATCGGAACATAGGCCCACATATTCCTCTAACTTCGAGTACTCCGTTGCCGTCCCCTTTCTGGGCGGTTTGGATGCGTTTACCATAAGTGTCAGTGTATGAGTGCAGTAGAATTCCTGTGTCGGCTGATTTGACCACAGAGATGCGAATGCTGGCTGGCTTTACCGCAGTTGACTGGTGCAGAGCGCTAGTCCTTTGTTGTTTAACTTTAATATTAAATGTATGGCTTGATTAAATCACACCAAATTAAACACTGCCCTTATCCGGACCATTAAAAAAAACACATGCTAAGTGTGAGGCCAGTAAGACGAGCGATTCATGGTTCATGCATTTGAAATACAGACAGATGTTTGTGTGGTGAGAAGAAGGATAAAGGCAGATCCAGGCAACAGGTTTAAACACAAGAGAGTTCACTACAATCAATTGTTTTTTATTCAGCCATCTACAAAGTCTCAAATAATCTTCAGCTACATGACCTAAGAGAGGAGTCAAGTGGACAATGTCGAAATATCTTGGATGGAAATATCAAGGACATACTGCAAGGGCACGGTCACACATTCGTTTATATCACGGGTCAAAGTTCACCAAACTTGATGCAATGAAACCCTGCGATTTGCGCCGGCCCCTTGCTTCCGCCGATTGGACGTGAACGGCTGCGGAAGGTTTGCCACTGCTTCATTCACGTATGAGCGACTGTTTCATCCCTGGAACCTCGTGTAAATGGAGATCATCATGAAATATAGAAAACACTGCAATTTAACTTCTATACCCTTCATGACTAAAACAAATATGGCTCTAACCTTTCAGTTCAAAACTCTGAACTTCTATCTGACACAGAAGACGCACACTGATCCCACCCCTGAACAGAAAAAACAACATACATCTTCAAATCATGAATATCAACTATTATTTCAGATTAAATGGAGTAACAGAACTGGAGGGTCCTTGTTCTGATTAAGAATTTGTTCCATGAATATCTATCTAAAGTTCTGATACACACAACGAGCTAAATAACCACAGTGGGTGGGTACAGGAGGAAGACATTTGCGGTTACTGCTCAGCAGCAGATTCTGAAACCCTTCCGATTTCCCCTTCAGGTCTTCAGGAGTGTAACATCAGAGCACAGCGAGGATCATTAATCTGACAGACCATGATTTAGTCACTGCCGACCGGGACACTACAGGATATAAACAGACAAAAACGGGTACACAAATACTAGAAACCTCACACAGACTCACAACTCCATTCATCCCATCCGTCCAGTTCAGCTCCCCCGTCTCCAATGGCTGTTTCATTTGAATCAATGTGTTTTTGTGCAACTACAGTGTCCAGGAAGTTCAAGCAATCACCGACCAATAATCCCCCCATGTGAACATTTCAACAGTAAAAAGGAGAGTAACCCTTTTCCATCCCTCCTTGGTTTTAAAGGCATATGAGAAGTCAGTGAAGGTTATCATTCTGGCTTAGCGTCCCATGGTTGGCATAGTAACAGCTGGGGTCGTCACCGTCGCGTCCTCAGCCTTCCACTGTGATGTCACCGTCTTGATCTGAGTGTAAAACTGGATGCCCTGGAGATGGAGAGATAACTGCTGCGTCAGGGAGACACTCTTTTCATTGCGTTGATCTAGTGACTCAGTGCTTTCTTCTTTTTTTTTTTTACCTGTTTGCCGTAGAAGTTGGTGTCTCCTCTGAATGAACCTCTGGAGCCAGTGAAGGAGAACATGGGGAGCGGGACGGGGATGGGCACGTTCACGCCAATCTGTAGAAACACAGACACACGTTAGTAAGAAATCATACAGAAGAACAGCAGGGGGGTAAAAACACTTCATAGATTGATATTACTGCGAGTTACTTGGAAAATGTTGGAAAAAATATGTTAAAAAGCGAATATACAAACACATGCACTTAACGATGCTCCGAATTCCCTCAGAGAAGAAAATGTGTATAAATAATTCCATCTGGATAAAGATCACTCCTCATCTATTTGCAATAGACGTGCTTTTCCACTCCACTGAGAAAGACTCAATTATGATATAACTTCTGGACCAGACTTATATTTGGGCTACAATCATCGGTTGTTCAACAGAAAATTATTTTCTCTGCGTTAAGGCTATTGGTTAGAGAAAGACAAACTTCAAACGACATCACCTTGGACTTGGATTTTCCACAAATTTTCTAATGTTTATAAATCTAAAAGAGGAATTATTTAATCAAGTATTTTGCAAAAGCAAGCCAGTATGTGAATAAATGTTTCTTACTTGTGACCATTCCAAATAAGCTCCTGCTGGATTAATGATTACTTGGGATTGTAACAAATGTATAGCTAGTTCAAACCAAGGTTGTCACTTTCATTAACACTTCGGTGAACACTGCGTCACTCTGGTGAATATTCTCACTTCCAATGAACTCAGGATACGATACCCTCATCCAAACGAGAACACCTCCCACACATTTACGTGCAACCAGTTTTATCCCAGTTAAAAAAACAACATGCATACATAAATGCCCACTTCAGTCTCACCTGTCCAACGTCAACTTCATGCGTGTATTTGCGTGCTGTGGCTCCGTTGGTGGTGAAGATGGCAGTCCCGTTGCCGTACTGGTTGTTGTTGATTAAAGAGATAGCTTCGTCCAGATTGTCAGCCTCCAGAACCACGAGCACCGGTCCGAAGATCTCCTCTTTGTAACAGGTCATGTCCGGCTGGAAAGAACAGCAGAGTGATCACACCTGAGTTTTCACCAGCATTTCACTCCATCCACAGCGAATCCTCGAGGATGCTTCATTACCAGCACATTGTACAAAGTTTATGATGTTATATAAATACCTGGAAGAACCAGGGATAATATGCCTACAGCTGCTCTCTATTTTTAGATGTTACGAAGGCTCACAATCAACCCTTAATGGTGAGAAAAATGTCATCAACAAAGCTTCATGTTTTTCTGATTGGTTTTATAAGGCAAGTGTCCATGTGTGAAAACACTAGTGCAACTTGGTGTTTTTATTTTTAGCACAAGCGTCTTCTCTTTTGTTGCCAATGCTATCCATAAGGGGAACAAGTCAACCGGGGTGGAACTCGTGGTCAACGACAAGACCAACCAAAGAAGTTGTGGGAATTGATACATCATTTTAATTAACCAGCTTTCTCAAACATCTTAAACTGAATCCGTTTTTGAAAGGGATTGTTTGCATAAACCATTTGAACTATATATACATTTCCACAGAAAATAAGCTTATATTTAAGTGTTAATAAAAAGGACATTTTATTCATGCTAAAAATGTTGGAATTTCCACAATTTAGTTTGTTTTCTAAATCCTAGATACATACTTTTCTTAGAAAGCGAGGAGTACTTCTTATTATTCTCTATTAGACTTTTCAGGGACCAAAAAAAAAATTGCAATGTTGCACGTTTAGTTCTAAGTTCCAGTTCTCAGCTCACCGTAACATTGGTCAGGATGGTTGGTCCGACAAAGTTTCCATTTTCATATCCTTTGACCTTGACATTCCTCCCATCCAGCAGCAGCTTGGCCCCTTCATCAACACCACTCTGGATCAAAGACTCCACCCGGTTCCTGGCATCAGGGGAGATCAGGGGGCCCACATCGGCACCAGGCTGATCACCTTCAAGACAAGGAAAATGTATTTATGGTTCAGGAAAACACAAAAGTTGATACTAAGAAAGAAAGAAAAAATTGTTTTATTCACACTGAAAAGGCCACTACTGAAATCACCTGCATTGACACGGAGGGATTTGGAGCGCTGCACCAGCTCTGGGAGCCATTCACGAGACTCCCCGACGAAGATGGCAGTGGAGAGAGCCATGCAGCGTTGGCCGGCTGCTCCGAAGGCGGCGCCCACCAGCTGGTTGAGGGTGTTCTCTTTGTTGGCATCAGGCATCACCACACCGTGGTTCTTGGCACCCTGAAACCGAAAAATGTAGGACACTGCTCAGTTGGGTTTCTCCCCAGTAGAGAGTAGGACATCAAACAGAGGCAGCACAGCGCTAATCCTATATGTAACGAACGATTGACAACTAAGTGCACCGCTGTTGTCATGGTAACAGCAATCAAACTCATTCTGCTCCATATTCAACTGTCCAGTATATGTGTATATGGGTTAGTTGTTTAATGCAAATGAGAGCTGAGTTTGCTGTACCATGTTGGACTGCACCCTCTTGCCGTTTTTGGAGCCCTTCTCGTAGATGTACTCTCCAGCCTGGTTGGACCCCACGAAGCTAATGGCTTTGATGGCTGGATTCTCACAGATGAAGTTCACCGCTACAGAAAAATACAAACAGATGAAAAAATACTTCATCGTCATCATCAGTGCTGCCTCCGTAAATGAGCACTGAGGCCTTGGATACACAGATTCAAATCCTCCAGCCTAAACACTTGTAAATTAACTAACTTAGATATGGGCTGCATATATTATGGAAATGTCCCATCTGCATATTGCCAGGGGGTATATGATAAGTGTTTGAATCATCGTTGAACCTTCCCCCACTGTTTACTACACACCAACTGTGTATCTGAATGAACAGGAGGACACGCAACCTCGCACACTCACCTGCGTGCTGGCCGTGGATGATGTTGAGTGTACCATCTGGTGCCCCTGCATCCTGAATCATTTTAGCCAGGAGCATGGTGCATCCTGGGACCCTTTCAGAGGGCTTCATCAGGTACGTGTTGCCGCACACCATGCCCATAGGGAACATCCACAGCGGAATCATGGCAGGGAAATTAAATGGGGCAATGCCGGCGCACACTCCGATGGGCAGGCGGTAGGTGTAAGTGTCCATGTCCTTAGTGATGGAGGGTAAGGTTTCCCCCAGCATGAGGGACGTAATGCTGCAGGCGTGCTCCACCACCTCTGAGGGTGACCAAAAAAGAAGAAAGGATGAAGATAGATAGAGTGCAAATAAAAACAGATTCAGAACAATGCTGGAGTTATAGATCATAGTCCCCCCCCTACTGTGAGAAAAAACAACTTCCAGCACCATAACTCCCTGTACTGTAAAAAATCTCTATTTCTGGCAGCACACCTGCAGATGTAGCATGTCTGTCAGCTAATAAGTTGAAAGATAGCGTGCCAGAATTATTTGGGCATCCCAAAACTGGGAGCAGTACCAAGTACAAAAAAAGGTCTTGTAACCAAAATATGTCTTTCTTTATTTGCTTGTGCATTTGGCTCTTTTAATTTCTGAAGATGATTGTAGTTAATGCGCAACTGCCAAAGTGAGAAAGTGCACCAGAGTGAGGGAAACTGCATAATTATTATTTCATTACTTAATATTGCTGCATGTACATTAATATTAATAACCAAACGTTTTTCTATCCTCTTGCTCAGTGCTTTACAGAGAAGGCAGAAAACTAAACAAGCTGACCACCCTTTAATGTCAAAACTCAGAAATGTAAGGCTGCAGGAACAATTCATAATTAAGTTTAACCCTTCTTAAGATATGACTAATTACGTTATGACTTTAAACTATAATGAAAACCAGAGTAATCCTCTGTAATCTAATATGGTCAAACCTCGGTCCCAATATTAATTCAAATTAAATCAGTCTACACAGTGCCAGACTTTAACTCACACCTTGGTACCCAGATTTGTCAAAGGACTTTTAATCAGGAGATAAGACACAACCGGGCCTCTGATCAAATCTGGATATCATAACCCAAAAAGAAGTAGAGTTGATGCATTACTTACGCAGTCCCCTGTATACATCTCCCTCTGCATCAGCCAGAGTTTTGCCCTGCTCCAGGGTGATCACTTTAGCCAGTTCTTTCTGGAAATATAAGGCAAAACTATTTCAGACATCAGCAAATAGATTTTAAGCCCTCCCTAAAAAAGCAAACATTTTCTTGCTCTCCAAAGTTCCAACACATGGACCAAGTTCAGACCGAGTACTAACATAAGATCACAGGTGGTCTGTACGAAGTTCATAGGTGATCAGGCACCCAAATCGACCTGAGACCTGATCACTCAAACCCCGGAGGTGGCCTGAGACGCGTGTGTCCACTTTCCTTTCATTGTGTGAACATAAATACGACATATTCTACAGGTGCAGGAATGTCCTCTAACCCACTACCGGTACAAAATTAATTATTTGAATTCTTCTCAGTGAGCATTCATCGCTTTATTTGCAGCCACTGCCACAATATCAACACTGATGACCACATATCCATTTTTCTGTCCGAATGGGTCAAATCTTTATTTCACAGCCGTGCTACACTCAGTCCCTCCTGACTCTGCTTTCTCTCATGCCAAACTGGACAATCTGTATAGTTTGGCTTTATCCACATTAATAAGTTTTCATTTGAACATGCATTCACCTGAATACACCAAGCTTCCACATTACTCTGGAATTTTAGAGATGCAAAAATTGAGAAATTTGGGAACGCTGCTAGACTTGTTTTAGTTTGAAAACTTCAGGGCCCCTGCTTAGACTATGCAAGCAGAAACAGAGTCATTTGGAAACAATGACGTAGCCTCTAACAACCATTTGCTGATTGGGTCGTTTTTTGCAGACGGATGTTGTGTAGTTTAATTCTGCATTTTACAATGATGCAACTGTAAACATGAGGAGGAGACGAGCCATTACTCGTTTGTAGCCAAGCTCATTCTGCAACTAACAACCAACTACTTCCTGTTAACATCGGCACACAAAGCCCACTGTACACGAGTGGTCACATGATATGCGTTTTCAGGCGTGTTGGTAATGACATGTATTAAAACTGATATACACACTTATCGCTCGCATGGACAGAGGTCACAAACGCAGTAGTATGGATGTAACTTCAGACTGGAAGAAAACAACCTTATTGAGCAGAAATGGCATGTTTATCTCTCAGGACAGATGTTAATACCAGGTCTAAACGGGGCCATGGAAACACAACAAGCAGTCAGTTACTCTGACAGATGCTCCTTACAATGTTGTCCTTGATGATCTGCTGGTAGCGCAGGAAGACCTGCTGCCTGCTGAGGACGGACGTCTCCGACCAGGAATGGTAGGCTCTGGAGCACGAGTCAGCTGCTGCCAGCATCTCCTCCTGGGTCGCTTTGGGAACACGTCCTACCACCTCGTTAGTGGCCTGAGGAGCCGGAGACAGTCCACAAAGACAAGTTGACTCAGAGCAGGGGGGGGAGGGGTGCATTACATATAATGCTGCATCTACATCAATTCATTAATAACCAAATGATGGTTGACTATCCTTTACAGGTTTGATGGAAACAGACGTCTAGTTGTGCATGCTGTAGTAACCCATCACTTCCTTATCAGAGGCTTATCCTTTCATGGCTGTGCATCAACAAGGCCAGACTTTTAGGATTTAAAACATTGCTTAACTTGCTCACTTTATATATTTATTATAAATATTACAAAAATTGATGAATCAAGATTTTCTCCTCTCCAATATATACACATTCTTAATACAAAGCTGCACTGGTGGTCTGCAGCCAGCCTTTAGTAGAGATATTGCTGCAGCTTCTGTGCAGGTTGGATATCGTGCGTCTATGAATACTCACAGGGTTGTGAATGTCGAGCCATTCCGACGTGTTGGAGTCCACAAATTTGCCATCAATGAACAGCTTGGTGGTGGGCTAAAAGGATCACAGAAGCATATGATTAACTCGCTCCCCTGCTAGGTTACATCATTAATTTAGTTCACCGAGGGCGTCCAAATCTATCACTTCTACATCTACAGCAATCATTTTAGATCTGTACACTTTCTGTACACCGAGTTCTGTAACCGGTTTATTTTTTATATTCTAGTTTTCCTGAGAAGACATTTCTGGGATAAATCTTGCTGATTCAAAGAGTTTGTGTTACATTCATTAGCTGTGTCCCAGTTCCACACCACACTCTACTTCTAGGCATGGTTTAGGTAAATGGAGCATATGCTGTGGGTGATCTAATACAGTGCGCTAAAAACAAAAAAAGGTGTTTCTTCATTAGATCCTTAATTCTGATTCCAAGACCCAGAAAATATTATTTCAATAGGTTTCTCATGTGACCAAATAAGCATGAAAATAGAAAACCCTGCTAATGTCCTGCATTGGTCATCTCAACAGTCCAATTAAAGAGCGCCAGAGAAATGTTAATAATCTAACAAATCTCTTTTTGGGGTTTAGGCTGTGGCTTTCTTAAGTTAAAGATTGATTTCTGACATTACAGCATGGGCAGATGTGTCACCTCATGTCAATATAAAACCAGTTGATCCTCTTTGCAAACATTATACCAGGAAGGATTGCAGTGAGTGCGAAGTGGGAAATGAGACACTTATGTATATAGATTTATTGATTTGGAACCTCTAACATGTTACAAAAGAAGTGCATTAGTATGCAATGCTACTGGGAACTTGCTTCAATTTAAATGACCTTTTTTGAACGGATGAGAAGGCACCAACGACTCACTGACATTACATTACTATGACCACACTCGGAGGTGGTGTGAGCTGCAGATCATGTGACATAAAAATCTAAATCTGGAGATATGTCCAGTGGAGACTGACCGACAAACACCACCAATAGAATCTGCCAAATTGGCACAGGCACATCAATTATGATCGGCAAAGAAACATTTGCAGGTCACTATGCTTTAAAGCAGTGGTTCCCAAACTTTTTACAGTCTCGTACCCCTTCAGACATTCAATCTCCAGCTACGTACCCCCCCCAACGCACGTATACAGCATATAACACTTGCAATTTTGAAATTGTCAGGGATTTCAGGACACGGATGGAAGTTTAGATCAAACTGAGTTTATCTATCGATTGTCAGTTATCAATCAGTTGTTAATCATGATTGTCAGTTCCTAATCGATTGTTGGGAGAATTAACGATAGATTTTTGATTAATCATTAATATTTTATATTAAAATGCACTATTTATAGAATCTGTTAAAATGCAGTGAAAATATAGATCTTTATTACAAGGTGAAAAACTCTTTTGGCAGTTAAACAGGAACCGCTCACTGGTTACACTTGAAAATAGGCGCTGCTGTTCTGTTAAGCCCCGATAAGAGTGCAGCTAGCCGCTGTGAGCTAGCTGGATTTGACGGTTCTCAACCTCTCACTCCGGTGGTTGTCACCCCTCACCCAGAGCCGGCTCTGTCTGGGTCCGAAGGGGCTAGCTTTGGAGCTAGACCTCCTACTTGAAGAGAGCAGTGGACTCCTCAGGCGCTCATGGAGACGTATAGCTTTGCAGTGTTGGCAGTGAACGCAACAGAATTACGTCTATGACAAAATGGCATCTAGGAAATTCTTAAGGATCAATTAATCAATTGTCGATTAATTATGCCCATCCCTCGTTTTTACTAACGGTCACTAACCTACCTGTAACTTTTATTGGCAGTGTAATTATTTTGCTGAATATGGGTATACATGAGTATTCTTGGCAATGTTACTTGGCTATTTAGACTATTTAATAATGCATGATTATTTATAGCTCAGTTTGCAAATGTAATGGGCTTTTTCACTTTGAAAACGCAAACAAAATGTTCTCCCCATGTACCCCCTGAACCACTTCGCGTACCCCTGGGGGTACATGTACCCCAGTTTGGGAACCGAGGCTTTAAAGGACCACATTTGAACCCTTATGGTAGATGTTCGTGGTATCAGCCATTAAACCTGTGATGATAAACCATCAGATATTGATATTGGCAGAGCTGTAATCCTGAGATTATCCAACACAATAGGTCGTTTTTTCAGAGCCTCACAGAGTCTGACATAATATTCACTCGTGTTGAGTTACGAAAGCTGCTGAGTCGCTTACCACTGAGGAGGAGGAGTAACACAGGCGACCCAGCTGGATGTGGGCCTGCGAGGGACAAAACACCAGAGCATTAGTCCAGCACACTTCATGTTGAACTCTTTTTCAAAGGTCGAATGGACGAACAGCTAATTCAGAGATGTGCACTGAATTATCTGTCCTGTTAAAGTGATGCAAACTACACGCACACACAGAAACATGAAACACTTGTGCAGTGGACCAGCGTGAGAGCCAGTGACTTGTTAGCTTTAGCAGCGCAGCTTGTTAGCTTCTTGCACAAACGTCGGGAACAAACTCTTTTCAGCATAAGGTGAAAGTGAGTCTGCTTTACCGTCTTGCTACGTAGGGACCGGAGAAGAATGGCTGCCATTGTGTTGAGTTCCTGTTTCAGTTTTTCCCTGCTGCAAAGCCCTTCAACCGACCCAGACCACACAGAGAACTTCGGCTAGCAGAGGACACGGCGACGGGATATACACGCTGCGCTTTCACTCGATCTACAAAACATAACGGCCGTTGAAGGGGAGGATTGGCAGCGGAACGTATGCTTTGTTTCTCTGCAAAAGCTGCGCGAGATGCGATTGGCTGTTTCTGCTCGAGAAGGACGGGAAGAAGTGTGATCAGAAGCCAATTGCTTCTCCCAATTCGCCAGCCGCCCCATATAACACGAAGCTGATTGGCTGCTCCCCCGAACCGGGACTCGACTCCTCTCTGATTCCTGAGCTTTAAAAAAAATACTTGATGAACTTAAGCGTGCAAAAACGTTTTCTCAATAACGTCCAATTATTACAGTTTTTTTATGAAGGGACTAAAGGTAGTATTGGTTTGTGAAGGAAACATTTGCTCACACCCAGTGGCAGTTAACAGTTTCCATGGCAACACGCTTACAGGCAACATGGACTGCCTACAGTGGAGTTGTCATGAAGTTGCAAGGGGGATTGAGTCTATAGGATTCCCACAATACAAAGTAGGTTAATACAGTCCTGGTTATGGATATATTATATTATTAATAAAATTACTATGTTACTATTATCAATATGTCACCCGCTGACTTTATCGTTTCTGTTTCAGGCATGTTTCACAGACAACTTCATCACTGGCAGGAAGCTCATCTATGTAAACTGTATCTACTTGCCAAGACTCGGAATCACCAATTTTAAAGATATGCAGATATTAAGAAGAAACTGGATTCTTTTTTTAAATTCTAATCTTTGGAGGAAAAGAAAAGGATGTTATAAAGGATCATTGTTTACATTTCAAAGCTGCAGGTTCACACAATGATCAAGGAAGCTTCATCAGACTGAGCCAAAGATGATGATGACATTTAGAATTACTTACTCTTCACCATCTGGAGCTGAAACAAATGATGGTTTTGTTATGTTTATTTAGTCACATTTTTAATTTGAGTAAAAATAACAAGCTATCGTGGCATCGTGTAGCACAGACATCTTTATAAAATGTTTACAAATTATGGGGTGAAGTGAAAAACAAAACAGGAAAAAGACTAACCTATAGAGCTGAAATAATTATGTTACACCCATGGACTGGCTCGAAAAGTGAAGCAAAAGCATCTAGATCAACCCCTAGTGGCTGGCTGCAGTATAGGTCATAAATCCCACCTCCTCCGTGTTAGGAGATGGGACATGGGCCAAACTGAAATGTCTTCAAATAAGACACTTAAAATAATATGTTCTCAGAGAGGATGTCGGTCATCTTAGATAACTACTATCCCACAAATGTATGTCTCTGATTAAGTTTGGTTTAATTAGTTACTTAAGGACAGAAACACATGCTGAGACCTCATGATTGACAGCTGAGACTGACTAGTTCTATGTCGAGCATGTGTATCGACAGGACCTCGAGAGAGCAGCTTAATTTCTGCACAGCCTGACTCCAAATGTGCAGAATGGCAGCGTTTGTATTCAGATAATTCAGTTTCATTCTGGACAGTAGGAAGAAGTGGAGACACATCCCATGTAATGTATTCCAAAATCACCCTCCACTGAGCTTCAAGTTATCTTGAAACACTAGAAAACTGGCATAGCCTGTGTCTACTCAGTTTCACATCCCATTTGACACTTTCCTTTGAAAAGGTCGACCTCCAATTAAAGTTGTATTTTGTAACTGAGCATCACTGCCAGCGAACACCTCAAATCAGCTGTATCACAGCTGTGCTTTTTTACAGCAAATGTGTTTTTCTCATCTCTCCCTGAGGTCAGAACTAGAATTAGCAAAAACCACCTTTATGCTTTCAACTCTGCTTGAATACAGAAGCACCAAAGTTAACCAAACAAATAGGATTTATATTGATTTAGGCTGCAAGTCCTTTGAGGGGTTTGCTATTGGTGGTGTAACCCTGTAACCTTTCTAACCATGATGCCACAGTCTCAGTGAGATCTCCTTTACAGACCAGACACCATCACTCTCGGTGGGACTACGTCATTATATAAAGGTTAGCTACTGTTAATATACACTTTATCATAGGACTCACGGATGCTGTCCGCCCCCGCAGGTCATCTCTGCCTGTGTGCGTGAGATGCTGGGAATCACAGAGACCAGGTGGAGCAGCAGCATAGCCGACCCCCTTCGGGACAACATGGGCCTGTTCCTGGGGCAGAAGAGCCGCACAGGTGAACGGGCCTCACCTACCAGCAGTCCTCAGATGACACGCGTCGCCAAGAGAAGGAGCCCAACGTGAATCACAAAAGCAAAGGAGGGCAGTAAACACCAAGACATGTCAGTGTCATTTCCTGTCACCAACTGTCAGCTCAAGATGACTCGGATGATACACTCACTGTGGGTCACATGCAGGCCCTGACATTAACACTTCCCACCAGCTGAATGCGTGTATGCTGTTGTTACTGTGGTGCCAGATATCTTTGCTTTTTTTCAGTTTTCATACTCAAAATCACGTCTGAAATTAATGTCTGGAAATCTACCGACTGCCAGTGGGACTTCACGAATCGAGCAGAACAACAAAGAGGTTGTCACACATCTATCAGGGACACACAGCACACACCCATGCAGTATGATAAAGAGACTTCTTGTTCTGCATACCTATGAATGCTCAAACCAATAGACTATTCCTATTGATCTCCAGTGGATGTGTCGCAACTGGATGGAGCTATTGATCTGCAGTGTACGAATCCTCTAGGTAGTTCCCCGGATGACAACCAACACCTATTTTCAATGTGCCAGGAGGCAACAAGAGCATAATAGGTTTTTTCATACATTTTTCTTGGGAATATAATTTATGGAAAAACCACACAGACTTGGCTGGCCAAGAAGAATGATGCAGCCCTAATGTAATAGACGTATGCACGTACAGACATCTTTGCCAACTTTTCACAAAAAGGCCATAGGATCATTGTAACAGATAGCGACAGATTGAGTGCCAAGCAGACCCATAGGGAGCCAGGGCTTATGGTTTCAGCCAAGTCAACACTTTCTTGCCAATAATCTATGTAATACATGCAGGGATATCCAGCTATAGGCTGCTGTGTGAGGCTCCGCAGACAACATGTACGACATCTTATCTCAAAGAATGGGTTTAAATGTAGATTATAACAATCTGATCATGAATAGTGCAAACTGTTAAAGATCCACAGAGTAAAAGTACCTTAGATTCTGAATTCATGAGAAACTACTTTTTAATATCCTCCTTTCTGTTTGTTGAACACATATCTTTCTACCATTCATCTTATCGGCTTCACACTTGCCCTCAGTCTGTGGACCAAGTTGAAAATGTCATCTTCTCCGTCCTCAGTTAAACTACAGCCCTGGTCGACAATTGGGTCAAACAACAGATCACAATCGCTGCCAGAACATTTACATAATCAGATTATTTTTATTTCAGCATATCAGCATGACACATACATTCACGGGTGTTGCAGGCACTGATCTCTTTCAAGCAATTTATTTTCAAAGTAAAAGCACAACATTCATTTTGTGGCTGCAATGCTTTATATTGAATTGAATTTCAGAGCTTCTTTTGAAAAGTTAGGAAATTGGGTATGAAAATTGTGTCGGTTACTTAACAGACATGAAATGTAATATTACCAGTTAAGAAAACCATTCAAACTTGTATATGAACCACACATGTGAACAGTGATAAAGCAAGTTCAGTTATGAAACCATTGACTAAAACTCTTCATTGCAGATAAACCAGGTAGGATGAACACAAAGTTATCTGTACTTTCAATTTGCACCGTAGACTGTTTAGAATGAGCACGGCTAGAATCTTAGAACCTCACTATATACCCGAGTTAAAATAAAGGTTGAATAAAAATAAGAGTCTTATTCAGGCCCATACAACTTAGTGCCTGGCTCCTGCATGTCTAAATCTAAGGAATATGAACATGAGCGTTTTATTTTTATATTTCGTACTTGGAGAATATTATAGGCCCATTGCGTTTTCGTGCAGGAGGGTTGAAGCTTACATGAATAAATTATGATGCCTGCCTGTGAGATAGCTGGAGAGGCACTGCTGCATCTGTCTGCGCACACAAATGGTCTCTGTGCAGCTCGGAGCGCCCCGATTACCATTCCGGGCACAGCAGCCCCCTGGTCAGGAATGGAGCAGGGTATAGGTGCTTGACAGCCAGTCAGTCCGGGGTGCAGGAGCAGCAGCAGGAGGAGGAGGGGGTGAGATACGGGCTGTATTATGGCAGCAACCTTTCCGTCAATCTGGATTATCTTGCGCTGAGCCCCCGTGCGTCGCCGGCGAACGCGACAGGAACATCTGGCCGCATCCAGCTGCATGAACGCGGGCGGCCGCTGTAGATATTAAAGCAGCCGCCGTCGGCACATAAGGCGTTTTCTCTCTCTGGAGGTGCGGATGCGCAGTGGAGGCGATCCCCGCACAGCTGCAGGCAGCCTCCGAGCCACACCGGGACCCTGCACGCTGCGTTTTCCATCTTCCCTCTTCCCAGCGAAGGAGGAAAATCTGAGCTGCACTCCTCCGATTTTTTTTAGGGGCAGCAACACAGAGGAGAGGGGTCGTCCTTCTACGTGGAAGCTCATGGATTTCTTGAAGGGCATCGCTGGTTACGCAGGCCACCATCACATGTTGTAGGAGCCGAGACGCGTGTTTTCGGGACACCTGAATTATCTTCCAAGAAGAGAAGAAGAGATCCCATCTTTTCTTTTCTTTTTTTTTTAAAGCAAGACAGTATCAGTATGCTCTCAGCTCCTCTGGGAGGAAAGCAGCTCAAACCCACCCTCCTCCTCCTCCTCTGACTTGACTTGATGTTCCATCTGCAAGGTAAGTTCAATATTTCAGGATGCCATTGGTGTGAATCGCAGCAACTCCTTTGGGGAGGGGGGTATTCACTTTAAGTAGTTCTCCTAGGACCCCCCAAATCTGAAGGGGTTTACATGTCCCCCCTCTTGTGACATGGGGGCTGTTGAACCCACCAGCAGGACCCCTGCACCGCAAGGTCAGAATTTTTGTTGCCGAGGAACCACTGTCAGATTACAGTTTTTATATTTAGTCCCCGCTCGGCTGCATCCTGTGCTGGGTTTTTTTCTCTCCTACAGGTGAACGTGAGAATCTGATGTGGCCATTATTCAGCCCTCTGTTGGATGTACGAGCCTCATGCAGGATAAGATCCAGATCTAAGATGTGCAGATGTGTTTTATCGTGCCATTCTTTCCCTGATCAACAGAGGATAGGCAATACTATGTGACAGTCTGTGCTGTGGCTAAGCCCCCTTGCTGATAGGCAAATAATACATCAGCCATTAGGCAGAGATCAAGTCTAAATAAGCCTAAGTAAAACATGATAATATGATTAGTATATGGGATGACTGATGAAGACAGGTGAGAATGTGGTCCTGGAGACGTTTTCTCCTTCTCTGTTACATAGGGTGTCACTGATCTCGCCTTTCTAGTGTTAGTTATCACACATCTTATTATTCATGAGTGCTCGAGGCAGCTTTGCAACTGCTATAACCAGTGAAACCAGGCTCACGCCTCATTTTGCTGCCTCTATTTGCTCCGACTGCTGCGTTAATGCACTCACTGATGTAGCTTGTGTGTGCTGCTACCTTTCAGCTGATAGCACACACACACACACACACACACACACACACAAAGGTGATATGTGCTTCCTCGGCACCTCTGCAGACCCGCTCCAAACTCACTGACCCAAATTTATCCTGCTTGCCACATATTAAGCTTTTTTTGTGTTCTGGCCGAAGAAGGGTTTCTCCCGAAGATCTGAGATTGTTTGTCACACACACACACACACACACATGCATGGTCCATATTTGGTGCCTTTACTGTAAGAGGGTCGCTTTTTTGATTACACAACAGAATGAGGGGAGAGGACTATACATTATTTAGTTATTTTGTTGCTGTGTTGGGTGGAAAATATGAGGGTCTATGAAAGAGGGGAAATGAGCCAGTAGGTACTCTGACCATGGATTTTGTTCTGGCTGTCCTTGTTTCCCCTCATTCAGACTGTGACATGAAGAAAAAGCCCCTGTAATACAGACACGGTGTTATCACAAAGACAGGCAGGGATTTCAGATTGTTCTTAAATGTTCTGTACTTGAAATTACACCTGGGAATTGGCAGATGTGGGAAATCCACAGACCCACGGGCCCCTAATGTGGAGAATATTCAATTGAATGGGATGTATTGATATTCAGAGAGCATCCAAGGGACATAAGCCCCTCATCCTCGCACTCCACAATGTTCCAAGTATTAAGATCCAACATCAGTGATCAGCGTTCATTTCTTCTGGCCAGTATAGACAGCAGCTCCTATAATATTGAAGGGACTCCAGTAATAATATATGAAGCAAAACACTTGCAATGTTGATGAACAGCTCTTCTATTGATGCTATCCTTCTGGCTGCATATACACACACACACACACACACACACACACACACACACACACACACACACACACTCACACACAAAAATTTGTGTCTCCATGACTTTAGAGGACGTTACAATGACTTACATAGATTTCCTGGTGACTTACTCTAGAGTTAACCATATTTACTACTTACCTAATCTAACCTAACCTAACCTAAACCTAACCTTAACCTTAACCTTAACCTAAATATAACCTAAAATATAATAATTGAAATTATGGAGATGTGCTTTTTGTCCCCAAAATAAGTCCCCATAATGTGATTGTGTAAGCAGTTTTAGGTCCCCACAACATGAGTAATACCTCGACACACACACACACATACCATCAATGGAGATCTCCATTTAGGTTTTTATTACATTCAGTCTGTCCAAACACTGAATCCAATACAGAATTAGCTGAGTGTACGATCTCCTTTCCTCCCATCGCCAGTGTCATAAACGGTACAATGGCTCTCATCTGGCCTTCAACCAACCCCTTTTCCCTCCAGATAGGACTCTTTGTTCTAAATATTATTATTAGGTAATCTGAAAATGAGCCACTGATTGCATCTCACCAAAAAACTGACGTTTTCTGTGTTGCCATGGCATCAAGGCTGTCACCCAAGAGCTATCGTATTCTAACATTGGCAGACTCTGTAGGAAAAGGGTGTCACAGTACATACCCACAAGCACAAACACAGATGTGTGAGTTGGACAGCCCATAACAGCATCAATATTTGGTCAGGGTGTTTGGACTCGGGCTACATGAGCATTTACCTGGTAAAATAGAATTTCTACCACCCCAGTCAAAATATGATCCACTTCGGCCGATGCTGCAGCTCCATTGAGTCTCATAAAGCAGGCAGGCCGAGGACCCGTTTCACCGCTCTGCCGATACCATTTTACCATCACGTTGCAGCATCAGTTTACCTCCCTGACACAACAGAGCTTATTTTTGGCAGTAGCGCACGTCCAGCTGCCTTTCCCCCACATGTAAACCAGGTGAGACACTGCATGCTGAGATGCTGCTATGTGCCAACATGTCGACCTGCACGGAGGCATACCAAGCAGACCCCATCTCATTAACTTGCCCTCGCAGGCTCGGCTTTCCCTGATTCCCCGCCCGGACCTGGATTGCAGAGGCTCTCTCACATGAGCTCCAGCATAAGTTAGACTATCTGAAAACATATTCCCTGTGACCTCACCGGCCGATTGGCATGCACTGTGCTGCGTAAGGCTTTTCTTAGCGAATGCTACCCCAGGGAGACCATAGATATCCTCTGCTACAGTATACTGGTTCTGCTGTGCATGAATGTCTGTCTCCATGGCTGGGGGTTGTTGTATAGTGAGCAAACTCTATTAGGGACAAATCCACCCACTGGTGTGTGTGTGTGCGTGGGTGTGTGCTGTCAGTCTGTTCTGTTCTCTGAGGGGGAAAAATACCTACTCAGAGGTAATAGACAAACATCTGATTGACTAAGAAAGGGATTATGGTTAATGAATCAGTAGATTTTCTTTTTTCTTGTTTATGTGTGGCCCTCCCAAGTCGTCTCATCATAATGAACAACCCAAACTGAAGGATAATGATTGTCCGGGGGTGTGACATTTAAAGATGAAGTACGTGATTGATGAATGCATTGATTGATTATCTGCTTATTTGTTCATGTACCTGATGAGTGCAACCTGTTATGCAAATCGGCATGAATCCCCCATAATTAAATGCAAATTAGGGAGACGGCGACAGATATTTCCTGCCCCGTCTCAGCGACAAGGGGCTGTCCTTTTGTCCTCGCAGAACAAATTTGGTAGGGATTACCATTGCAGCCATTCTCTTCACGTTCGGCTGAGTTTTCACAGACGAAAAAAGCCCCATCTCCACAGAGTGAATCAATATCACGTCTTCGGCGCCATTCGAGCCTGGAAGGAGCAGGTCCTCTCTGCCTCATTGCACTTCCAGAGGCTTTGCCATTCAGAGTCAGAGCAGAAGGCGGTTGGCACACCGACATAAACCCACTCGTGAACACCTCGGCTTTTCTAGACTATCCTCTGTTACGCATGCACACGCACATAGAAGTAGGTCTGGGAATTGAACTTTCCCAGCAGGTACTTGGAAGCCCGTACACATAGCTTTGCAGCTAACTGAAGTCATCTGCCACTTTTACAGAGAGGCAGATCGCTGCATCGCTGCATTCCACCTAATGGGACTGCTGTGTGACTTGGTAAAGTTGTCCCCTTGTAAAAATTAAGGCTGTAAGAGACATTGATTCATTGCTGCGTGATCAACAGTATTCATGAAAATGTCACACCCTGAATGCTCGCTCCGATGATATCTTTCCGCCCAGTGCTATTATGGGCCATTTTAAGGCGACCTCTCCCTTGCCTTCCTGAAATTTTTTTTTCCCACCCATCAAAATGAGCTGTTGTCAGCGGCTGCCATCAGGCCTCCTTCAAAAGATGCCCCCAGATGGCAGCGTGTCACTTCTTTCCCGTCTGATGTTTGCTTTTACTCTTATGGTATTTTCCTCATATTTCGGCTGTCAGGGTTATTACACCGTGACTTGTGACTTGTGTGTCCTGGCCCCCAGAGCCACAAAAGCTTTTCAAGCATAAAGGTGCTCAGCTGGCAGGCTCTTTGCTGAGGCAAAGGTTTTCATGCACACTCTCCCAGACCCAATGCCAACAATGGATGCATTACCAGCAGACCACAGAAAGCTATACTCATAAACGAGTCATTCTCTTTGGTATTTAAAGTTGAGCTTTTGGATTTTTACTACTGCCCTGGGTTAGAGTCCCTTGCTCTGCTTGTACTGTATGTTTTCAATGGTGTTCTTTTCCGTGTGCTGGAACCGGGGACATCCACAGGGCTAAATATTACATGCTTAACCAAAGCGACACTAAATTTCAGCTTGGTAAATATAATCACAATTAATGTTGCTCTCGCTCGGGGAACATTTCGCTGTGCACCTGGAGAGTTCTGATCTCCAGATTCTTAGTTTCATGACATGCTATATCCCTGACAAGGTCTCAGGATTCATCAAATGGATCCCTCCTTATCCCCCCATCTCAGTCGTGTGATAAGTAAGAGTAGCAGCAAGAGAGAGAGCAGAGAGAAAATCAATAGCGCGGCATAGCACATCCTCGCTGAGGCACTGGGTTCAATCAGCCCTTTCCTATTGGCGATATGATCCTGGGAGATCAGTCTAATTCTGATGAGGCCCTGGCCTGTCAGTCTAGACTTTCATCCCTCTGTACACAAACACAAAAGGGCTGGTATTATCTTATCAAAAAAGTATGAGAAGGGGGGCAGAGGCAAAAACTGAGAACTGTCATAAACAGCACACATGATTACTGAGGATGCTTCACTCTCAAGACTGCAGGTGACTAATTAGTTTCATGTCTAATTGCGCAGCATTTATTGTTCCGCCTTGGAGTCGCTTAGCTTCCTGCTCAGAATTTGGACCCTGTGAATCTTGCTGTGAGCTGGCAGTGATATGTGTTTCAAATCTAGCGGAAAAGCTTTGACTTTACACAGCAGAATCCCCCAGTTCCCCTTTTAAGGAGGGATTTGTCAGTGCCTGTGTGATTACCCAGCTATAGAAATTACAATCTGATGAAGATGATACACATCACAGTTTTATAAATAGATTGTCTTTCTTTTTTTCTCCCTCTTTGAATTGATCTTTTCTAGGTGTATTAACCTGACTGACAAGCCAAATGGAGTCTCTCCTGGTTTACCTGATAGTTCTCGGGGTCGCTGTCAAAGCCCACAAAGTTCAAGTCTGCCCCAAACGCTGCGTCTGCCAGATGCTCAACCCCAACCTGGCGACTTTGTGCGACAAGAAGGGGCTGCTGTTTGTGCCCCCGAACATCGATAGGCACACGGTGGAGATGCGTCTCGGGGATAACTTTGTAACCAGCATCAAACGCAAGGACTTTGCTAACATGACCAGGCTGGTAGACCTGACCCTCTCTCGGAACACTATTGGCACCATTGCGCCTCATGCCTTCAAAGACCTAGAGAACCTACGAGCTCTTCACCTCGACAGCAACCGGCTAGCCCGCATCACCAACGACACCTTCAGTGGCATGTCCAAGCTGCACCACCTCATCCTGAACAACAACCAACTCACACACATCCATATCGGGGCCTTCAATGACCTCACGGCACTGGAGGAGCTGGACCTATCTTACAACAACTTGGAAAGCGCACCATGGGTGGCAATCCAGAGGATGCCCAGTCTTCACACCCTCAATTTAGACCACAACATGCTCAGCTACATCCCAGAAGGAACCTTCTCTGGGCTGCAGAAGCTCAAACGGCTGGATGTGACCTCCAACAAGCTCCAGAAGCTTCCTCCTGACCCCGTTTTCCAAAGAGCAGGGGTCCTGGCAAACTCTGGGATAATGGGGCCTTTGTCTTTCGCCTTGAGCTTTGGAGGGAATCCTCTGAGATGTAACTGTGAGCTGCTCTGGCTTCGGAGATTGCGGAGGGAGGATGATCTGGAGACCTGCGCTTCACCGCAACACCTTGCTGGACGCTACTTCTGGACCGTCTCAGAGGAAGAGTTCCTGTGTGAGCCCCCTCTCATCACCAGGCACTCTCAGGTACAACCTCTGCATTTAACTGCTAAGACATAACACTTACTTCTGTTAAACTGTCTGAGCGAGATATTGAATTCCTCCTCTGTCAATCCAAGGTGGCACTTTGTGTGCTTTCTGACTGACACACCAAATATTAGCTTTGAGACCCAGAGGTGTCTAACACCACTTGTGGGTTGGACACTGATCTGAATATTGTAAAATACATACTCCAACAAATCTAATCAAACTGTGATCTGTGGGGAGTTTTCAGAGACGTTCTTTAGCAGGATCTTCAGCTATCATTTTAATAAAGCTATTTGCAGGTTTATGATGGATCCACACAGAAGCTCTTCTTACACAGCAAAAGCTTTCAGTGATTTAGCCCTTGATTCAAGCATCCAAACAAAATTATGATCAAACCGTTGCCAAATAACTGCAGCTATATCGACTCATTTACATTCACCAGACCTCCTTTGCATAACTACATGGGGAATTATCCTGGACTCATACACACTGCAATTTGCTGTCATGTTGATAATCGTGCCTTCGAAATCATGATAATCCAATATCACGACAATGATCAATTGTTTGATTATGTTTAGATGGAATAAAGCACTAAAACACAACATCTCCAAAAAGGCATTAATTGTTATATGTTATACAGACAGAGGATGTTGTCAGTCCAGTTGTTTTTCAGTTTTAGGAAGCAGTGCATTATCACTGTGTGTTTAGCATATGCCGAGGTCCTCCTGCTAACTACGTTGCCTCCCTCTGCCTCAGGAGCTGCGAGCTTTGGAGGGTCAGAGCGTGACTCTGCGCTGCAAGGCCAGGGGCGACCCCGATCCCATCATCCACTGGATCGCCCCTGATGGCCGCCTTATGTCCAACTCCTCCAGGGCCACGGTCCACACAGACGGCACGTTGGACATCCTCATCAGCACCGTGAAGGACTCTGGTCTGTTTACACCCCCGGTGGCTGTGCTTGTTTTGTTGATTCGACAAAAGTATTTTTGTTTGCGTATGCAGAAGCCTATAGGCCCGAGTCTATTTGTCTGCCTCAGGTGGTAATGTTGAAGTGTGGAAGAATGATTAAAGTCATAGATAGAATGAAGAGAGGCTTTTTCAACTTGATGAAGGTATGATTTAGTAGTTGTTTGAAATGAAAAGCTCCAGAAGCTTTAAAGAGATGCTCTTTTTTTTTTTTTTTATCAAGACTTTGCCTGTTGTTAAAACAATAAGCTGGTTCCAGTTGTTTAGGAGCTTAGCTTAGTTACCTCAGCTTTGCTCTTTAATGGGAGCTGCAACACACTTTGGTTTGGCACCAGGTTATGTGCCAGACAAAGGATAATTACTTTTTGGAGCCTCCACTGATTGACAGGAAATCTTACAGTGATGGCAATCATCCCGGGATTCACTGCTCTGTGCCAGGAAAAAGTAAAGCACACAAATTATTGTAAAACCAGACTTAATCAATTTTAGACTTGTTTTTGTATGAACTAAGAAATAAATAGATACAACTTGAGGAAAATCTGGCTTTACAGGTGTTTGGCCATGCCAACTGTTTCCCTCTCGTTCTAATCATTATGCTACGCTAAGCCAAGCACAGCGTTGCCCAGTGTGAGCCCAGGCAGAACAAATACATTGGGAGTTACACACAAATTCAATGAAAAGACACAGACACACAATTCTTCCCAGGATAGTGTAAATACATGTGGAGACACGTCTATGTGAGTTGAAACGTTTTTTAAGCTCGAGTAAAAATGTGCACTTATCCCGGGGCTGTGTGAATCTGAGTCTGAGACGTACAGAGATTAGAGATAAAAGGAGGGAGAGAGACACTGGAGGGAAATAACAGAGGGAAGTTTCTGGTGAGTTCAGTCAAAGACTAAGTTGAATTCAAAAACATACACTGACACAATCACACATGACAGCTAGCATCTTCGGGTTGGCTAGCCTACAACTGATGGGTGTGTAACATCCATATATATGTTTAGAAGCTTGAAATGTGTTCAGTACTAATATTAAATATTTCAAAAAATCTATATTGGAGCCAAATGGCTACAAAATGAGCGACAGATCTGGGCCAGGTGTAGGATCCGCAGAACAGGCTTGGACCGGTGTCTGTTGGCACAACGGGCCAATTCTGGAACAGATCTGATTTCTTTTATCTGGGCCAGGTGTGGGCCAGCTCTGGTCTTGAGTTGGCCAAGGGCTGGTCCACATAAACATCCAGTGCTGAGCTGTATACTATCTGTCTTTGTAATCTTTGTATTTGTAACACGGATGAGAAATGTTCAACCAATTTCACAAATATGATTGACAATGATTAGATTGTCTTAATACTGATTTAATGCTAATGATCATAATTATAATAAATATGAGGGCGAGTGCTAATCTGATTAGTTTGTTCCCCAGGCTCCTTCACCTGCGTGGCCTCCAACCCAGCCGGCGAGGCCCAGCAGATCGTGGACCTGGTCATCGCTAAACTCCCTCACATCACCAACAGTACAATCGCAGAGCAGGAGCCCGACCCCGGATCATCAGATATCGCCACGGTGACCAAGACAGGCGCTGGAGACGCCGGAGGAGGGGTTCCCCTGGGGAACACGAAGACGAGCCCGGAGAAGAAAGTGGTAATTGCAGAGGCCACGTCCACCTCGGCCCTGGTCAAGTTTAACTTCCAGAGGAGTATCCCTGGAATTCGCATGTTCCAGATCCAATATAACGGGTCATACGACGATTCGCTGGTGTACAGGTGAGGAGACGTTACTCTGAAGCTGCTGTATTAATAAACACCATAACATTTCATATTGAAGAACATGCTCTTTTTTAATTTAAAAATCGTTTTTAAACAATAACACTCACATTGGCAACTTCAGAAATACAGAGAGAACCCTAAGCAGTCCAAAATAAAACAAATACATGTATAAACACATATATCCAAATAAAAATACATCAGAATAAACCCGCGAGAAATTAAATAAATAGATACATTTATGGAAATTCACTTTTTCTAAAATAATACTTGTACAACAAAGCTATTTAATCTCATAAACAAACATCCGAGCCTTAACGCATGCAAATAAGATTAAACTGATTGGAATCATATCCCAGTCCCATGACTCTTGTTTTACCTTATTAGCCTACTTTAAAATGCTCAAATCCCTTTGGATATTTAGTCATTAAGAACTGGACCTGACTGTCAGAGTGATTATTTGTGGCTTCTTTAAATCCCATCAGAAAGACAGACTAATGCACTGTAACTGACTCCTGATTCTTCCACTCGTAATCCTCCCTCGCCGGAGTGTACCATTTGCTATGTGCAAAACCTTGATAATGCTTAATCAACAAAATCAAAACCGAGTGTCAGCACTAAGCTGCGGCCCGATAAGAAGATGAAAGAGGAGTCAACCGGTGTTTTACAAAGGACAATCAGACGCTTTGCACACGTCCATTTGAGGAAGCCTCCGACACAGACTTCTTTCATCTCTCAGTTCTTTCGCTCCATATTTAGTGTTAATCAATGTGGTATGAAGAGATTGTTGTTGAGACGAGTTTTTTTCCATATGAACTTTGACCATAAATTATTACTTTCTAATTTAGAAGTTATGAGGGAGACAAATGGTGGCTACTGAAAGCAACCTTTTTTCCGTAATGTTGCAGTGAGAATAACCCAAATGTCACAAAAGATTTCTGCCTAGACAGATCTTAAATAGCCCCCTGAGAGATTAAGGACTGTCATGTAATTTTATCGTCACGAAACAATAAAACAGATTATCTGATTTGCTTCTCTCTCATTTCATTTAACCCTCTCTAATCTGTGTCGGAACTCACAAAGCTTTTTCTTTGTTTATTTTTTTTATTCCAGAATGATTCCTCCGACCAGTAAAGACATCCTGGTAAACAACCTGGCGGCTGGAACCCAATACGACCTGTGCGTGCTGGCAATCTATGACGACCAGGTGACCTCACTGACTGCCACCAGGGTGATCGGCTGCATTCACTTCACCACCGAGCCGCAGTACCTGAGATGCCATTTCATGCAGTCCCAGTTTCTCGGCGGCACCATTGTGGTTATTATCGGAGGGATTATTGTGGCCTCAGTTCTGGCTTTTATTATCTTCCTCATTGTGCGCTACCGGGTGTGTAACCAAGGAGATGCAGATAAGGTCGGTTTGGCATGACTCCCTCTGTTTTGTTCTTTTTCTCTTCATTATCTTTGCTGATATTGAAACAGAGGTGTCTAAAAAAAGCGCCCTCACCCCGTTTTTTGTTCCCCTGCTTGTCTCCTGTCATGTCAGGCTCTGGAGATGGGGGATATTCGGTCACTGAGCAGTGATGGACAGCTACAGGGCTGTGGGATCCCCAAGTCCCTCTCCAAGCAAGTTCTACGTCCGGAAAAGAATGACAAGGAGTGCCTCAGAGTGTCCTTGCCTCCACCAGAGCCAGACAAGCAACGACCGCCAGCTGTAGCCTCTACCAAACCTACTGTCCCTGACTGCACTGTCTCTTCCTCCGCTGCCAGCCACAGCTGGCACCCGGCCTCCCCAGGTGCCCCGAGGCCCAAACGTTCCTTTGCCCCACCAAAACCCTCAGAGGCTCACCGGTCTGAAGCTCAGGCAGATGTTGAGCTTGAGAACATGAACCGCAATAACTCATCGGAGGTTAAAATGGCACCCAGCGTCGCTCTGGCTATTCCCGGCCAGCCCACCAACTGGACCGCCATCCCCATGGTTCCGCGGCCACACCAGCCCCCCCGACAGCATTACATGACTGTACCTGCAGGGGCGGTGAGGGTGAACCGCAGGCATTCCCTCAACACGGACTCGTACAGGGAGCACTGCTATGTAGCCTACCCCAAAACCGGGGCCAGCCTGCGCTCCAAACGCAGCCTGTCGATGAGCGTGGAGCTTCCGCAGCTCGAGAGCACAACAAACATTCACAGGGCCAGGGACAAGCTCTCCAGGTCTGAGTGGCTTCTGGAGAGCACTTTATGATTTGGAGTTTATAACCTGTGACTTCTTGTTTTTTTTGGATCGGATTTGTGGCCCGTCGAGGAACAGACAGGGATTTAATGCCTTGTTTTGAGCTTTGCGCTCTCTACTGAGGGACCTGTAAGCTTCTCTCATATATCTGAGGGCAAGGCAGGCACACAGGGTCGTGGGAAACATTTCACGTTTGTTTTCTACCTTATAACCTATCAAAGTCTTCTTTATAACGACACTTGATCGAACTCTGACAAAAGGCACAACAATGTATAAAACAATGTCATGTAAAAAAATTTTTAGTTGTGTGAGATACTGTATATCTCATTACAACCATAAGTGTTCATATGGTATTGAATGCAGTAACCTCGACACTGTATTATAACAAAGCAGGAAACATGCAGAGGGTGGGGTTAGTATACTCACAGTCTCATTGCCTGTTACTTAAAATGATACAATCTCTGAACATGATTCTTGTCTCCAGCTCTACAGAAACATGATGACATGTGACTTAATTAACTTGCCGGTGGTTTGGAGAGATTACGAATGTGCTTTACATCCCAGAGGTGTTGGAACAGAATGTAGTAGACAGACAGAAAGACAGCGCTCCATCTCCACCTCACCATCACTCCCAGACACAGCACAATGCAGCATATTTGTGGCACAAGTCGACTCAGCCTAATACTGCCCTCCGGTTTGAATCGATACATTCTTATCACATAATTACATAAAGACTCTACTGCGATAGGATTCCTGTCACGACCGATTTGAGCAACAATTGCACCAACATGGACGACGTGACAGGTGCAGCGAGGTAATCTTCTATGACAAGAGAACTCCATCCAGGGGCGTGGTTCATTTCCATATTTTTTACTTACAGACGGTGACAACCATTGTAAATTATCTTGTTGATGTAAGAGAAACGATAATCATACGTATGGAAGGACGCCAGCTCTTGATTTTGCTGTTGTTTCTGTTTGATGTTTACCAGTATAAATAAACCAGTGATAAAAGGGACGCGCTCAATTTGATCTCATTTTCGCCTTGTGAATGCCCCCCCTCCAAACTTTTCCCCACACGTCAGGAAATGTCTCACACCAGCGCATTAACAGAAAACATGACCGTTAACGCCTCAGCACAAGTGCAACAGGCACAACATGGATGCAGAAGCCACAACACAAATGCAAAAGCCACAACATGAATGCTGAAGCCACAACACAAATGGAAAAGCCACAACATGAATGCTGAAGCCACAACACAACTTCTCAAGCCACACAATGGGAACAAAACCATATCAGAAATGGGTAACAGCTAATGTTGACCTTGAAATAAGCAGGACTGACTCATACAGATGTCACACAGACGTTGGTTCACTTGACTCATACATCCAGTAACTCGTTTGATTGTCAACATCCATTGTCACTCACCTCCTTTGTGGTAGGTTTCATTTGCGTGGCTCTTGCATTTTGTGTTTTCCTTTAATTTGTTTGTTTGAGACGTCTCGTAGAAACCCCCACCGTAAAAACCAGGGGACGTTTCTTGCCTGTGAATCTCGACTGACAATGTTGTGCCTCTGACCTCGGATGTCCGCCATTACTGCAGGAACCTGCAGCAGCAGAAGTTACACACAAGCTCCACAGTGGGAGCCCATGAACAACTAATTCTACAGTTACAGTAACGTCGGCCTGATAGCAGCACTGACATGGTGTTCATTATCTGCGGGAATACAAGCTCTCAGCCACTCTGTAGTGCGGAGCTTGGATGCTGCCTGATTGATTTTTGTATACGTGCACTGGTATTCTTCTCAGAGCATGAAACCTTGGGGGAAACGGCGGATATGTTAAAAATACAATGTTATGCAGGGTAAACCTGTTAAGATGAGTTACACATATACAGCAAGACATAAATTAATTGCTGTCAACCAAACAGGCTAGATTCAAGGACTTTTATTCATTATTTCCTGCTCATTATGAGTGATTAAAATGCTTGTCCTGATCGGTCCAGTCTCTGGCGAGAGCCAGAAGTTTATGTTAATAATAGATGCATTTCTGGAGAGAGAGAGAGAGAGAGAGAGAAAGAGAGAGAGAGAGGGGGGGGGGGATGAAGCAGAGAGGAGTAGACGGAGGTTTTTTTTTGGTGAAACAAATACGTCAAGAAGGGCGGGAGGCAGGGGTAATGATGAAAAAATAAAAGAGGGAGCGAGAGGTGCGGAGAAGAAAGCGAGACGGCTCACAGAGAGACGAGAGGAAGATGGCAGGGGTGCGGAGAATGAGAGAGAATGCAGAGTGAAACAGAAAGAGGAGTGCAGGAGACAGAATAAAAGAACATCCTTTGTAAAGCTAGCCGTGCAGCCTCTTGCTCCTCGGTATTCAGTTCACCTTCACACAGGGGGTGAAGGGGCGGGGGTGCGTTGAGCGAGGGGTGATAGGCCTCTGCTGGAGGTGCTGGAGGTGCAGGCGGCAAGCGGCATGACGCGGAGGCCTTGGACCAAAGCCAGAACCAGATGCTCCCCTTCACAACATTGCAGTGGCCTAACCCGCTTTCCAAATCCCCGTCATGTTTCCTCCGTCTGACTTCCCTCCCTCCTCTCTGCTGTCTCTTGCATCAACTGTAATAGTCTCACCATGCTCCTGAACAGCTACTCTGACCTCCCCCACCATCAACAACCTCCCACCTGCTGGCCCACTTGAGAGCTGGACCTGCCAATCCTGACTTGCCTTTCGCAAACAGACATGCAGCCCATAGACTGGATATAAAGATGGATGCTGCATCGTAACTTCCTCCTTCTATTACAAAATGAAGCCAAAATATCTTGGATACGAATGCTGCCATCTTGCACATTTGGAAAGGTGTGGACTATGTCTCAATTCAGGGGTGGCATACTTTGGAGGACGTGGTCTACACAGCCCACAAAGGACTCGGCCTTCGTGGGCTGGGAAGACGGTGAAGGCCGAACCAAAATGAGGCACCAGCTCGTCCCTCGTTTTGTACCATTGGCTGTTTCGTAGAGTTGAAGCATGATATTCAAGCATTGGACATTTAACTGCTTGCCATTACAATACCGATTTAAAAATGTTTTTTCACCCCATTGTTGTAGCATGAAATAAGCAAATAAAAACCATAAAAATGAACACATAAACAAACATCAGTTGAGAAGTCTACTTTCAGTTTGGTCCATGCCCCATTCACTGACATAGAGAAGGCATGATTTATATCCTGTGCTGCAGGAGGCGATTGAGAGGCTTTGGCTTCACTTTTGGGGGGCAGCCATGTTGTCCATCATCAAACACAGTCTGTGGGTCGGCACCTGTAGGTCTGGGCTGATTTGATGTGCTGCTGGAATGCACCAGGGTCGGATCCTTTTCCCTTCTCTCTTTCAACAGGAGCATCAATGTTCCATGGATTAAATTCATTTTGGGCTGTCACCGCTAATGGGCTTTTCATTCCTTTGTGTGAGTTTCCCTCAGTTCTGACTGGAAGTCCCTCGACAGCGTCGCACTTAAACCAACATGGCCCTCGATACCACAATTGCCTGCTTTTAATGACGATCATGATGATGGGGGGAAATCACATCGGGAGCATTGATGTGTCCAATTTGTGGTCAATTGTCTTATTTAAAGAGATCATTGAGCCTATTTGAACAAACTGAAGAGCCCATTAGAATCACAGTTGGACACGACAGTAATAGGAATGTTTAATTGAAGAAGACTGAGGTCCCTCAACAAGTGTGTTCACACCTTTCACTCTGCGTGCTGCAGCTCGATGTTTCATTATCTCCACGCAGCAGGCCCTCTTAGTCAGAGAGTCACACATGAGACATTGTATCCCTGGCAAGTATTATCCCTGGGAGTACACAGAGAGAGAGGGCCTGGGGCCAGATAGCAAATGCGACCAAAACACCAGTGATATTCCTCTCAGGGGAAGGGGGAGAGGGGGTGGGCACAATGTAAAATATGCACAGGCAATTCCGAAGACTATGCATTATTGAGAGGAGTAAATGGGTCCAGGATGAACATCATGGCTCATTAATAGTGAATGTGTTCACTGTTTCTGGGAAAACAGCAGGCTGGGCAGGGGTGAGATAATTGAAATGGTCAAATCTAAAGACTTCCTTGTTTACTCAGCACCAGCTGTTACTGTCTCGTCTAACTCACGACTGAAGCTGATGACCAAGTTGTACTGCCACAAGCTGAATTGTAGCGGCGTTCTCCTGCGCCTGGTTTTGCCGGTTCAGGAGAGTTCGGAGACAGTCATTTTTTATGACCTCAGCTTTTTGAGTCAACTACGTCTCGATTACCAACAGGGTTTCGATAAAGCCCCAGACGGAGACGCGCAGAAAATGATGCAGCATTTTTTTGGGATCCCATTGGAGAGTGGGCAGAGGGGAGGCCACCCACCAGGCATGCTGACTGAGTGGCTTCCAAAGAAATGACATGGCATCATCCCGGCAGCACCAGACACCAGATATGGTTTTGACATGAACCCAGACTATCGCGCCGCACCCCCCGAGGGGTTCCCACGCTGAGCGAACAGATGCTCCCTCCTCTTCCTCTCTGCTCCTTCTCACAGTTACATATGCTCCAGGGGGGATGGACGACAAAGAGGCTGGTTGCAGCTTACACCGGACATACCAGGCACCATTAGGAACCATTTTCTGCCCATTTGCCTGATAGCTCCTATCGTCTATGGAAGTGATTTCCTCCCTGTCTGTGGTTTTCTCTCCGCCTGTGCACTGAGCGTCCCCCAATGATGGATCTCACATTGATTTGCTTGTGTTAGAGAGAACAGTGCGGCAGCCAGACAGATGTGCCAGGCAGCTCCCAACTATGTATCAGCTGCCGGTGAAGGGGGGGGACAGTTTAAGCCTCTTTAAGGATCCCTTTCACAGTGACTTACTAAAAGTGCTTATGTTAATCTTGTTATCGCTTCGGGCTTCTGCTAGGCCTAATGGAGGATAGGAAGCTGTTGAGAGGTCATGGGCCACATTATTTTGCTCCGAAAATCGCACAGAAACTAAGCGGTACCAAACTATTACATGTTACTGCACGCATGCCTGCTTTTCCTCCCGGCCACAGCTGAATCATTTCTCCGTCCTCACACTGAAATCTGCATTGTTCCGCGGCTTTCATAACCGGCTCACACTGGGATTATGAATTGACTCCGTATCTGAGTGCTAATTCTATTTATTGCTCAGAGTGATTTCATCTGAGTGCTCCTGTTGAGTTGAGATATCAAACCATGGTGTCACATTTAACATGAATTTCACGCTAATTGGCCATATACGGCATACGTGCGAGCACCATGGGGATATGGACAGAAAGTAACATTGAAGTGGCCTCGTAGCTCCTGTTTGATCAGGTGTCATCCGACGCAGCCAGCGGGACAGACGCCCGCTCGGTAAAATTGAGAATGTCAGGTGGCTCTTCATAAACAAGCCTTTAAAGGTTGTTTGATCTAACCAGCTCTACATCATTTGTGAAGTGTAGGGCAATCAAAGCCCTGTACAGTCGCTGATTTGAAATGTAGATGCAATGGCCAAGGTCTTTTCTTCCAACTTCAGTGTGGGGACGTGACAAGGATCCTGAAATTAATTATAAATAAATAATTATCATTATTATTATTATTTAACGGAATCTAAAATACTCAATCGATCAAGAGGGAAATCCGGTTTTGTAATATTCATACCAGCAAAGAACAGGAATATACAGAGACCAATACAATAGCAGTAAAAAACAAATACAAAATATAGTGTGAGTATAAAATATCGAATAAAATAAAATTGAGAGTTGGGAAAAAAATATCTGTTCATTATAATACAATATTATAAAGCAGTTTATGAAAAGACTTGAATAAAATAAATATGTAGAATAAATATATGTTTATTTATATGGTACTTCTCACAAGTGCGTCACAGAACACACCCAAAAAAGGATAACACTCATAAAAGATTAATACAGAATTGATTATTAAATCACCCAATGCAGTATGCGGCATGATAAAAGTAAGTTTTTTGCTTTGTTCAAAGGGAAGCTACTGACTGCCATATTTCAATATGGACCGTATAACCTGAAGCATAAAACTGTACATCAATCATTGGAGATCTGCAACAAAAACACAAGGCAAAATTCAAAGCCAAACTGAAAAACACAGAGCACAATGTGAACAAAGCGTGGACACAAACCTAGCATCACAGAGGAAACAGAATCTCAACACTGTTTGCTGCACTGCAGCTCATAAAACTCTTCAGAGCAACCTCATTATTTTATATTATATTGTAGAAGGGCTACAACTAACTATATTTTCTTCATTGATTAAACTGAGTCAAACTGAACTGCAGCCAAATGTGCTCAGAGTAGAGAAGGGAAACACACTGTTAGGTCGATGTGACAAGTAACCTCCTGTTAGACGCTGCTCTTTGTAAACTTGTGGAGCCACTGCTTCAGTCTGCTCCTTTATATCTTATAAAATAGTGCATTAGGCGAAAAAAACAGTCAATAAGATGTACCTCAAATTTGTTGTAAGGAATTAAATAGCAAAATCATCTAGTTTTCCATCACTCAAAACAGTGTGTGGTGTTTCTATTGGTGTTTGTTGGTTAGTTAGCGTTGGGATTACACATGAGACTTGGTGGAAGGATGTGGTGTCTGTCATGGAAGAACCCAATAAAACTGATGCTAAACCAGGCTTTTTTTTATCAGTTTCAGTACCATTGTGAGATAGGGAGTTTATTGACAGTTTCACCAATATCCCAGTGAATAATTCATGGATCTAGATGAATCAGACCTATTTACGGGACTGACATCTTTGAGTGTGTGCAATTTGATGCGGCTTGGTTGAATTAAAGTGGACTGCTGGGCCTTGGCTGAGGTTTGTGCTCTACTGAGAGCTATTAGATGTCAGGGAATCGAAAAGAATGTACATCAATGTTTCCCGATTTATTTCGTTTCATCACTTACCGGCCAATGAAATTCAAAGGACATACAATTTATAATGATCTACAATGGAGAATTGCAGCAAATCCTCACATTTGAAAATGAATTTTCAAATGTGATTAATGTGATCAAATGATTGATGATTGTATATTGTATGTATTTAAGACAGTAATGTACTCATCTATTCCTGTCTCATCTTTTTTCTTTCATTTTGAAGGTTAAATTTGTATTCAAGCAAACCTTGTACAAGCTGTTTTGACAGCAGTGTATTTAATTGAGGCCATGTCAATCAAGCGAATCTGAGTTTGACAGACAGAGAGAGAGGATGAGAGGAGACAGGTGTACAGAGTGTGAGAGAGGATGAAGATGCATCGAGGTGACGAGATGAATGCAGTCTGTAGGCAGGCGGTAGGCACTGAAGGTGGAGACAAAGTTGCGGAGCCACCGAGCTCATGAGGGGACCAGAGGTGAGATGAAGATAGCACCGAAAAGTAATAGATGAATTACAGCCGACATTGTTCTGCGCCTTGTCACATAGGCGAACAAAGGCAGAAGTAAAATTGTCTTGACATTTAAAGCGTTCGCAGTCGGGGCCTCGGATCTGTAACAAGCGTCAAACATGGGTTGAAATTTTGCCGGAGCGATGCTGTATTCAGGGGGTATCTCAGCCTCTCTCTCTCTCACACACACACACTCTCACACTCTCTCCTCTGTTACCTTGGCAACATATTTTCTGCATGGAAATAGCATCTCTGTCTGTGCCCACTGCAAAAAAAAGGGGGCACTTCAGGAGATTTAAACACGTCTAGAGCTGATTTAAAATCAGAGTTCTGACCTGCAGATTGAACTAAATAAATGATAATGTCCTGAATGTGTTACAATTAATTTGACTGTGTGATAGAGCAATGGAAGGGTAAAACACATCAGAACTAACTGACAGGGTTTATAACCAAGGATTTTTCACAAATTAAAGCCCATTTGTACAATTCCGTATTTACAGAGTTTTGTAGGATGAACCATTTAATTATGTAGACGTAAACAAATAAAACACTAAATTAATGTTGGACATTAGGTAGCTTATATAATAGTGTGTTTACTCTGGTGATTATTTGCCCGAGGATGTATTTACATCTCCCGCTACAGGACCACATAACGCAGCTCTTGACAAGCAGATCGCAAGCAAGGGAAAGATCCTTGCGGCAGGAGTGTTATTAGGTAATGTAAAATAAATAATGAAGAGTGGAGGGGCTGAGGGATTGATCTTAGCGGATTTCCTGATTTAGTCTCCACTCACAGATGAAGGGCTTTGGCACAGCAAACTGTGGGTATCTTCCTGCTGAGGCGGCCCCGTATGCCTTCATGTGATAAACCTTTGTTTGATTCCTGCCACAGAGAGAGAGAGAGAAAGAAAGAGAGAGAGAGAGAGAGAGAGAGAGAGAGAGAGAGAGAGAGAGAGAGAGAGAGAGAGAGAATCACACTAATGAAAGAAATTCCAGGCGTCGAGATCGTAGGTGAGATCACACTCGGCTGCAAATAAGCTGAGACTCGGCCAAAGCCGAGACTGAGAGAGATAAAGGGGAATAACATCCAGGTAAACACGCAGCACAGGATTTAAAAAATTGAAAAAAAGAGAGAAAAAAACGATACAAGTGCCTTGACTCCTGGGAGAGAGAAGCCATAATGAAATAAGCATCTGAAAGAGAGCAGGTGTTGGAGGCTTGACAGACTTCCGCTGCATAACAAGTAGCACGTTTACTCTCCTCTGCCTTTGTCAATCAAAACAACCAATCTGAGGAATAAATGCCCCCGCTCAAAGAAAACAAAGCCAGTGGAATCTGGCTTTACACGCACACACATACGCATGGCATCGCACCAGGCAGAGTTGGTCTCAGGTACGGGAAAACGTGCGCCTGCTCCTGAATTTCAAGCAGTCGGACCGAGCTGTTTAGAGTATAAAAAAGCCGATAACACAGCCAGAACGTACTTGAGCCGAATCAATTTTATTTCCTCAGCAGAAATTCAAAGTAACAGATCTCCCTTTTGTTTTTCTTTCGCCTCGTTGGATCGTCCCCTGTCACAAAAGATCAGAAAAGTCTTCAAACAGCTCTTTACCACACACACACATACACACACATACAGAGGCCTGCTGCGGTTGTTGTCTCTGGGTTTCAGCACCATGGACAGCACTGTCTCCAGGCCGGTCCAGGTCGTTACATATTGTTGTCTGTAGGGGGCAGCAGGAACGGGTGCAGGATGGCCAGGATCAGAAGCAAAGAGCAGGATCTTAGCAGGATGCTGAGGTTGGCATTTTGTGCTAATCCTGCTTGGCTGAGCAGAAAAAGAGGAAGGGACTTATTGTGTGAGTGTGGACCCCAGGAGGAAGGAGAGAAATCCCACTGAGCTGAGGCAGCTTTCACTAAAAGTTTTTTTCTGAGTTAAATACAAATGAAGACTGAAACTTGTCGTAGAGGAGAGTAACGTTTTTTAATTACACACATGCTTAGGAAGACTCAATGGAGGAATCTTCTGTATGTTTAATTCAATTCAGTACAAATTCCCCAGACGTTAATTCCATGATGTCTAATAATAGTCGTATTTCGCTGTATCATTTGATAGTGAACAGGTGAGCAGTGGTTAGTTATCACTGTCATCTTAGAGAAAGAATGCTCCTGGTTCATATCCAGGGACCTTTCCATGGCCCCTGCCCCTCGTTACCTGGGCCCATTGGATGGATGTTCTAAATGGATCATGTTTTTCTAATCTGTAATCTAACTACTAACATAAGCTTTCATATAAATTTTCCCCGGTAATATAAACAAAAACAGTACATGTGAGTAAAACATTCTTAAACCTTCCACATATTATTATAAATATATATCAGTAAATCCTTTGTAGGTGCTTTCCACTAATGTTGACGTCTTCATGTGGCGGAGGAGTGGCTGGGATTTTTTTTATATCTGAGAGCAACAAATAGCGCTGCTTTCAAGTGCAGTGGGGAAATGAAAGTGAAATTAATTTGAGGTTAGGGAAAATGATGTGGGAGCCTTTTGTGTTAAACATTGAAATTTGGCAGTTTTCTGTCCTGAGCAAATTATGAAGAATAAGTTAAAATAGAAAATTATGTGGGACTTTCATTATAGATTCTTTTTTTTTCCTTCAACATCAGAGCTTTAATTACAGTGGCCGAGAGGCCTCACACAAGCGCAATAACGGAAAACAGTGATGCAAAAAAAAAAACAAGAATGCAAAAGTGACAACACGACAAAAAAAAGCCACACAACTGTGCATTCTTCCTTTCTGGCTGCTCCAAGCACCTGTACCTAAAAACCTCAAGAACACAAGCAGCAAATTTTAAGCTGTGGCTGGCGTGACCGTGTTTTCGAAAGCACCTGCTAACTTAAAGGCTTGTTTCGTGTCAAAATCCACTGTGGTTGTGTTTCCACTGTGTCACTCTTGCATTTGTGTTTTCTGTGAGACGTCTCGGTCATCGTACCTAAAGCTTGTTTAAAAAAACGACATTTCATCAGACACACTGATTCTATATTGATAAAATGAAAAGTATCAGTGGTTTATCAAAAAGATACACTGAGTAAAAACTTAGTGTATTTTGACAGGGTTGCAATGACCCGTTTTATTGTGGGCAGTTGAGATACATGGGTGTAAATATCAACAAAAGAAGTAAATGGTTGACCTTGCTGTACATTACATTCTAACAAAGAAAATGATGGTCTTGCAGTCAGGTTAATGTACGCTTCAGATACTTTACATGAGACAGAGTAAGTGTATATTACCCATTCATCTGTGTAAAGACAATTCTTAGAAAATATAAAGCAACTCATGACTAAAAGTTTAAATTGGTTAACACTTTAAATCACACCTCTATCTATGTCTACATAATCGTAATACAGCCATACAATACAAGTATACAAGGTTATTTTGTGGTTAGAGAAAAGTACAACCAAAGAGAGTATGGAAAGCAAACATAACAGCTGTTTTTTTTTATTTCTCATACATGTGAGACGGGTCACACAAGACCGAGGCCGTTATGTATCATAGGTATGATCGCATTATGCAGGAGAAAGAAAAATAAAATCACCATCTTACTAAACAGAGCCTGAGTCAAGTGTACAATATGCACACTCGAGGAAAATAAAAGCAATGTGAGAAAATAAGATACTAAAGGATCACTGCTTCTCTGCTCACTCTGGTAAAAATAAGTCTCTGATGTGTGTCCATGAGTTCCATCTTCTGGCAGCTGAGCGCCACTGGAGAAACAAGGGGGAGCGTGTTGGCCGAGTTTTGGGGAATAGTCACTGTGTTTTCTCATCCAATAAGACAGCAGAAGAGAGGGGGCGCAGGAAAACTAGCTGATTTTCAGTGTTTCTTTTTTTTTAAAGTCACATTTTTGTAATATAAATCAATTAAGTCTCAAGCCTTTCATTCCATCTTCAAAAGAGGGGTGTGCCGCCAGGATGCTCTTATTTTTCCCCCGTCTGTGTTGCTCGCAATGGTGGACGGGATCTCATTGGTTGTTTTTGGCTTTGGCATGTGTCAGAATGTGAGACTTTAGGTTGGTTGACTGGGCAAACTTCTTATTGCAGCCGTCAAAAGGGCAAACGTAGGGTCGGTCTCCAGTGTGGATCCGCACGTGTGTGCGCAGGTTGAAGTCCAGAGAAAACCTCTTCCCACAGCCTTCGAATGTACACTAAGAAACGAGAGGAGAGGAGTGTCAGCTTCAGTGACTGTGACATCGGCTTTGATAAATCTCTTTCCTGCATCAGATACTTACGACATTGGCCTCTGGGGTCACAATAAACAAGTGAATAGTATTTGCCCATCGCTTCCTTAGCACTGTCTCACAGCTCTGAATCTATTCTGGAAAGTTTAGGCTTCAGCCAACGCTAACAAAAACAACACAAGGTTTGCCAAACACAGTAAGTCCTCATCCAAAAATCCATTTTTTATGTTGTGTTAAAAGTGAAAACTGCTTATTTTAGAAGAAATGTAACAGTTTGAGCTTAAATTTATCTGTATTATACTTATTTCAATGGCATTGTTTACTTGTAGATTGTAAGACTAGAAAAATGCAGTTTCTTGTTTGCCATCAGCTGGTGAAGATGCTGACTTTTCACATGAGACATCAGCCTGATCCCAGTATTTTAAGATATCATGTATGTAAGGATATAAAACATATATTAGATTATTCTGCAATATTCTCATGTTCGATTACGAGTCAGACGAAAGCATTTAAATGTCAGCCAGTGATTATTATAAATGATTGTGATTAACTTGCTAAGGTAGAGCATTAAATCTTCTAGTGACTGACATCATTCTAGATTACAGAAATGATCGGTTGTCAGTCAATGATGTCTGTTTTTTCTCGATCTTTACATTCTGATTATAAATCAGAATAAATATAATATATAACTCTGAGTTCATACAAAGTCTTGGGTGTTCATTCTGAACCCTTAAAGTGAGCATTTCTTATTTTCCCAAACTGGGACTATCTTATGTGCTTATAATGAAAACATAGTTTCAAGTGTCTCTATTAATGGAGGGGAGAGTGATGTTGCTGACCTGGAACGGTTTCTCCCCTGTGTGAACGAGTTGGTGGCGTTTGAGTTTGGAGCTCTCGACGAAGGCCTTGCCACACTCAGCGCAGACGTGCACTCGGGGTCCGTGGGTGTGGAGATGCTTCCTCATGGCTGAGTTATCCCTGAACATTTTTGTGCAGCCCTGGCGAGAAAAAGACAAAGAAAGTTTTGGAGACGCTGAAGTGGGGCAACATAAGATTTTTGCTTCTGTATAAACACATATGCAGCAGAAAGAAAAACAAAAAGTAAAGTGGTTTTCTGAATAATTTGGTTATTAAACGTCAAATGTCAAACGTATAGACAAACAATATGTGAAAGCTAATGACAATAAGAATCTTTTTCAGCTGAAGAAATGATGTGAACCCCTTGGATTTTACAAGTTGTTGAAACTTCTTTTGGAAGAATTAACATCAAACAAGCTTTTTTCCCGTAACTGCAGATTAGACCTGCACAATGTTCGGGAGGAGTTTTTTTGGAGCGTTCGTCCTACAGAGCTGCTTCAGCTCAGACATATTCAGAGGATGTCTGGTGTGAGCTCCTGTCTGAGCTCATTTCACAGCATCTGTATTGGGTTCAAGTCTGGGCGGTAACTGGGACACTCCAGCAGGTGGGTTTTCTTTGTTTGATGTCGTATTGTTGTAGATTTATTCACGGTTCAGTCATTGTCCTGCTGTATTACGCAGTTTCTACTGAATTTCAGTTGGCAGGCAGACAGCTTGACAGTGCCCTGTGAAAGACCTCGATAAATATAAGAATTAATTTTCCCTTCAAAAGTGTACAGCTCCACAGGCCAAGAGAGAGCACAGCAGCCTTGAAAGTCAGCCGTACCTCACGATTCAGATGATGTTTTAGTGATACAATAAAAAATGATGCAGGGGCAGGACATGACGTAAAAACTCGGTTGTTGGATTTTTTTTAAGGCACAACACCGTAAGCAAAGGTTATCATCACCGTGATATTTGTGTTCCGTTTGTGTTTTTCAGTTTCACTTCTATTGTGTGTTAAAGGTGTCACTGACACATCCACTCGGTTGCTGTGAATTTCCCTGCTGTTCTAAGTTTTACCACTTGGATATTTTACTAGGGAGCTTGCAGGACAAGTTCCAGAAAATGTCTGGGACAACCTACTTGGACATTTGAGGTCTCATATCAAGGCCCTGTGGAAAATTTCTGGCAAATATCTGGACTTGCGTCTGAGAGCAGATTTAGTGTCATTAGTCAACTAAACATTTTCCCAGAAGTGCTCTGAAGTGTCAAGCTGTTAAACTCCAGCCCTCAGTGATGTTTGTTTTGGAGAGTAGTAGCAGCAGCTTCCACCATGATGAGCATGTAGTTGACTCACAAACAGAGATGTTGACCAGCCCCAATGATTCCTTTCAGCATTTAGCTGTAACTGTCGAGATGTTTATAACGTCACTGATCATCCTGCAGTGTCTTTGGAGTCCTCTCCACTGGGCGCCCTCTTCTAAGGGAGCGCAGTCACAGAACTAAATCATCTCTATGTACAGACAGTTTGCCTGACTGTGGACTGATGAATATCTAAACTGCCTGAGACGATTTCGTAAACATTTCCAGCTTCATGCAAATCAACATCTCTTGATCATAAATCCTCTGAGAGCTCTTTCCTGCAAAGCACCATTAACGTCATTAGATGCTTCTCGTTAACAGAAAACTGGAAAGTTTTTTTTATATATTGAAACAGCGCTAACCCCCAATCTGGTTTAATTGATTTGACCACAGGTTTATTAACTACTGACTCCAATAAGCTATCATTGGTCCTTAGCCTCGGGTCCACATACCACACTGTGAATTTATAAATAATGTATGATTGAATAATACATCGATTCATGTGTCTTTAGTAAAAAATAGATTGAGTTTGTTTATAATTATAACTGATGAACCACATTTATGACCAATTCATACAATCCGAAGTACAATTTTTTTCTAACCACTGGAATGTCGAGTTTCCTAAATATCTTTTATCACTTTAACTTTAAATCAAGTTTAAACCGTGAAAATAAATGGATCATGCTTTACTCTCCACTGAAGTGTTAATGTTCTGTTAACACCTTCACTCACATAGTATTGTATATTACCTTTATATAAGTTTTCCGGAGTATATGAACATTACCCTCTACATTTGAGTGCCGCTTTAACTGCTCAATAACAGTTGTCTTTAATGTTTCAATTACACAAAAAGCAACAATGTGAGACTCTTCACCCGTTAGGAACAATTAACTCGTATCACAGTAAAAGGTTTGTATGGTTTGATCAGGGTGTCATCAGACTCACTTTATGAGGGCAAGCTATCGTCCGGGGAGCGTCGTCCTCTTTGACTTTCCTGGGTTTCATTCTGTTTGGAATAAAAAGGACACGTGGGGGGTTTAACAAACAAAAATAAACACGTTCCAATGCTATCCAATCATCAAATGCACCCATATTAGCTACGAGGAGTTTAGTGTTGAGTTTTTTAGTTATCAGAGTTCCAGTGATGCCGCAGTAGCTACATTGCTGCTTGACATTTCACCTCCACACAATAGCCGGGGGGGAAAAAAGCTTTACATTTCACTGACTGACACTTACAAGACAAATAAATGCCAAAACAATGTTTGAAAAATATTTAAATAATATTCATATCCTTGTCTAAGCTCCTGCTTCTTTTCGCAGTGAGTTATTAACTTTTGATTGTACAAAATCCATTCAGAAAGGTAATCTTTTATTAGAACTCTGACGATTTTTTGCTGACACTTTAAAAGAGAAAATGATTAAAGGATAAAATAATTGGATGAAAAATCAATAATGAAAATGAAAAAGTATCTAAACTGACAATGACAAATCCCGGTGATTATTTTGTTTATATTTTTCAAAATTAACAACAGAATAAGCATCTAGGTACTTAATATCTCTTATTATGATGTTCTATCAATAGTATAGATATAAAATACTTACCACATACAGTAGACATACGTTTAATTCATTCTTATTTTTTGTATTTATCGTTTTTGAGCTTTAGATATATAAATTAAATGAAAAACAAAAACGCTGCTACACAAAAATTTAAGATTGGTATTTTTTGCCAAAACGTGTACAGTACATTTCATACCATTCATTTAATTGCATTTGAATTAATAATGAGCTTTTAATTATTCCTCTCAGTAACATTGACTCTTGGGAATCAGTTCTGCAGAGACCCTGCCACTCACACTCACCTGGCAAACTCAGCCAGCTGCTTGGGGTCTGACAGGTCGATCCCTGGGATGCCACCAGGGGGCAGCTTCTTCCCCGTCATGTACTCAGAGTAGTCTGGAGGGGAGTTCTCCCCGACGATCTGCTCCTCCACCACCGACTCATGGTCGATGTCTTTATTAGTATCTAGGACAAAATTACAGAGACTGAACCGATAACACAGTACTGTGTCCCTAACTACAGACCTGGGGGATGAACAGATCTGCTGCTGAGAGTCATTGAGTTGGAGTGAGAGTCACATTACTGTTGCATAGCTACTTTGAAATAATATAACAATGACAGTTCTACATACCAACAGTGAGGTATTTACTTATAAATAGTTCACCCCCTACAGCCGAGAGTGCGACACTTATTTTTTTATACTAATAAGTCGTCTTCTTAAAATTGTATACAATTAAAGAAAATCATTGCGTGGGGGCAATTAGAATTAGCTTTGTGCAGAAAAACATTCACAAATAGTACACAATTTGCTTTAACAGGCATTAGTGCTGTTTCCCTAACTTCAAATTTGAGGGGGGGTAAAAACGTCTACTACTTATTACTTATAATAAAAGTCACATTGCTGTTGCACGAATATGGAGGAATCATGAAAATATGACAAATTTCTGAGCAGCACTTAATTATATATTTAATTTTACTCTCTATTGCAGATAGTGCTGCCCTTTTTACTTTGCGGCTAAATCTGCTTTTTAAAAAATCCTCCTATCAATGTAATGAAAAATGCTTCAATGACAGCTTAACACAAGAAAATGCATTGAACCGTTAAATTAAAATGTCCCAGTTCATTCAAATGACTTGTGATCTATAAATAGCCACAGATCTTGGCTGTGTGCAGAGTGAACGGGGTTATTAGCGGCAACAACCAGTTCAAGCTGTTTTTTCCTCATTTGGCAGCTCAACAAAACAAAGAATAAAAGCTCTCTGCTGTTATTTAATCCTACATATTAATGCTGGATTAGCCCCTGGTTGGTGTTAGTGCGCTCACAGTACCATCACACAGGCTGCTAGCATGATGCAGACGCTAGCCAGTGTGGCTAACTAGCTCCGCCAGCACCCGGAGCTAACCAGCGAAACCATTTACTGGCTCATTAGCGCCTAGCTCGAATATTTCACACATTTTACACTTTGACCGTCTTAACGTGACTGTTCTGCGGCGAATACGCTGCAGTTACGCGGTGAATTCGCCACAGAACTGCGGTAAGAGGACACAGGAAAACCCCGTCTGTCTCAGCCCCCGAGCACAGCCGCCATATCTGCTTGGCCGCGACTATCGCCATTTTTTCGGGGCCGCCGCCATACTTACTAGAGTCGGGGAATATGGCGGCGCCCAGCAACACCTAAAACATGGCCTCCCTTCAAAACAAAAACATATCGGAGTGATACATCGGGGCTTCGCATCGACAAAAGCGGAATATTCGTCTCTTCTCACCGCGGTGCAACGGAACCACTCCAGGAACTAGTCTGGTGCAGCAGGACAACGCCCAGGCAACGAGGCCTCATGCAAAGGCTAACAACGGCGCTGACAGACGCGGCAGGGCCAGCGTTACTTACCCGATGCCCACATCGTGACAGAAAACTCCCCCTCCAGTGTCTTTATTTGCACCTGCTTCTGCTCCCATTTTCTCCCGCCGGCCTCCGCGCCGCTTAGGTAGCTCTTTTTGCCCGCTTTCTTCCCACCGCCGCCTGCTCGTTTCACCCGGCCCCCCGAGCTCTTCCCGGCCACAGTCACCAAAGTCTGCTCGATGTATTCGTCCTCCACCCCCGGAGCGGGTACCGGGATGAGGATCTGGTCCTCGTACCCGCCGCCGTCCGTGTGCATGTCCGAGTCGTCCCCGCCGACCACCTCTTCCCGGGTCTGCACCAGGATCACCTCCTGATGGTGGTGGTGGTGGTGGTGATGGATCGAGTGTGGGTCGTCCGTGACCAGCGGCTGCAGCGCAATCATCGGCTGCCCGTCCTCGTCGTCGTCTTCGTCCTCGGTCTCGTCGTCGGTGTCATCCCCGCCGACCACCGTGGTCTCGATAGTCTCCACCGGTATCGTCTCCACCTCTATCTCGTGGAGCTCCACGATCTCGGCCGGCATCTCCGAGCCGTCTGTCTCAATGTACAGCGTATCTCCGGATGCCATATTGAAACCCGCCAGCTTGCCTCTCTCATTCACGCCGTGTTGTGCTCCTTGTTCGGCCCCGCAAAAACACTCACACACCCCCTGCTCTGCTCCGCCGTTTCTGCTGCTTCGACAACAACTCCTCTCTCAGGCCCACAGCACTTCTCGTCGCCACTATGGGCTCTCACGCGCAAACATCGCGAGACTTGGCTGAACGCCTGCCCTCACGGTCAGGATTTTGTCTAGGTTTAGTCCTGGTGTTTCTAAAAGCTTCACAAGTCAGTGGAGTCCCAAACTGATCAATGTTTTCGATCCTAATTATTCGATTGATTTAAATTCTATTCATGGATCCGAGTCCGGATTGTTCTTTTTGATTGACCACCACTACAACTGGAAATCTCACTGATTTCCACCCAAATTTGTCAACATGTGGCATATGATATTAACAATTTCAAATTTTTTACTATGAGTAATATGGTACCTGAACTCAACCTATGACAAGTTATTAAATCTTTAATTATTAGTAATATGGCCAATGACCTCAACACAAGACATAATAAAATAAAATAAGTGGGTTTAGTTGCACATATGACATATACATGTTTATTGCACTAACATGCAGCACTGATAGTTTGGCCTTTTTGAAAACTAATTGTTCTTACTTTATTCTTGTTGTTCAGGGTTTGTACCCTCATGGTTGGATGCACTTAGTGTAAGTCGCGTTGGATAAATGCGTAGGCTAAATGAATGCAATATTATGTAATACTTGCATGCCAATTTAGTCCAACAGCCTCCTCCACTGTGTGCCACACTTTAATAGCACAATACGGTTTCACAGAAGCAGCTCAGATGTTTCACACTTCTCTGGGCGGCACCGGCTGTAATTTATGGCTCATATTCAACAAAAACTGCTTTTTGTGTTAAAATGAAAAAAGTGAAAATAAAAGGTGTCAGACAGGATTCAAAATAGCACCAAGACAACACAAAAGGACTGAGATGGCCTCATTTATCCGAGACATTGTTCACAGTTTTATTTAAATTCACTTTAAACTCGTCTTTTTTGTTGTTGTCAAACCAGGAAGCACTTTGTCATAAAAGGAGAGAATAAAATGAACAATACTTCACCATATCCTTGCAGCCAATAAACATTTTATTAACAACATGATCACAAATACTCTGGTTTATTATTTCATTTTTTATACGATTGCAATATCCAAAGAAGTTTATCCCACCCTTGGTTTCAGGTCTGAGACTGTTTTTTTTGCCATACATAGCTGTGTTGGCCAAAAGGATAAAAAACATTATTTTTAAATGTTCTGGGAATAATGATAAGAAATACATTTTTTGGATGTGATCGCAAGTGTATTTAAGAACAAATGAAAAGAACCAATATAAAATACAAAAGGACGACGTAATATGATGTGCAATGATAATTATCAACATTATTGTTACTATCATATTCTCATTATCATTTCCTCATTGTTACCATTGTACTCACTAATCTACTACTACTCATATTAACATGACATAGACAATCATATAAATGATAGCAATAATAATGAAAATGATAGTAATAATAAAAAAAAGTTTAAAACAAACCTGTGAAAAACGAACAGAAGACAAATAAAATCATATACATTTTATTATATTTCCTTTGGGCCGAGGACAGAGGGGCGGAGATGGGCTGACAGAGGGACAGAAAATGTTTATAAATCAGAGGAATCAGTGCGAGAGTGTGCCCCATTCACATCTTTGTCTCCAAACACACAAACCAAATGTTACATAGACACGCCTGAGGTGTTAGCTCAACGTCACTGCATTGCTTCAACACCACAGCTGAACAGGGTGAGTGGATGTCACAGTTTGGGCCTTCGTCCCTGACTTCTTCTCCTCCTCCTCCTCCTCAGGGCCACAGCAGCTGTTGCAGGGGCAAGGGTTCGAAAAGGTGGTTCATGTCGGGGAGCAGCTCCAAGACATTATGTCGTACTAATTCGACTGAGTTCATGTCTAATGGCTGGAAAGAGAAAAAACATAGGAACACGTTTAGTTTGAATGTTCAGGTTCTAGTGCTGATGTGACAAGTGAGAGATAATATAAAGAACATGAAACAGCTTTGGAAATAGATGTATCATAAACTGTGCATGTGACCCTTCTTTAGCACACAGGTCAACAATGTCATAAATAATTTGATTCTCATAAATATAACAATATGGAATTATTTAATGAATCTAATAAAGTTATTTATATTGTTCATATCTGTGAGAGTTGATACATTATGTTCTTAGCCATGCGTTGCTGCAGGCCGATGTGTAAATGGTTTTCATGAAATTACAGCATTCAGTTTTCTGGGATTCTAGTGCAACCCAGTGGTCACATTTCTACATAACGACCAAACTCCCACCATCTCACTGGGTAGATTTCCTATCAAACAGTCACTAGTGTTTGTTGAAGAAAGAAAAATATTACTTCATTTTCATTGATTAACCCGGTTTCTGTCTGTTTAAAGAGAAAGTGAAACGTACCATCGATGATTTCCTCCTTTACTTTGTGCAATTCACGGAACACCTCTTCCAAGATTTCCTGGTGAAGCAAGAACAGATAATGTGTTTAATGCGCATCTCATATAGATACTTACAATAGAAATCTTGTTAAAGAGCAAATGTTTAAAGTAAAAGAGATTTTTCAAATCCAAATCATTTCTTGGGATCTGATTTTTGGAGAGCAAGGGCAACACTGTTAAAAGCACCCAAACGTCAGGGGAGTTAACTATATTTTTTGGCTAAGTGTTTTTTTACCTGTTTCATTCTATCGAGGTCTGCGTCTGTGTCACTGCCACTCCCCACGGGCCGTACCCTGCATAATAATACAAAAATGACTCTCCGTTAGATTCACTGCTGCCGCTGCGCTTCACAGACGTATCCAACACTTCCAGCTCTCACCTTGAGACCATGGACCTGTCTGCAGAGTTGGCTCGGTCCCACGGCTTTTTTGCACCATCTAGACGTTAAAGGAGCAGGACGATTAGATGTCATAACCAGCAGGGAATTACAAACAGCAGAACATATTAGACATTAGGGTGGAACGAAGTGAAGCAGGTGTAGAGTACGTGCACTCATGTTTACATCAGGGCTGGTTTGGATTTCTGACTCTGCTCTTAATAGAGATATTGGTGTCTAGATGCATGTAACCATGTGGAAGCCTAATTGGCTTGTTTAGCAACATGTGGCACATGGAACAATTTACTCTCACTAGTAATTACACGGAGGACCATCATCCCTCTTAATACACTGATACAGAGCAGAACAATCCAATTAAGGCTGCCTGCTGGGTGAATTTTGAATATGTCTGACTTTACTGACAGAAGATACTCATACCACTTGCATTATATTACACAAAACACTTCTGGCTTTAGTTTTCCTCACCTGTGGCGTTCTGTCCACCCCGGGTGCTGGGTGACGGACAATTTGGATCATCCTGAAGGAAGACACAGGTATCAATAAACATCACAACCTCATCATCATTATGGACACTGTTATTTCTTCTTAATATGGTTAATTAGCAAACAAAGCTTCTCCTCCTCTCCCTCTTCATCCCATTAATTAGTCTCATCAATACTTCCCTCGAGTCTTTGTGCTTCATCGTTTCAGATCCAGGAACCTGGCTGCGGCCACATCTTGGATCGTGGTGTTTTGATGGTAACTTTGAACTCTTTTAATCTTATTTTTGTGTCTAATCTTGTGTTAATGGAGGACTATCAAGTAAGAGCATCATAGTATGATGCAACGCTCATTTTACTGCACCATATGACAATAAAATCTTATTTAACTTATTATTCCCACTTGCACAAAAAAGCACTTTTCTTTCAACTGCTTCCGCAGTCACTTTTTCCTAATTGCACTTTGACTAAGCTTGTGCGTCTATGTTTTTAATCCCTATGCAAATGACATAAATTAAGATACAGCCAAAGTGGCAGTGGCATCAGTATCACACTCATCTAATCACTACCGACATTATCACAATCCCTAACTCAGTCATCATCCTAATTACCACAGTAAATCAGACAGCGAGCATAAGCAGGGTGAATCACAAATCCTCACTGTGCTCAGTCATTCACTCACGTTTTGGCTGTCCTCCGGCTTCTCTGAGGCTGCTTTCCTTCTGGGGAAAGGAGAAACCTCAAGTCAGAACGAGGCTGAATACAGGCTTGTCAATAGTTTTAACTGATGCAATAATAATAATCACTAATAGACGCTGAACCACACATTGATTAAACAATTAAGGGGGCAATTATTTTTCCAATATGCCTTCAGGATATCGATTGTTGTTTTCTCACAACATTACTCTGACCTTCGTGCCAACAGAGCGTTCATCTCCTCCATCAGTCCTCCGCTGCCTCCACTCGTTCTGTTGGCATCGTTTTTGGCGCTTGAGGAGCTGTCCTCGGGCTGAGGAGGCGAGAGGAGAGATAGTACACATGTTAGTCACGTTTGGTAGAAATAAAAGCTAATAATCGGAGTCATCAAAAGCCACAAGGATAAAACAGAGTCTCACTCTTTGAACCCGGCGCAGTTTGGCTCCAGCGATCATCGCGGCGAGTCCTGTCTGCCCAGGCGACTCATCACCGTAACCCCCATCGCCCATGGGTAGTGGCGGTGGGAGGGGAGGCTGGGGTGCCCCCGCTGAGGGTGGTGGGGGTCCCGGCGGTGGCGGAGGGGGAGGAGGGCCGCCCATGTTCATTGGGGGAGGTACTACTGGTGGGGCCACAGAGAGCACAGCAGGGTGGCCTTGGAAAGGAGAACCTGGAGGGACAGTACGACAAAAACAAAACTATTTATATGTACTGTACCTGCCCTCCACACATAAAACATATTTTACAGTCAACAATTATTTCACTATATAAATGCCTGTTGACTTATGTGAGTACCTGAGTTGGAGGTCCGTCGCTCCCGCTCCAAGTGCGCCTGAATCTGCTGCTGCTGCTCCATCATCTGCCTACAGGGACGGGAAGGAAACACACAGTCGGCCCCTGAATATAACAAACGTCAAGTCTTATCTGTGATTCTGTCATTTTTATCGGCCTAAAGGAACAGTTCATCCGACACTCTCACTCTGGCGACCAGAGAAATTAACCGACCAGTTGTGCACCAACTACAGATAAATGGATCTATGGAGTGACAGAAAGAGAGACAGACAGATACAGTAGATAGATGGATAGATGGATGGATAGATAGATAGATAGATAGATAGATAGATAGATAGATAGATAGATAGATAGATAGATAGATAGATAGATAGATAGATAGATAGATAGATAGATAGATAGATAGATAGATAGATAGATAGATAGATAGATAGATAGATAGATAGATAGATAGATAGATAGATAGTCTTGGAGTTGCAACTAAGGTTTTTAAGGCAACTTTATTTTCAAAGGTCTCATCATTTTGTGATATGATTTTCTGTCATGTTGCGGCAGGCAGCTTTGATTTGAGCCGTTTGTAGACTCAACAAGACTGGAAGACAGGGACTAGTCTACACATTTCGGGTGATGTTTTGACATCGCTGCACAGTTTCCACTTCAACGTTACCGCTCCGAGTAAAACGTCTTTCCTCTCGTCTATCCAAACCCGCTCCCTTCTTCATCTGCCTCCACCTCACTGATGCCGTAGAACATCTCATCCCTGTTTTTGGTGTTTGATGCAATATGTATGTCACCACTCAGGAGAGGGAGAGAGAGAGAGAGAGAGAGAGAGAGAGACAGCTCATGGCGAGGAAGTGGAATTTTCCAGCTGTGTGTTGGAGTGCTGAGACAACAACCTGGTCGACTTGACAGCGGTGCACCCAGCGGGAGTGCTGCTGCTGAGTTATACTTCCTCGCTACCACTGGAGAGAGCTCAGTCAAATTAATTTGCTTCTGCTGACACACACACACACAAACACACAAACACACACACATTCAAACCCACACACATAAGCACACAATCTCCCCTCACAATCACAACTGTAATCCTTTGTGCCCGAGGTACAGTTTAGCAGACACGGGATCAGATAGAGCTGTAACTCCCATTATATTTGTTCTCTTAAGCCCTGGCATTTTGTAAGTGGATGAACCAATGGGCACAGATGAAACAGGTTTAAAAACGGCAACAAAGACCTAGTTGTGTCTGAGTGTGTCTCTGAAGGGGAAAAGAAGAACAGTAGCCACAGTGGAACAAATGCACGCTTGCTTAGTAAACCATGGAAACTGCCTCGAGCAGCATTTTTAATACTACTCCATTAACCATTATTTGGGGATTCTTCAATCTGCCACTACAATTCAGAATAAAAAGAGCCTTCTTGTGTTTGAGAGTTTTGTTTTTTTAAAGCTCACTGTCTGAGTTATTGCTGTGATGGCATATTAAAGGGGAGGAGAGGGATGAAAGAGGAATAGGAATAGAAGTCAAAACTCTCTCTCTCTCTCTGTGTGACAGGTTTCTAGACACATGGGATTGGACCATCAAAACTAATCCTAACCAGCCTAACACATGCTGTTCAGACTGAGTTCACTTGCAGTTCATTCACTGTTCTGGAGATAAGTCAGTAAAATGTCCACAGATACCTGAGGTGAAATAAGAGAAACCTCAGCAGTAAACATTTTTGGGAGAAGCCAGCAAATGTCACAGCTCTAAATATAGAAGAGGATCCTTTATCTCCTTTAAAAATACAGTCGTTGCAGTGTCACTGTGGACGGCTCCTGTGCATTTGTCGCCTCCAGGACTCCACTCCTAAAAACCTTTAGTCTGGACCACCTCTTGTTGTGGGTTTCGGGATCCCACACGAAAGCACAGTAATGTTTTGACACAGTGAATTTTTATTGATTTCACACATGAGATTTGTGCATTTGTCAGTGGTTAAAAATGAACAGAGTTCATTTGGATAATGGTAAAGTCACAGAATTTTACTTTCCAGGTACAATTTTGTTAGTATCTGGAACACTTGAACTAAAAAGTAAACGACAAATACATTTTCCACAAAGATGGCTCCTTATGTTTTAGGAAATCCAACTGATATTTGTTCAAGGGTTAATTATTCTACAAAACTGGGAATAACGTTTTCATGATTGACAGCTGAGACTGACTCACGACTGGTCGAGTACATGTATCATCATCATACTGGGCTATATTTTGGCTTCATTTTTTAGATAGTGTGAAGAATTGAAAACGCGTCATCCATATTCCTGTGCAGTATATGTTCCATATACATATTAGATGTTTAAATTCGCGGCTGTTAGCACACAAGTTTGCCCTATGAGTTCTCACTGGATATGTTTTACCTCGCTCTCTGAACTTCCATCTCATCTGAAGTCGGCCCATTCTGGACTTGGCGCTGGACAGCTGGACCTAAAGAAGAATAAGAGTGAAGAGTGAAAACAGAGTAAGAACAGGAGACAGATAAAGTGAAGCGGACCGCAACAATCCATCATACCTTTATATGGTTAATTAAAATTTGTGCCAGTCAAGACAATTCACGCCCCAATGAGAGGGAATTAAACAGCAGTTGATGATGAAGTCCTCCTTTCTTCAGTAATGTGGAATGAAAAGCACATTAAGCCCTCTCTCTAGGTAAATGAACATTCATTAATGTGTCCGCTTTTACTGGCATGGGCAAGAAGAACAAGATCCGGTGTCGCAGCACAACACTGCGGTGCTAAGCCCTGCTGTCACACTGCTCTTCTGTTACCCACAATGCTCTATTAGGGACACATGATGCTCCATTTGATTCTCAATATTATCTGAGAAGACTATACCCGTCACACACACACACGTGTACATGGGTATCGATGTCTTTTGACATATTTAATTTAGCTAAATGTCAAAGTGAGTGCAAACACAGACTTGAAAATACTGCATTGTCCATTGACTCTCTCCATCACCCCACCCCCCCCTTGTTTATGATGTTACACAAGCTACCATGCTTTTGCAGTGTAATCCGTTTAATACCACGTGTGAAGCCTCGCAGATGCAGAGCCAGATAGGGAGCGTAATTAATTTAAGACACAACAAGATGAGGACAAAAGGACATCATGATCAGGGAGAGCAATCAAACGGGAGTGGATCATCAGTTTTCACATCACTGAACTCCTCTGGGACAATACTAATCTTCATTGTTCCTCCTGAGAACGACTTCACAAAGGGGATTCAGAATTTACCCTTGTATCTTGGCATCGGTCTGTTTCGGTAATTGATAAATATATTGATGTGCTAAACCTTTCCAGAAGTTACAGAAACAAAGACGCAGTGAAAAGACTTTTATTTTGTTACTTCATGATTTCTCCCCAATGAGGATTGTTGTAGAGGGTAAAAAGACTTAAGTACTTGTGTCCTCCAAAGAGACTGTAACCGTCCCTTCTAATGAAAGTTGTCCTGTACATTACAGTTTTACAGCTCGACACAGTCTGACCCTTTTCAGGGTCAATACTCACTGGTGGTTCTCTCCACTGCTCACATCTCTAATGGAAGTGACTCTGAGCCAATGGTGGTAATGGCTGCCACTGATCAAGTAACAGATATCCCAATATAATATAGGACTACAAAAGATCGTACTCATGCCTACTATCAGATACCACGCAAACACACAGGCACGCACACACACAGCCACACACAGCCACACACACACACACAGAGTTGCACAAAGGGCTGTAAATAAGAATTATGATGATTGTGAGTGATCCTTCAAATGATTGCTTTCGGGTCTAATTTCAACCTAATAAGAATTTAAAAATGAAAAGTGTACAATTGAACTTGCATAACGTTTTTATGTCAATATGTTCTTCTTCATTTGGTTTATTGGCGGGTGACAACCAACGTCAAGGTGCATTCCAACCATCTAATTGTGTTACACAATTAGATGGTTGGAATGCACCTTGACGTTGGTTCTTCTTCTGTGCTCGGTGTACTGGCCAAAGGGGTCAGCTTTTATGTCATTGCCTTTTTCTTCTTCTTTGTTCAGTGAATTTGTAGGTGACAACCAACAGGAATTTGCATTACAACCATCTACTTTGTTTTTTTTCCTTTATGACAATGTTCTTGTTCTTCTTGTTCTTGTTCTTGTTTTTGTTCTTCTTCTTCTTGTTCTTCTTCTTGTTCTTCTTCTTCTTCTTCTTCTTCTTCTTCTATTATTCGGTTTAGTGGGAGGTGGTCACCATGCAAGGTGCATTACCGCCATCTATTGGATTAGCCTTATCTTCCTCATTTTATGTCAATGCACTTATGGTATCATATTCTATACTTTATAGACTCATTTGATTCAAAGGAGGTTTTCCGCATTTTTAATCTCAGTTTTAACTACTGAACTCTAAACAAGGTTTTGTCCATATTGGTTCTGGCATCTATTTAGCAGACTTTATTCAAAACCACGTATATAAAGTATATGTTGATCATTTCTGTCATTAGGTCAAACATCATCCTCCTGCGGTCAGGTCTTTTCTTTCTTTGTTCCCTTAAAGCTTATACTATTACTCTTATGACATTTATTGGCTTCTGTAGTTAATTGACCAAAGTCAGATTTTGGTTTAGAACAATAGATATTTGATCTCTTTTACAAAGGACACAGTCTGAGATAATTAATTGAATCCATACAATTTCAAGAAACCTGGAAAGTAGGCATCAAACAGAGTGAGTAACAGCAATTATATCTACAGCAGACTATGTTTTGAATCTACAATTTCCCTTTTACAAAACTAGAGGTAGCATTACAAATTTTGGAGTAGGTGACAGCAAGTTGAGAGGCATCATCTAGCTTTGCTTTTTAAAAACTTAAACAATGTAGATTTAAATTTTATCCTGTCAGACCTTCAAAAGGTGGGAGTGGATCTCAGGATGCACTGAAAAAGCATTTTGGATCATTCTGGACAGATGTTAATGCCAGATCTGAATGGATTCGTAAAAATAAGTTTGGTACATTTAAAAATAGCAGTTTATATAATGCATTAATAATACCTAAAATATTACTTTTCATTTATACGCATGTAGAAAAGTACAATGCTTTAACTTGTTTTATAAGCAGCAAAAATAGGATGAAGTTGACTTAATTTACGTTTATCATAGATTTTTGAGTAACAGTTTTACTATAACAGCAGCCGATGGCCAAGAAACTGTCCAATCAGTGAGTCACAAACTTGTAGGAATGGCCACACACACACAAACACAAACACAAACACAAACACAAACACACACAAACACACACACACACACACACACACACACACATATGATCATTGTCACACAGGTTCAAAAACAGACACACAGAGCTTTACTACCTACATGACATGCTGAAGAAGAGGAACCGGCTGTAGCAGACACAGAGGCACTGGCAGACCCACTCCCCGTTGACCATCTCTCGCCTTCAGCTACTTTCCCTCCTCCTCCTCTTCCTCACCCCCCATCACTTCCCTCTCTCTCCTCACCTGCGTTTCTCCCCTCCTCCACCCAGCCACAGTATCATCTGTGATCTTCTTGTAATCCACACCTCCCGGCCGAGGCAGCGGCAGCAGCAGCAGCAGCAAGCGGCTCTGGTTAATGTTTCAAAAGGTCGTGTTTGTCTGTAGGCTGTGCGGCCTAATGCAACGCACTCACACGCACACACTGCAATGAGCTCATACTAAATAGTACTACATTTTTTGAGTATAAAATGAACAGTCAACCACTCATCCCAGGTTCAAGAATGACATTTAACCTGCTGTGAAGAATTATGATCGAAACCCCAGAATTGCAACCTTGTGGTGACATTGGTGACAATATCAAAAATCAATCTCAATTCATAAATTGTTTCTTTCAATGACTTATTCAAATGTCAGGCTTTGACCTCCTTGCCACTAGAGGGTGTAGGCACACATGCTTAGAGAGCGAGTCACATTCTGATCTTTGCTTTACAAGGTGTTAACGTGTCTTATCTCCCCAACTGGAGCACAAGTTAAATTTGTTGCATTGTGGGAGAGTGAAAATAGGAAGACAACACACCCACCATCTCTCAATCACCCACCCATGGAAGCTGCTATTCAAGTGTGTGCGATAGTGGTGGGATAATGTTTCCTTCCATGCAGCTCAGGCCACTGTTGTATTTTGGCAAGCTGGCAGCATTGAGGAGTTTAGTCTATGTGAGTGTCAAGTGTGTGTATGCCTCTCTTGTGTGTTTGTGCACTTGTGTTTGGCTGATGTCACTCGAGCCTCTTTGTTTCCCGTCCACGTGTTTTTAGACAGATGAAAAGATCTGCTCTCTAGCACAGCACCCAGGGGAGATCGTCTCAATGACTCACTCTAATTAAGAGGCTTGAGGGGACGGCAGGGGGAGACACACACACACACACACATACACACCCACACACTGCTGGAGTTATGACAGGCAAGCTGCGTCTCTAATTCTGTCACTCTCCAGTTCTTATTCAGTGTCTTCCCATTTTAAACACACGTATGCAGACACACACTTATATACACACCGAGCTGAACACTGCCACACATCCATTATTAACACAACCTGTCTTTTTCTGAAACGACATGTCAAAAGTCGACAAAAGACTGCAGCTATTCTTAGATGTGATTGGCTGCAGCAGTAGCCCCTTGTCTATTTTTAATAACCCTATGACGACATATGTCACAGTAGAAAGGCTTTGCTGACGCTCTGTAGGTGAGGATCTGTCATCATTTGGATTTGCTGTGGACGCTGTGTCATGACTTATATCCTCAAGTGTCCAGTAGAGGGGACTAGGTGTCATTATGAAGCTGAACTTTATACATACTCCGATCTGATCTGATACCCAAAGACAACTGAGAGGTCACAGGAAATGAAGGGAAGAGAGAGAAGAGGGACGAAAAAGCGACAAAGATTCTCAACAAATTAATTTTTCAAACTACAGGATCCTATTCGTATTTGATGAGGAGTTAAGCTTTCAAATAATTTCAATAACCTATGATTAACCTCATTTATATAGAACCTTCCAAAACATTGTTACAAGGCACTTTTAAACGGCTGTGGCTCCGGTGGTGGAGTGGGTTGTCCACTAACCAAAAAATCTGCAGTTCAATCCATGTCTCCCCCATACCGAAGTTCCTTTAGGCAAGATACTGAACCTAAGACTGCCTCTGACAGCTGTGCCAGCAGTGTGTAAGGGATGTGGGATGCTGCACATAGATGCATTGTGGGAATGTGTGTGTGAATGGGTGAAAAAACTGTACTGTAAAGTGCTTTAAGAGGTTATCAAGGAAGGCTATATAAAGGAAGACCATTTAATAATTAAAATGTGAGGGCAAACAATAGGAAACAGTTAAACGCAATTTGAGGTTCACGCAGCAACAGAGAAGAAATAGAAAAATGTGGCAGATGAGAAAAAAGTAAAAACTAGATTATAATTAAAAGCTAAAATGAAATAATTATGTAAATTAGTCAGTAAGATCCACGTGGAGGAAAGCCACCTAGAAAAATAACTAATTTCATGTTCAAAATCATTCTACCTGTCTCATGATCCTCATCGTCAAGAACTCTGTAGAATTTTTGTTTTAATCCTGAAGCACCGGGACACTACAACAAAATCTGTCCATGCTTTGCTGCAGCGTTTCTATAATGAAGTTATGTAAGACATCATTTTGGGCTTCAGCTGGCAGATCATGTGCCTGTTCCACTGATCAATTTTCTGTTTCAGTACCACACACATTATTTCTTATTCGCCAAGTGGAAATTATACAACCTGGGTTTCTTTATGGTCAGAAAAAAAAAGACTTCATCAGAGTAGAATCATTAAAAATGCAATATATCTATGTCATCAAGGCTTGAGGGAAGGAGGAAATTGTTAATACTACACTGTGAGACATGACGTGTGACCAGGGGCCTAATGCATTCAAAGATTTCACTGCATTACTGATATGGATCATATTAATATCTGGCTTCATTTATAAACCATCGCATGAACTGCCATCTCTTACAGTAATTTGACAAGTTGCTATTTCAGAGAAAGTTTCCTTTTCAGTGTTTTCACACAAACCAGGTCTCCTGTCTGAAATAAGACTTTCATGAGAGTCGAGACCACATTTCATCTGCTTTCCAAGCTGTGTTGTGTGATATGTTTAGTGACTTGAGTTTAGACTGCAAATCATAGCTGTGAGCTGATCTGTTCCTCTAGAAGAAAGGAGCCAAGGCTACCGTCGTAAATGGTTAATAATGAGTGTGTGTGTGTGTGTTTGTGTGTGTGTGCACCTCCTTAAATAAGGAAATTGTCCATAATGGCTTCCTGAGCATTTTTCCATATGTACTCATTTTAAATTGGTGCATGTATATGTCTGTGTGTGTGTGTGTGTGTGTGTATGTGTGTGTGTGAGTGTGTGCGTGATGCCCTGAGGGAACACTCACCTCCATCCTGAGCACTGAGGACGTTGAGGGCAAAGAGCATGGCGTTGGAGAAGGTGGTGGCCTCCTCTTTGCTGGCGAAATTGAGGCCGTACACCTGTCTGGCATCGCGCCACTGGTGGAAGGTCGGGGTGGCTTGGTTGTACTTGAGCCCCTTAACTATGGAGTAGTTGATTACCACCTGAGGGAGAGGAAGAAGGGGGGGGGGGGGGCAGATGAGAGGAAGAGCTGCAGTTAGTTTCGTAAAGGAAGAATGCAACACATTTATCCCAGTGGGGCGTTGATGATTTTTCTCAAGTCGCACTGTAAGGATATAAAGCAAAGCATGTTTCAATTCAATCTAAATATATCTTAATTTGATTTTACCTTTGTATGGTTATTAGTCTTTTTTATTATCTTTATAGTTTTTATAGTGTCTGTGTCTGAACTACGTGTGTTATCACGGCACACATAGACACACACATGTCAGAGCTGAGAGCTAATGAGACCCTGCTTTTATAGAGTGACAGACGGGAAGCAAATTCCAGTCAAGTCACAGCGAAGACGGATTAGCGCTACTAAAGACCTTTAATGAAACACCAAGGCTAACTCACACACACACACACACACACACACACACACACACACACACACACACACACACTTACACACACTATTTTCTCATATTAAACATTCAGTGAAGACTACTGCAGTATTATTTCCATGCGTGTCACTCACACACAATAAGGGTCTAAAACAGCGTGAATGTTCTGTGTGTGCAGCACATGTTTCATTCACTCTGTCGCCAGTGAGTGAATGAAACTAGTAACACCCCAATCATCACTTTCCTCACACGACAGCCCGCGTGTCACGACCAGTTACCTGCTGGTCCTGCAGCTTGACGCCCACCACTCTGAACGTGTTGTTGGCAGTGTTGTGGTAGATGTTGATGCGGCTGAATCCCTGCTGTCCAGGCTTTATGGGGACCCACTTCTTACTGGTGTCATCGTAGACCATGACAGAGGCCCGCGCCTGGCAGATACTCTGCTCACTGTGAATGAAAGTAGCACAGAGAAGAGAGAAAGTTAATTATAGACAGAATATGAAACAGCAGTTTCAAGGGAACCCCACTCCTGGTTATTCTTATAGTGTCAGACACCATCAAATTATAACAGACAGTTTCCCACAAGACAAATAAAGTAAACCAGGCAACAACATTCTCTGATTAATATTAATGATCATTTTCATTTAACAGTCATTATATTTGTCTGAGGAAGTAAATGAGACAATAACAGTGAACAGGGCAACAACTCAGTCGTCTAATCCTGGGTTACACTAATAGTGTAATCCAAATGTAATCAAGTGTTTGCCGAGCATCTGTTGGTGTTAATGAGAGGCGATCATAATGTGTGTGTGTGTTTGTGTGTGTGAGTGTTTCCCCCAGTGTTGGGTCTGTGTCTGCCTTTTTGTCCATCTGACTGTGTAATCATAGGTCACTGAGGCTGCAACTCTCTCACTTTCCCTCACTGTAACACACACACACTCGTTTTGTGTACTTTACTATGTGTTTTACAGACACAAGGGACTACACAGACTCTACAGAGTTAAGGGGCAAATAGAAAACCAAGGTGCAAGTATATGAGGGATGAGGAGGACAAACACAGGGGAGGAAGAGCGATACAAAAAAAAAATTGACTTGCAAATGAGATTAACAAGACGAGTCCCATCTGTGTCTTTGCCTCTTTGCCAAGCAAAAAATTAGTGGATCAAACCCTGGGGCCAAGCAAAAGAGCTGCGTCAGGGAGGGAGAGGAAAAAGACGGGGAGGGGGGGGGGGGCTTTTAGATGCAGCAGAGGGTGCAGGGAGAAGGCAGAGCATCATACTTGAAGATAAAGATGATAGTTCAGGGATTCTGCAGAGGGATAGATACAGTTTTATGTTAGAAATACGCTTGTTTGCCTATTGGGGGAGAGAAGAAAGAAACAGCTCTCACATCTGTAGACTAAACTCACAGCTGGAGGTTTGCTTAGCTTAGCATAAATGGTGAAAGCAGGGGAAAACATCTAAACTGGACAATAGAGATGAAATAGGGGCATTGACATCTGAATAAAACGTCTTGACAATCATTGGATGGAGTGTCATGAAATACAGACACTCAGGTCTCACTCAGGATGGATTGTCATAATTTTGGTGATCCTCCAACCACAGATGTACTTGTTCGCAAATCTTGCATGCAGGACTGATGCTAACAAACATCAGTCCCGGGGGCCCGCATGCTTTGGAGGCTGCATTTGAAAAGCAATTGCATCACAGCAGCACAACCATGTACAATTTATGCGACCGACAAAAGGCCGTCCTTCTATTCCTAAGCAACACAGGATACAACTGCTGGAACCTTCTGGGGCTCCCCTATCCGAGGATTCATTGCATCCTGGTGAAGAAGCTTACGAGCTAGCAAAGTAGGTGGCTGGTCTGCAGTAAGTGCAACAGCTAAAAGTAGCTAGCAATGCAATGGGAAGTGCTGGACAAGCTAGCGACACAAATGGAAGTTCCCTGAAGACCAATGTGTCTCATTTTGGTTCGGCCTTCGCAAACTACTCAGAGTACGGAGGCTAACTCCTTAAGAAAATTGGCATATTCAATAAAGTGACTATGCCAATTTTCCAAGACTTCAGTTCACTCATATTTAGCATTTTGTAATTTCGCTATGGGACAAACAAGCCTATTCTGTTGTACAACTTTTTACAGGCCCAAAGAATACAGAAAGCCTGTCATTCATTTCACACATAGTATCCATTAGCAACACGTTTATCCTTTCTTAAGATAATGAAGAGAAACACAAGGCTAACATTAGGAAAAAAATAAAACTTGTAAAACCATGTTTCAAAATAAAACAACAAAGGAAAAGAAAAGCTCCACATATCACCCTGCTGACTGCGTATTAAGCCAAGCGGTATAAATAACTTTCTCTCCGCCATGTTATCTTACATTAGATGCTTTGATGTGCACACACTTGAAATCAACTCGAGAAGCGGAAGGGCGACTGTGTGTTTAATTTATTTTCTCTAACTTGTCGACGCTGTTAATTTTTAAAAAGCAGTTCTTGGCTACCAGCTGAAAATGGCATCAAGGGCCCAGAAGCATGAATAAATTAGGTCCTTGTGCTAAAAGAGAAGTGAGCAGGAGGGGAAAAAAAGGAGGATACAGGGAGATGGAGATGGAGGAGAGGAGAGAGAAGGAGAGAGAGAGAGAGAGAGAGAGAGAGAGAGAGAGAGAGAGAGAGAGAGGAGCTGGGACAACAAGAAAACAGAAAGTTTCTCTGACTGACAGTTGTAGGACGCACAAAAAATACACACTCATACATGCACATATACACAGCAGTAGTGTAGATCGCTCCAAGCCACACCCGTTAAAAAATTAACAATCCCTCTGCCGTGCATGAATAAATCAGCTGCTTCTGGATTTACCTTGACAGCGCACACTCATGCAGACACATATGCAAGAGCAGGACGCAGACACACACTTTGAATCCATCATCCTCGGTCTGCAAACGACCAGCTGCTGCTACGGTAAATTCGAGCTGACAGAAATCTCGGGAAGCGGCTCAGCAATACTCTCCTCTGGTTCACCTCTGCAGAAACGGTCCAATCACAGAGCAGTATGATTGATGCAGGGCAATCGTGTACAAGAGTAAAAAAGGTGCTCGCTCACCATTAAAGCTCGGCCTGTCCTGTTCCGACTGGACTCTCAAACTGTTCAGGATCAAATATAATCGCATTTCTTTAAACAACACAAACTAACCATGACAGTGCAGACAATGATGGCTACAATCAGAACAGAAACAGTGAATGGAGCAGCATGCCGGAGAAATGCATGGTGCGAGTGTGCAAACAATGGCTGCAGCTCCTCTCCCGGACTTTGATATTCAGCTTTGCAACTGCTGACAGTGATGAGCAGAAACAGAATCTGAACAGAAGAGATAAGTTTCACTCTGTGACTACTTGTCTCAAAGAACACCCCCCTCCCATTTAAATTACATTACTTTACATGTCATTTGGCTCATGCTTTCGTCGAAAAAACGACTTACAATTATTACACTCAACATTTATGAGGGGCCATTTAGGGGTTCAGTATCTTGCCAAGGACACTTTGGCAGTCAGATGGGGAAGAGTGGGATTTGAACCGGCAAACTTCTTATTGCAGAACCACCACTCTACCACCTAGGCCACACTGCCCCTAAATGCTACTAGGGGGGTCTTACAATCTAAACACTAAAAAAAGACATTGTTTGATGATGTCGTGAAACATTGTGGGATCATGGAAATGTAATGTTTTACTTATTCACGTAAACTTTATTTACGTTATGACAGTTAATAGTCGTCATCCATTATGAGTGACAGATACAAACAGTGAAGGTAAAAATCAGCTGACTGGCTAACTGTGTGTTTTTCCTTTTTCATATGTTTCTAGCAGAAGAGGGCAAAGGCGCAAGTTAAGCATTTTGGATAATTTAAGTACAAAATTCAATAAATTGTATAACATAAATCTGGACCTAGTCTTTTTTAGACACTGTAATGAAGAATTGTTGCATTTTATATCTTTAGAGAAAGTTCAAAACCAAAGATGACAACTCCAGTGTCTTGTACAGACGTTTTTTTAGCTGAAATTCTTCATAAGATCATCAAATTTAAAGAAATGGGTTTGACGTTTGCATTTCAGCACGAGACAGGTTAAGTTAATAGGTTTACTGTGTCCATGGTCAGACTAATGAGGGTTGGTAATGATAAACATATGAATTATTCATCCACTCTGTGGGATGATTGCATAGTTAAAAATGATTTAGTTAAAATGCATTTTTTTATGTCATGCTCATCTCAAAATGCACAAGACCAAGAAACACACACTGTTAACACACAGCAAACGCATTAAGTTGTTCTTCGGGTCGTTTCAGGGTTAATAAGATGCTGTGTTCCTCTCACTCTCACAAAATAACAAAGTCTGCATCGCACAGGTCAGATGGAAGCATATCAAAAAGCATCTCACATTTCCGTCATCTCTCATGAGTCTGCTCCCACCTGGAGCAGTCACATTCATTCACTTCTAACTAGCAGTTCTCGCCTCTATTTCTGGTGCCTAACTTCCTGCCTCCTTGCACTAAATTTGCTCTTCCTTGCTTCGCTCCTCTGATCCGAGATGAACCGCGCAACCGCGAGTTGTCATAGGAGAGGGATGCGCTTTCGACTCACAAGGGGAGTACATTTAGAAAAAAGAAATCCACGTACACACTCAGAGGAAAGAGAAATACACACATGACAAAGCCCTGAAGCATGAAACATAATTAGCACTTTGATCCTCTCCTCTGCTGCCGAACTGCCAAAAACAGACAGAGGTGGAGTTTAAATTTAGTACAATAAGTGCTTGGTAATGGAGACTACAGCTGAAAATTCTCACGCATTTCCACTTCATTGCTCTGGCGTCAATTGGTTTTCTGTCTGGGAAACATGAAGTACTCATCTATTAAGAATGTAATTGAAAACAGGAGCGGATCATTGACTTTGCAACAGTTTCTATGAATCAGCACCAGCCACAAGGCAAGTCAGTTAGTCAGGAACTAAAACCTTAATATCAGTCGCTCTGAGTCACTTACAAAGGAAATGTTGTCATGTATGAATGTGCTGGTTCCTCAGTGGGCGAACACACTGCCTGTCAGTGTGCGTACTGCGTTTTCATGTGTCAGTCCTGGTCCGTCTCTTACACTAATCTGTGCTGTCAGCTGGCCTTGTATATGTCTCGGCCTGCGTCCTCGCAGAAGGCAGGCTGCAGCTCCACCACCCTGCAGACATCACAACATCAAAGCTATTGTGCTGCTCCACTTTCTGGGGCCTCGCAGCTCAAGGCGGCGGTGCGCTAACTACAAAGAAGAAGACTGCCCGAAATAGACACATACATTCATGGCTGCATGGAAATCTGGGTACATTCACAGTATAGATTCATCCAGTTTTGGTGAATGAAGAATGCATCCGTAACCCAAACATATGCCCCAGGGTCAACATTAATTAGCATAAAACTGGCCATTGGACAAACTGGTATTCAACGAGGCAACATAGCTGATTACATGATCACATGTCTATTGTTGCTGTGTGTAGCATGTGCGTTCTCCCTTAAGCTGCAAGCCTGGAAGTCACATCCTTGTTTCTGTAAACATTTTGTAGCTGCATAAAGCAACACACTTTGTGCCTGTGAATCTTTTGATACCGTGAAACCACAGAAACCATCCGTTATGTGAGTGATGCTGCAGTGTTTCACCTTTCACCTATGGGTTATCATGTTGATCAAACACAAACACAAACAGGAGACTTTACAGTCCACGCAAATAGAAATAAGTCTTAGGCTTGACAGGGCTGAGGTAAGAAGTCTGATTGTGGAATTATGGACCTCCAAAAGTAATTGTTTTTTGCCTTTGGATTTCTATAGCAAATCCCAAAACAAAGCTTATGAAAGCAATAAGAATAATGGGAAAATCCACTACAATTGTTTTGATAGGAACCCAGGCTAGCATAAACCGATGTTTGGGGACCAATCCCGCAGAAAACTTGCAAGCTCAGGAACAAAGCTGTCTCCTGCTGCTAAAACCAACACCAATGTTAACTCTTGCTTCTATCTCTTTCAGTTCCTCAAACGTGTTTAGCATGCTAGCCAGCTAGCACAGACAAGGTTGGTCAACTTGTCGCTTGCCCATTGCAGGTCACTCTAGTGTCCAGTCTGCCTTGAAGAAGTAATGCTGCTCAGAAGACACATTATAACCTCTTGCATAGTGAATGATACACTGGCTGGAGTTCTTGATAAGTGACCATTACCACTACCGACACCTATACTACATTTAAAGATGCCTTAACATGGAATATACAAAGTGAGTTCTGACCAAATAACATGATTCATAGCTGCAATGATTTAAGGATCAAACGAAGATTCAAACAGAAAGAAACTCGATATTAAGGACATAAAAATATTTTTTGTATGTGAATGTAAGCAACTAAACTGGCGAACAATGTTATCTCTAAATGGAACATTTCCAGTGGGCAGCAGTGACTGTCATAAGGAGATCAAAATTTCCAGAACTGATTTGATGGATTAGAGTTGAAAGGGTGAGTTAGATCCATGGTGAAGAAATTGGTTCTCACACAAACTTTTGCCTCATTTGCAAACCAAATATCAGATTCTCCTTGGAGATTTATTGCTTCTCATTTGCATAGATAACAGTCCCGTTCTCTTAGCCTCAATACAGACACTACACAACAGCGGCGACCTTGAGACAACACCATCAAATCCATTACTAACTCTACTAACAGGCTCAACTGTCCTGTCTGCAGAGTACAAGTCTCAGTCATTCATACTCAGCCCTCATGTTGCATTCACCAGTTTTAAGATGTGAGTCCCTTCAGGCCAATGACGAGCCAGAAAATGACTACAGGATTTGACAACACTCAGCCCATTTGTCCATCACTGTTGCCAATTCACTGTTTACATAGAGGTTGTAAGGATATAACCAGTAGAAATGTAAGAAGAGAAGTGTGCATGGATCACAGAAAGTCTCTTTGTATCCCGCAGCCAGCTGCATGGAGAGAACAGCCAAATCCCGAGAGTGAGCTGGCAGAACAATTCACCACAAACTGTTTTTGTCTAGCTCCTTTACAAAATGCTCTCTGTTTTCCTAGACGGGAACAAAATTATGGAGAATCTTCAGCCGTTAAACTGGCCAAAAATGATGCACAATGAAACGTCTTGTATATGCACGGAGCAGTGTGTGTGTGTGTGTGTGTGTGTCTGTGCATTTCTGCACGTGAGAGCCTCATCTGCATGAAACATCAAAGCTGCATGAATCAGAAAGAACAGCTGACAGCTTAAACATTTATAAGCATGCCGGGTTAAAGCTACATTAGCAATGAGCCTCGGCTAAACCACAGCTTTTAATAGGAAATGGGATAAAAATGAGCTAAATCTCCACTGTAACAGAGCATCAGGGGTCAGCTGACATAATGAGGAGCCACTTTGGTTAAATGGCTTTATTTTACTTTAGGAAACATGCACGAGAGAGACTACGTCCCAGTTGCTGCCGCAGCTTCATGTGGAACAGGAGCTTTTTGGATGTGGTCCGTGTTTGCTCTGCAAAAAATGACATGATGCTCGTTCCCCTCAAACTTTGTAAAATGATCAAAAGGTTTCCACATGCAAATGTATTCTCTGTGTATGAAAAACTTGACAACACTGAGGCTCCACTGGAAGCTGTAGCCCTCAACAGCAAGGCTTTAAACAGATTTTGAAGAAAACACAATAAAGGATCGTATTTCCTACTATTAAAAATGTTTTTCATCATTATACAAAATCCAAAAAGCCAAATGGCGCAGGGGAAGCAAATAGAACAACAGAAGCCAATAGAATGAATCTCAGGGCTCTGTAGAGACTTATTAGATCTGTCGGGTCCTCAAGCAAGTCCATATAACGAAAGTAATTCAATTTTAAGGTGATGACATGTTTTGAGGTGGTTAGGCTAGTAGTACTAGTAACTATGGCTAAGATCAGTGTAAGTCAGCAGGAAATCGATGTAAGTAAAGCAGTGCAGACATGACTGTGACTATGACTGGGTGTGTGCATGTGTGTTAGTGTGTGTGTGTTTGCATGTTTTATCCAGTGGTATAAATCACTGTGTGTAATGAGTGGGAGCTTGTTTATGCATATATCTGTGAAGAATGGTCTGGAAGAAGGTAAACTCTCAGGCTGGGTTGCAGTGTAGTTACATAAGCAGCTTCTTGCGTATTTGAGGTTCTTGTGGTGAAGGGGGGACATGGAAAAAAAATGGGAGACTAAAAAGAAAAATGGCCCTGGACTGACAAAAGGCTTTTAAACAGCCTGCCTGCCGGCTCTAATACAAACACAGTTATAAAACAACCCATCCTGCTCAACTTGCAAAGGAAACGTCCAAAAATATCTAACTTTGGCTAAATGAGGTTACAAATTTATAATGTTGAGACACTGCAGTCACTACATGTGTGTCTCTGCAAATGTTAGAGTTGTGAACAGAGGATTTTGTGACTCAACGAAGAAGATGTTTCATGGGAAAGCTTAACTGTGACTCAGTAATAGTGCTATTGTGAAATATGACACTGCATATTAGAGCCAGAATAGAACCGCGTTTTTAGACTTTTAATCATGTCTCTCTGGCCCAATTTCCGCAGACTGTGGTGCAAGTTAATCAAACTGTATTCAAATTGTGCGATGCTTTAGACCAGTGGCACATAAGGACATAAGAACTGTCTAAAACATGATAAGAGAGTCTGAGCTTGAGAGTTACGTTAGTATTTAATGTCTCTGGAGGAGATGTGATGTGTAAGATATCTAGACCCCAGAATTTTCATCTAGTGCCACTATGCAGTCAAACTTTATATCTGTAAAGTACTTTGGTTTCTGAGGAAATACAAACAGGTATAATGACAGAGACCAGTTAACCAGTATAAGGTCAACTTTAATGGGGTGGGGGGGGGGAAATCGAGAATCAGGTTATAATACTATGAGAATAAGTAGTCCTTGCTGGTTATTTCTTAAAAAAACGTTAATATTTATCCTCATAACTTTCTGAGTTTCTTCTCTATTCTGACAGTATTCTGTCTATTCTGTCAGTGCTTGTTAGAAGCAGGGACATATCAATAGTTCAATATGTGCAAACTCACATAATCTTTTTAATGATGATCAATTGTTTTTGTTTGGGATTTCTTCAGCACCAAAGCTTGTGAATTTTAGGCAATTTATACTGAAATCACAGAGCTTCCTTCAAGCACTTTCCAGCTAATCCACCATTCAAAGACAGAAGGTTTGTTCATCCATTTATAAACCCACTGTATTCCAACCCAGCTTTACAAATCAAGACTTTTGCAGTTCATATTTATTTGATACAATATTAATCTTGGTAATTATTTTTGATGCTGTACACTGAAATCTGTCACAAGAATAATCAAAACCATGCAAATCAAAGTGTGTGTGCCTGAGCATGTGTGTGTGTGTGTGTGTGTGTGTGCTTGCACTTCAGTGTACTCAACTTTTGTGTATTTGAAAGTATGCCAGAGCCTGGAGACCCTGCAGAGAAGGTGCATCGACACACACACACACACACACACACGCTTCTAGACTCTGCTGAGACCACGCAAGAGCACGCTAATCTGTTGGCATGACTACTGGAGTGGAATATTCGCTTGGCCTAGAAAATATGGCTGTGAAGAAAAGATGAATGAGCAGTGAATGAGAAATAAATAAAAAACAGTTGCACAAGTCTTCAGACAGTCTGTTCCTTAATTACAGACTCCAATGTCTCTGCAGTAATACTACACAAAGTCCTGTCTCATCCTCTGACATCAAAAGACTGTCTTGCCAGGCTGCAACCGCGTATAAACACGGGCTTACACATCCATATGAGAGTGCATGTGCTGCCATGAGATGCTGTATGAGTTCAAACCTCTCTACTCGCCTTAGAGGCAGACACCGAAGATTCTGCAGACCGTGAAGCATATTCATAACTATTTGCTATGTCTACTGTTGGTCTGCTTCAGGGGGTTTGTTGTTCTTTTTTTCAAAACAATTATAAAGCCTTGACGTTGCAGGTCGGAAACCTCATTTTGGTCTCATACAACACATCTGGATTCAGGGTTTAATTCCAGCTGAAAGCCGGTGAAGTGAGTGCGAGGGGTGAGGTGTCGGTTACTGCTGCTCCGCATGACGGCATAAAGCATTTAAGAGTTTCCTCAACTCCGAGTGCTAATGCAGTGCCTGGAAAAGCAGCACAGCGGTGGGGGGGGGAGGACCTCGCTGGGGAGAGCTGGATCAAAAGGTTGAGATGAGGGAGGCGCTCTCCACTTTTGTGTTTGGCTAATACCTGCCTGCACTATAGAGCTCAACAGCGTGGTTCCAGAAATGAAAAGCCCATTCAATTTTTTTAATAGAGATTCTGATTGACAGCCATGGTATTGTTAGCATCCATGGTAGACTTACCACAAGTTACAGGATGGATGCTATTGTAGAGGCCACAAGTTTGAATGATATCAACTGTGTTTGAAGAAACATGTGTTTTCTTCGCAAGGTCAAAGAGAAATACTGCATTACCCACAATCCTCAGGTGCAATAGCAACACCTCCGATTGGTGGAGCTCGCTGTTGACCTTGAAATGTTTACCACAACTGTTAAATCCTGTCGGCTACAATCAGATAGTTCAGCGTTACAATACTTTTACCACAGAGCAATGATTTTCCTTTCTAAGCCCAATGAGATCGGATCAGTGGACAAATTAAGAAGAAACGAGCAGGAAGTAATTGCAATGATCTTTAGAAAAAAAAGATTCTTAGTTTTTTCACTCTTAAAATAATGATGTACTGTTTTGTACCAATACCTTTTTTTCAGTTTAACTGAAGGATTGAAAAGTCAATTAAGAAAAACGGATTGACGTCAGAACCAAAGTCATTCTAAAAGTCGAAACCTTGTCCAGAAATAAAGAGAGAAAGTTCAAGTTGTGAGATGTGAGGCAGGACTTTAATTGTTTACTGTGCTCAGAAAAAATAAAAATTGTCACGTGAATATTTGTGGTGCAAAAGGTCTATAAGAGAGTCAAGCTTACTTTGGATGGTCTAAACTCCCACCAGTTGAAATGCCTTGCATCCTACTGACTTATCCTCACATCACAAGGAGAAGATGACAGGCGTAAACAATAGAAATTAAAGGACTGTGTGTCTGACCTCGCTTGACTTATACAACATCAGATAGACAGAAGGGAGAGTGGAAAATAACCGCGAGCCTCAGCGGCGGAGGATTTAGACTTTGGATGGTCCTTTATGTCTCCGCAAAGACGGCGCAATAATCCTCTGACATAACAGAGGAGACAAAACAGGGTCAATAGATCCCTGATGAGTTGACTGCAGCCTTAAACAAACTAATCAATCTACTTTAAATCCATTGCATCGGGACTCACAGCTGAGATTAGGACAAGGTGCATGCAGATGAGATCAGAATTGTGCAAGAACATGAAGATCTACTAAAAAATTTGACATTTGACTTCTACATTCTACCTTTTTCATCTTGAGATATTTGTATTCATTTTTTTTTTTTTTGGGGGGGGGGGGGGGTCAGTTTTTTGTCCTTTTTGTCATTACCATGCAAAATACATGCAAAATATTTTCCAGTTATTTTACTGGGGGGCTTGATGGATAAGGTCTGGAAAAAGGTGGGAGTAACTGACTCTGACATTTGCTTCCTCACATCCAGGTTCAGTGCATGTCTGAAAGCAGCTTGGGTGAACTTGGCAGGTGCTGGTGGGTGGATTGTCTGTTTACCAATGTTTCCAGTTTGTATGGAAAGCTAAATTAAGCTAACCTGCTGTTGGCTCCGGCTACATATTTCCTTTGGCCAAGAAACCTTCTTTATTCCACTAAATCTTGAACTATTCCTGTTCTCTCTCATGTTTGGCATTAAAGGCTTCAAGTCCACCATGGAGCCAGACATTCCTGTCTTCTTTGCTTGGCTTAATGTTAGCTGGAATGTTTAATACCAAGTCTAGGGCCTCGGGCCGTCCTAGTCTAACTCCAACTGAAGCTGAGCACGACTGTAAACATATTAAAGGAATCAAACTTTTTGGGCTTCAACTGGTGAATATGTGTCTGCATATATGGGAGGTCAGTCGTTCTCCCAGCAAGCCTACGCATGAGCCTCAGTATCAAAAAGGTTGAGCAGAGATGTTCGGACCCCATGCTGAGCGGAAGCGAGCGCAAGAAAAAGAAGGCGGGCGAAAAAAGATGAAACGGCCGAGGGACAATGAGAGAAACTGAAGACAGAGGAGAAAAAGATAACAGATGACAGAAACAGAAATATAAAAAGGCGGAGAGACACAGAAGATATGCTACAGAGCATGGGCAGCTTTAAAAAATGTATGTCTCTCCATTTGGCGCAGGGGGAAATATTTCCCAGCAGAGAGACGACTTTAGGTGAGAACATAGCTGGAGCATTAACACCCAGATAGCCTGAAACGAAAAAACACTTCCCCGTCCCTCCAAGACGAAAGTGGAGGGAAAGGAAGCAGTGGCGATGCCCCGAGGCTGAGCTCTCTCTGCCCCATGATGCCGTTTAACTGCTGCTACTTACTGTGCAGCCTCACACACAAACACACACACATGCACAAAGACACACAAAGACACACACACACACACACACACACACACACACTCACACACACAGCGCAGACGTGTTTACATGTGCTCCATTTTACAGTTGAGCGTTGAGCTGAAGGCCATTAGGTTAAGTGCTCTCGATGCAGACCTGACCGTCTGCATAGAACACACAACCACTCGCACGCATCTGTAATTGGCAGACTCGTCCTCCTTTAAAAACATGCACAGCGCTGCAGTGCACATGGGGTGGTGTGCTGTTCCTATTTGTGCCACAGATCATCAGTCTGTGGATGCATTGACCCAGAATATTTCTCAAATTTCCAGCCCTGCTTTTCCCATGTTTGACATGTGCGCGCGGTGGCCACCGTCTTTAATCTGTCAGACCACGCTCGGCTCAGGGAATAACGCAGACATTTGGTCTCCTCTCTGAGTCCTGAAAAACACAGAGCCCTTTCCATCAACCCCAGGCCTAATCCTCAAGCAATAACTTGCATTACAGCAGCTCTTGGATTTAAGTCAGAGGCTTTCAAGGTGAATGAAGGGAGTGAATCCAAATATATCTTGATTTAATCAGACAGGGTGACACTTTTGAACAAAAGCAACCATCATCACATTCACATCTCATCTCCAAGTTATTTTACAGCCCTAAGACAATATCACTCTACTCTTCTGGAGACAAGAGCGGCAGGTAGTTAAGGTGGCTGACGGCTCGTTTGACAGAGAAAAATTTGAAATATGTTCAAAAAGTTATATTTTTAGGTTTCACTAATGAGACACATCCCTAACGATAGGCTGCTTTGCTCCCTAAGAAGCAACTGAGAACTACATAGACAATTTAAAACTGAAATTATGAGCTGCTTCAGAAACTTCCCTTATTTACGAAATTACACACATAGCAAAAAAGGCTGTGTTTGCAGCTTTAGAGGTCACTGAGGCATAGGGTCCCCCCCCCCCCCCCACACTCTCTCTGTATGCATTACTGTATGTGTGCTCTCAAAGATTGGCTGCTGCTGGTTGCCATGGTTATCTAGCTATACTGTGGCTTCATCTGCGCCGGTCACCATGGAGCCCAGCCTCTCTCTAACACCCCAGCATCCCGTGTAAAGGTTTTTCCACGCCAAGAGCCACGCCAAGACCATGTTCAATCAAATCTTCACATACATTTTTTTCAACATTTCACAAATCAACACAGCTCCTCTTATCTCCTCTTTTTCCACATCCATTCATCTGACCGTTTCCCTCTAACATTTAAAATTCTCTCACTCTTCCTTTTGCTTAGCTTTGCTTTTCTCACCATCCCCCCTCTTTCCCCGGGTCTCTTATTCTCTCTTCCTCTCGATGCATTTCGCTCCTCTCCCTCACTCTCTCCCTCTGTGTCTCTCCATTACCGCCCATCTTTCTTCTTCCCTCTCACTCCAGCTCTAATAAGCCTTCCTTGTTAATAATAGGCCTATGGATATCCTGCCGTGGAGCTGTAGTCATTTCCTGTTCACGTTGTGCTGAACTAACTTCAACAAAAATCGGCACGGAAATAGGCAGCCTGTTTTTGTGTGTGTGTGTGTGTGTGTGTGTGTGTGTGTGTGTGTGTGTGTGTGTATGTGTGTGTGTGTGTATGTGTGTGTACGTGTGGGCCGCTGTTATGTGTCCTTCTTGCTTCGGAGAAGAAAAGGGGTGTGAGGTAGAGCCGGGATAGTGAGAAACTGGGTTTGGGGTTTTTGTTTCTCTTGACACTCAGACACATCAAACACTGATATTTGCTGACATGTCCTGATATTTGCTGATGCAGTCGTTTCACTGAAAGCCACAGAGGTAAGGCCGCAGTGGATCCAACCTGTTTAATTGTTAATAGACTTCAAACGCAGGGAAAAATAACCTTCTGGCCAAACAATTAAACACTTACAATGGATTCACAGCTTGCAGGACATGTTCAGAATTGCAATAGACTTTAAAATGTGATAAATTAAGTCAAGCCCCAGGATGACTTAAACAAAGTAGGCGTATAGTCACAGCTCTATTCCATTTTCCAATGCTTTTGTATCACAGGTACTTAGAAAATTGGGCCCACGGTTACTTTCACTGGGTTCTATTCTTTCCCTTTCTTTCCCATGGTGGCGCCCTGCTGGGAACGCCTTCAGACTCCTGTAGCGCCACTGGGGAGCCCGGCCAGGCCGTGATAGTGACTCGCTGTAGCCCCATAAAGCTGCTCCAGCCCTGGAGCACCGGCCCCAACTGAAGCTGCTTAGTGGCGCACAACTCCGGCTGAGTCCCTTAAAGCTGCACTAATCAGAGCTGTTAGTGGAGGAATCGTCAACTGTATCACACAGCGGATTAGAAGGAAGTGTAGGGCTGTGGATGCAGATATGGGTGGAAGGATGGGAATGGATGCAAGGACACTCTGCAAAAATAATAATGCACGCTTCACTGAAGAGAAACGACAAAAATGTTCTTGTGTGGTTGTCACACAGCATCAGCTCTGACTCCTTGCATGCCTGAATGCAACAGCTACATCCCGCACAATCACATCTCCGCAAGACAAAGAGCGGGGAAGCTGTTGCATTTCTGGGCATGCGTCTTTGAGAGCTGTGCCACGATGACGGCAGGCGTCAGCTTGGGATGCAACGGTTCCACCCTGAGCACTTCCTGCGTTGACTGTAGAGGAGGAAACAGAGAGAGACCCAAACACAGAGAACAAAAGAGCTACAGTGGCGGCAAACGAGCGGGCCAGAGCGGCCGCAGGTCCCCAGTTCGCAAATTAAACACAGCTGCAGCACTGTCACCCCCTCTGTCCGAACTTGGCAAGCTCCTCTATATGCCATCAATATGCTCTGCTTTCCCCAGGAGCTTTACACTTTTCTGCACAGCGAGCTGACATATTAGCATGCAGCCCCATCCCCCTGCAAGGGCAACCAGCCGCTCACAGCAGCACTCATCGTACACTGGAACGTTGTATATGCAGCAGCAGCTGGGGAGCTGTCCGACGACCATGATGCTTTATAGCCACATGTACAGTGGATCTATAAGGCCACTCAGCTGATAGAGACATTAATGAGCCCCCCCCCCCCCCCCCCCGGAAGCTTACCTGACTGTGAACTCAGCGAGCTGCGGCTGAGCCCCCGGTTCAGCACAGTAGATCTGGGGGAAGTAAAATCTGTGAGACTGAAGGTTGATGTCCATGGTGTCCACACACACACACACAGCAGCAGACACACCGGTCAGCCCCGCTCCACGACTTCAAAAACAATGAAAAGAAATGTCTGTGACAGTTGTGTCAGTCCTGTGTCTTTTTATTGCTTCGTCTCCCTCGATTCCGTCACAGTTACTTCCACTAAAGGTGAGAGTTCGGTGAGAGCATCCTTCTCCCTGAATGGTCACAGGGCTACAAAAAAACGCTACCGCCGGGAAGGCATCCCCCTCCTCTTTCGTCTCGTCCGTGCACAAAACATTCAATCACCTCTGCTGCCTGGCACCCAGCAGACACACTAACCTATTTCCCCACTAGCAGCCACTGTACACTCAGCAGCTGGGAGCAAAAGAACAAAGATGACACCGAGTAAAAAAACAGATGATGCCTCCTCAAGCACCAGGAGAAACCCCAAAAATAATCCAGTTTTTTTTTCCAGTCACTAATTCATCCTTTCGTGGTTGGAGAAGCAAAATTAGCTGAAAATGGAGTAGGAATGTGAACTGTTAGGGAGAAAGAGAGGCTTCAGCAGCCCTCAGCAGCGACAAACAGAGGAGAGTGAATGGGAGATGAGAGTCCTTTGGTTTTTACGCTTCAGAGACAGAGGAGGGGGGGAACGAGAGAGAGAGAGAGATGGAGATAGAGAGAGATTCCCGGTGCTGTGAGGCGTTGCCCTCGCGCTGCCTCTCCTCTCTGTGTCTCATTGGATTACCTCCTCCCTCCCCACCCCCTCCTCCTCCTCCTCCTCCCCACATTCTCCCCTCCCAGCTGTGACAAGAACGATGGGCCGCCAGCCCCGGAGGCTGCTGGTCCTGCCCCTCCTCCCTCCTCCTCCTCCATCTCTCCCCCTCTCTTCGTTGTCCTCCTCCTCCTCCTCTCCCTATTCTCCTCCACTCTCCGGGTGGCGGGATTGGCTGAGGCGGGAATGCGTAAGCCCACATGGCGAGAGGGAAGAGAGGCGAGGAGGAGGAGGAGCAACAGATTTTAATTCATCTGATGGCTCCCGTCTTTTCTCGCTTATGATTTGAGATGGCGTGCCAAGCTCGGGTGGAGCTTGGGATGCAGCACACACACACACACACACAAACACACACATACACAAACACACAAACTGAGGAGACAGTTCACTGGATATTAATTGACAGAAAGGGACACAGGTGGAGAGAAACCTCCTTCTGTTGAAACCCAGTAACGTGTGGCTCGATTGGCTGTAAACATAACGAATGCAAAGCCCACACACAGTTATAGGAAAATGCATTTTCATGAGCACAAGCTTTGAAATTGAGTTCAATAAAATCTTTGCGATGTGGGTCAGACACACAATAAACAGCCAAATCGGAGTGTGTAATATTATCTTGCTGCATCCCTCTATTTCCAGATGCGTGTAGATTATATGTGATATAAGTGGTGTGCGGCCATAACACTAATCTTCTCAGCTTACCAGTAACCAATAAAATCCTTTGCATATTTACTGTACATCCTCCAACATACCAGGAAAATATCCCACCAGGGGTTTCTTTCTAGTACAGCTCGCCCTGCTCACGTCACCCACATCTGCCCTGCTGTGTTTCGCCGGCAGGCAATTGTATTGATTGGTCTACAGCTGCAGAAGCGTTGGTTGGCACGGTTTGCTCTCTAATCAGCATGGACGAAAGTGGACGCAGCAATTTGACAGCGATTCGGTGCAGGTAACTCGCCTTCCGGTGGAGGTGATTGGCCACGAATCTTCGCGCCAATAAAATGTCATCCTTGTTCATCCTCTAATATCTGTGTGATATCCGCTCACAGATCTGTCAGACCGTGGAAAAACTCATCTAACTCAGGTTTCTAAAGTCTGCTTGCACCAAGTTGCATCATGCAGCGTCTCTCAATGGAACGAGGCATCGTGTAAGCTCAGCTAATTCTTGCACAGATTTAAAGAGTTGCTCAGGCAAATTCAGAGGCTTGCAAGAGACATGTTAAAGGTTCAGTGTGTGGGATTAAGGGACACCTAGCGGCAGGCTTGCATGTTTGCAGCTTAATACCCCTCATCTCACCCTCCTCTTCCAAACATGAAGGAGAACCTGTGGCCGCATTCAGGTAGTTTAGTCGGCACTGGTTGCTTTTCGTCTTGTTTTCTGAAAAATGACTCACCAAAGCGAAACGGACGACAGAATCTTCTGTTAAAGTGGAAAGCTTTTGCCACAAGTGATTATTTTGTGGGATTTACGCTGGATTTATGAGCCACATGAACTATTTACAGAGGCCAGAGTGCGTCCGCGGAGATTGTTCACAGGATTGTAAAATCAATAGATGACACTCTTTCCCAGTTAAACTGCAGCACGCCATGGACACTTGCCTTTTCTCTGCCACTCCTAACTGACTGAGGACACTCACCAAGCAGCAACATTTATTGTAGCTAATGCATCAACCTCTTCTCCACTTGAAAAGGCAGCGAAAGACTGCAAGCCGACACTAAATCCTCTTCAAGTCATTCATCCCTCTCCCTCGAAAGAAAGAGTTTCATTCTAGTCGTCACAATAGACAGTGTGAGATTCTTTATCTGAGCAGTGTAGGAACAGAAAACAAGAGGAGGAAGGAAAAAAGCAGCAGACTGACAGATCAGGGGTCACAGATGGAGTGAGAGAGAGTGAGAATCATTTTACAACAAACGGATGATGGAGGGGAGTCAGCGGAAGAGGATAGAGCAGACAGATGGAGGGACAGACAGACAGGTAGAGGGAGTTAAACGCCTGAGTGGGATGGAGATAAGCTGGATGGAGAGACAGCGGGAGAGAGAGAGTCAGTCCGGCGGAGGGCAAGAACGTGGGGGGAGGGAAGCAGAGGAAGGGGGAAAAAGATGGAGAGAGAAACAGGAGGGGAGAGAGGACATTACAGCCTCCACTTGCACAGACAGGGCACCCATCCCCCAGCATTTCCTGTGTGTGCGGCAGGTTAGACCTCAGCAGCAGCATGTGTTATAATCCTCGGAGACTCACACCTCTGTTCACACCAACTACAGCTTTTACACAGAGCACATTTCCACCAATCACAGCAGGACAGGTCCAGGTGTTCCCGTTCCTGATGACATCCAGTAATTAATTTCATTATTAAGATTAACTGCTGTAGTGTTTATGTGTGTGTTTGTGTGTGTGTGTGTGTGTGTGTGTGTGTGTGTGTGTGTGTGTGTCTTTCTGCAGTTGTGAGTAGGGTTTGGTATATTTGGGATTTTTCCGGTGCCTAAACGATGTCACAAACAATACTTTCCCTCAAAAAGAAAGAAAAAACACAAAATTACGTTTGACAATCTCAAATTGGAAGTTGAAATCAAACAACTGAACCGTTTTAAATAAAAAACTTCACTTAAATATTTAAATCCAAATAAGAAACTTCATTCGATGAGAGGCCACAAAACTATAGAAAGAAAAGCATGTGTGAGAGATGCTGTGAGGCATGGGGTACACGATAGAATGGGGGAGACTGGTAATAAACTTTGGTTCATTAGCCAAAGTTTAGTTTTGTTGTGCAATACTGCATAATGTATGTGCATATTGTCATTGCCTTATCTGTGAATCTTCTGCAATCCAAGGTACTGACCTGAGCTGAAGGATAGAGAGAACGTTGTAGGGAGTAGTGGCACCAGATTAAGGAAACGTGTGCACACAAGTAGCTACAGGCTGTGATGCTGAGACATTTGAATCCCAGCTCCTTCAGGTGGTAGTTGAATTAAACATGTGCTTTGCTGAGAGCGGCTGGGCTGTCACTTTTAATAAATGCGTGCAGTGTAAACAAACTTTTATTTTGTAGCAGGGTACGCTTTGAGTATGTGTCATTGAAGCACAGTCATATAACCAACAGCTCAGGTTTGACCTCACAGATGATGCAGAATCTAAGAATGAACATATGGACACTTCAGAAGATGCAAAAGTAATGTCACAAGGAAGTATTGTCACCTCTGTCTATTTGTTGGTTAGTTTTTCAGTGAGGTGACACAAAAATTACTGGACGGATTTCCAGAAAAAATGTTGGAAGGGTGTGGTATGGTGTCAGGGAACAACATATTACATTTCAGTGAAGATTTGGGGCATCTTTTTGACATATTCATCAGAGTTTTGCAGAGACTCATACATGGATATTGAGGAAAGAAATCATGCATATTTAAGGAACTCATATCTGAGTGCAGATGCAAATAAAAATCTTGATATCGTAAATTTAAATGAGTTTTCATATGAAGACCGTTAGGCCCCAGCTTAAGACGGTTTTGACTGTAGCAGTACCCAAACTACCCAATGAGAGTGTTTCATTTCAAAGCATTAGGGCTCCTGATAACAGAAGTTTCTTTCCACTTGGCAGGTGTCTGCAAAAAACTGTGCTCCCACCTCATTACTAACATCAGACCAATTCTTTACATTTTAGCACTCTGCTCTGCTTCAGTGTCAAGATGCACAACTGTCTTGGCTCAGCGATGATTCCTCACTGGGTAAATTAAAGCTGAGGCCTGGCACTTTGACCTTGTTGTCAATGTTTCATTTCTAATCCAATGCCTCCAGTTCGGAGCCAAAACAACAACAAAAAATGTGTCACTGTCCAAATACTTTCAGATTACACTGTATGTCGTCCTGGCTATCCAGTCACATGCTCTTCCGTATAATCCAATCTGACTCCTCGCTCCCTTCATCCCCGCAAACACCCACAATCCACCTGTATGCAGTCACGCTATAAGGGGTCAAGTGAGGGGGGAGAGAAAGACAGAAAATGGGATAAACGAGTGTGAGAGGTGTGACAGAGAGGAGTTTGAAGACCTCTGATGCTTCCTGTCCTCTCAGTTAATTCACACTCACTGCTCCTCTCGGGCCTGAGGATTGAATTTCAGCTGCAAACAAATGCACAAACACACATGAAGTATGCACACACACACATACACACAGTCTGACTCACATGAGCCATTCACTTTAATTACGCAGCACACCAATGGGAGCAGGCAGGAGAAATAGAGAGGGGGAAGGGAGAGTGAAAAGGAAGAGGGAGTGATTTCCCTCTCTCTCATTCACAAAGATTTGCTCATCTCTCTCCCTCTTAAACATGCACCCACAAAAACACACAGAAACGCACACATACAAACACAAAAACACACACACACACACACGCACACACACACACACACACACACACACACACGCACGCACGCACACACACACACACACACACACACTCGCACACTCGCACACACACATCACTCTGCCTCCTGAGGCCTCGTTGTGCATAATTATGACTCACAATCCACACTATTGTCACCCAGAATGCACTGTGTTATTACACAGATTCACGACAGAGACGAGACATGTGACCTCACACCTGAATCTGCATGTATCATCGTGTGCAGCATCCTTCTCCATTTTACGTTGTGTACGTCGCTCTGCATTATGACGAAAGCGGCTGTTATGACTCACACAGTTTGTCGGCTACAGCCCCTGCATCATGCGAATATACACAAGTCACTGGAGGGGCATCAATTTTCCCTGAGCAAGCAGGGGAACTAAAGCTGCCACCGATGAACTTCCACTGTTTACTATCACAGATGTCTGTGCATTCTTGTTTCTGCCCCATTAACAAAATCTCTCTCATGAAACGCGGTTTACGATTCAGCACTCGAGTGCAACATGAATGTGGAATTGATGGCGGGCAATAAAAACATCACAGCTCGATGCAGCTTTTAGTAGAAAGACTCAACCTTGTGTTTATGTACTTGAAAATCCGAAGTCTGCCTTCTGGATTATATCTCGTCCCCAAAGGGCTTTGTTGTTGTTCCGCACAAAATTGGAAAGTGGTGGATGATGGGTAATGGAAGCACAGGACGGCACTTCTCTCCAAAGCCTCACATTAGTTTCACAGTTGTCAGTATTTAACAAACCTCCCTGACATTATTGAAGTACTGTGAATTGCCCACAAATGATCCTAAAAAAGGTTGAACATGTTTTAAGCAAACATGGCAGCCAGATTTAGTCAATTCCATCTCTGCAGATAGAGTCCCAATATTAACTTCAAAATTGTGCCTTTACAAAAAACATTGTCATTATTTACATAAAACCTTAATCCGGGCGATATTTTGTTTCTTTCTCAAGGTAGTTACTTTTAATGGCATTAAATATATTCAGTATATACTAGTAAATAATCAGCAGTAAATGTTGGTAATTGTTTGAAACGGACTGAAAAATGTAAGTTTACATCAATCATTGTCGTCTAAAAGTGTAACTTAGCCCTTGCAGAACTACTTCACACCTTACTATCCTTATAATGTGGTGCAATGATGTTAAATGCAGACGCAAACTTAGTAGTGCTCACCAAACGTTCAGAAACAGGGATATAGCCGCCATTGTTGTTGTTGTTTCTGTTGATGCTCATTTCACAAAGCCACAGTGGGCATACACAAAGTAATCTGCCCTTTGGAAGCTGAAGGTGAAAGAGACTCCGTTTTAGTGATTTTAAATACTGTGCATGTGGATGAGAGGCTTTGTTTCACAAAATATCTGCATTAGTGTGGACGGAGCGTTAGTGCAAGCAGACCATCTCAACCATCAAATGATCTAACCAACTATTATCTCATCCACTTTTATGCATTTAAAAGCACGACCAATGATCAATCCAGTGTCAGTCAATATTTTTCAAAATGGCAATCACCTTCACATTTCATACCTACACAATCATACATTTATTAGGCACTGACATATTGTCTCTTTTTAGAGTGAAGTCGCTAGCAAACAAAGTTGTTAGCAAACATACACAGAGTGACATGGTCATTCTCTTTTAACTCTGTTTTGGTCTCCACCTCCTCTGTAATATCTGGCTCTTCAGCTGCTACATACAGGTAGTGTGTGGTGGGTTTGTCAAAGTTGTAGTCTCTGGGAACAACGCTAATGGCAGCGGTGAACCAGAAAAGTAAAGTTGTCGTTAAAATACATGATAAATCACTCTGTAGAGAGTCTGAGGAGCTCTTTCACATACACCGCCATTCAAAAATATTTATTATAGCAGCTTTAACTATTCCCCAGATGGTGCTTTAATGGGTTGGAAGGCTTGTAGAAAACTGATGTTGGACTTGTTTTTCGAGCCGTAAACTTTTTATTAAAAAGGGCTGTGTGGTGATAAGAAAGTCGAGGGACTAATTTCTGGGGTTCAGAAATGAATCAGAATTTCCAACATTGTCTGGAGCCTGAAAATACCTGGACTTCAAGGTTGAAAAGTGCTGATGAGGGTTGCGTGGAGAACTTGCACCTGTAAAACTACAAAGCACACAGCTGTGCACTGAGAATTATACACAGACAGGAATCCAACCTCACTGATACAGCGGACATTGACCATGACATTTACATGATTTAATGTAGGTCAGGCACCAGATGCACTCCCTATTGGTTGTATGTAAATGCACATTGCCCTCTCACACCATCAACCTCTCCGAAGCTTCTTAAACACACCTACAGTGCATTTGTGTAACTTCAGGTTGGTACAAATGAGCAACGAGGGTTCAACTGACTTCACCTCTACGGGTTCACCCTTGTCCTGCATCATGACAGCGAACAGCTACAACTAATGCTGCTATTCATATGGGTCACACACATACCACCAACTGCGCCTGTCAATACCCATCAGGCCACACTGATGATGAGGGATCGATTGAGGCAGCACCGCACTTTCACAGCATAATGAAACACTCCAGTCCACGCAAATGGAGGAGGTGGCCACCATAGGCAAGGTTCGGGCTGCAGACGGGACCACACATCAATCCTGTGGTCGGACTCCGCGAAAGAGGTTTGTCAGTCACAAGCAAACAAATCTAAAAGCCCCTCACTTAAAAAAAGTGGATAATTATTAAGATGTCATGAATGATTTCTTTTTAATATGTTGACTTTTAATTGAATCAGTCGTATCAGTGAGAAAACAAAGTAGAGGAAAGCAAGATTTTTCGTTTTAGAAAGTATAACAGAAATAATCAGATGGAAAATAACTTTTCCCCTTTAAAACAGAAGTTTTGAGAAACAAGAGTCGTATTTAAGAAACTGAAACCAAAAAAAGAAGTTTACTGAAAAAAAAGAGAGAAAATGGTTTGTGGGGAGTAAAGCTGAGTTACAGTTGATCCAGCCAGAGCAGTGGGGCGATTGACATTAACAATAAATTAGCTTTCTTTTCTTTTCTGAAAATGTCACTTTCTTAAACATTGTGAGAGGGTGTTAGCATGCGTTCACAGTTACTCAAAGCAAAATGTTTAGTCTTCAGTTTGCCTATCCCCAAAATATTCAAAGGGCAATGAAACAAAACATAGAAAAAGCAACAAATCATGCACAAAATGAAAGGACTTTCAGCAAGTTCACCTTACTCAGTTACTTTGAAAGCGTTTTGTAGGTTTTTAGTCATAAACCAAAGGATTTAGAAACATTTAAATTGTGACCTGGTGGTGGCACTAGATCACCACAGTCTCCAGATATTATAATCTATTCAAATGGGATCAATAACAGGTCGCATGGAATATAAAGGCAAAACAGCTGAACTGTTTTGTCCAGTGATCAATTTCAGATTTTTGTGTTCACTAAGAGACTGCTGAGGTATCAGGTCTGTAACTGAGCAGCTGAGAAGTCGAGAGTCGACTGTATTATGAACAAAAAGCAGCAAACAAGTCAATGATCATAAATCCAAGAGCAGCCATTGTGTCAGACCAGGAGTTTAACAGCCTATTAATCAATAAGTGGGAGCGAGAATGAGCTGGTGGAGATGGACGCTGGGAAGATAAAATGATCAGCCTCAAGCAGAGCAATCAAACAGACAGGCTCCATCAAGTTGGGGTATATCAACCCGTCAACATAAATCCCAGACAAGAGCCACCAACTGTGGGATCACCATCTCAGGATTTTCCCCCAGAGACCGACATCACCTTCCACCTCCTCCCAGCTGGAGGTAATTCACACAGATAAAAGTAATCTTGACAAATGGGAAACAGACCCAGCAACAGGCTGCTGTTGACTGTATGGGACTGAAAACCAGAAGAGAAGCACAAATAGGATTAGATCAGTTTAAACAACAGAAGACTATTCTGCAAAAACAAAGAGAATTCAACTGAATATAAAAGAACAGCATTTATTTACAAAAGTGTAGCATTTGTAACTAACTTTATTAATTATTTCTAAAAATGTCTGATGGTATTTTCTTTGAATTTATATGTACTTTTGAGGTTTATACATAGTTTATGCTGTACTATTGGTTTTTGTTATTATATTTTTCAATATATATATATTTATATATGTTTATTACATACATATATTACAGACCAGTAGGTGATGTAAATGTAATGTTGGTAATGTGATGCTAAATTTAGCTGTAAACTTAGTAAGACATAGCAGTTCTAACCAAATGTGGAATGAAGCATTTTATAGCCACAATTTTTGTTGTTCCTTACACAGGAAAACATTGGACAGGTGAAAAGTAACCTGGGACATCATTGTTTCCTTAACACTAGGTTTTACAGTTACACACGGATACAAAGAAGTTCTCTTATCGAAAACTGAAAAAACTATCAATGAACTGTGTCCTTTAAAAACACTTCAAACTAGAATAGCACTAAGAGAGCATACCTCTGCCCAACACTCCCTTTAAATCTAACTAAACTGCACAAAATGTCACACTCATAGATATCAGTTCCTTAAAAGTGCCTGATCACAAAAATGTTTGGGTGGAAAAGCAATCTCACAAAATTAAACAAAGTGAAAAAACTATTCTAGGATCCATCACCTGATCGGAATCCACACAATAACTTTATGGGTTCTTCCTTTACCCATCCTTACACCAATTTTTTTGGTAATGTGTCAAGTACTTGTTTAATGTGTAATGATGCTAAAAACCTAACAGAAGCAGAATCCTATGGTGGAGGTAACAGCTCAGTCTCCTTGTCTTGATACTCCAGTCAGTGCATGTGACCTTGATTAATGTATGATAGGACAGCAACTCACAGCACTGAGGTCAATACTCATTAGATCACAGCACATAACATCAGGTCATCATGTCCCACTGCATACTATAGCAGGAGACTGGCAGCTACACAAACCCCCCCACACACACACACGCACACACACACACACACACACACACACACACACACACACGCACACACACACACACAGACACACAACCAGCTGCTGGGCACCCTCACACACAATCGTCAGAACCAGTTTACTCGCTCATTTCTGCACATTTTAAATTCCCCAAACATCGGGAGCGACACACCCACACTCAGTTGCATCCAGCTGAGCTGCAACAAACTATGAAGTGGTGGATGTTGTGGGCTGAGTCACAGTCTATGTTGCCACCTACAGAGCACCTCGCAAAGCACAGAGCTGCTCATCACAAATTAAAATGTGTTGCAGCGGCTGACAGAGAAAACAGCAGCGGACAGCTTTCCAGAGTAGTTTAGATAAAAACCCAGACTCCACAGTTGAACATCTTTGCGTTTCAGTATGTGTTGATGATGACTTATATGGTTTAGTTCCTTAAATAATGCAGGTATGAAGCTGCTGAACAATACACTTGGACTGAGTGTTTTTTTGGCCAAGTGACAGAATAATATGTACTCGTAAAAAAAGCTGTTGACATTGGGCACCTAAAAATGTTGTTGTACATACTATTGAACTCCTTTTCGGGGGTTGTCAAACACTTAGAAATGGTGCAATGCCATTCACCGAGGTGTTTACAGCTGGACAATAACAGTTATAAACTTATTTATATCGCAACTTTCAAAACACTGGTTTACAGGTTAAAAATTAAGATTTGACGGCAACTAGTTGTAATAAAGATTGTAAATTCAGAGAAGTTTGAAGATCTCACAACATTAGGGCAGGAATATATTATCATAATAATTAATAAAAAAATAAACATAATATAGATCTTAAAATGTTTGTTTGATTGACGTGCACTGGTGCAACTGTTACTGTCTCTGCAATGTCTGTTAATCTGTTGTAGCCTAAATGGAAAAGAGTCATTGGGTATTTTGGTCCAATTTGCCATCTTCCGCATATCAGGCTACAATATTAACATACATCATTATATGAAGCTTTGCTAAAAGGCCGTAAGCTCGTTTAAGAGTGTTTGGTACCATTAGTATAAAAAGGGCTTAGAAGACAGAGATGGAACCAGCACAGAGAGATTGAATGTTGTGAAGGTGTTGACTGATAAAACCACCACTAACCTTTGGTCAAAATCCCACTCTGACCTTGGGGCACACACACACACACGCACACACACACACACACACACACACACACACACACACACACACACACACACACACACACTGATCAACACAGATTTCAGTGCCAGCAGTAATTAGACAGAGCCCAGGCTTCCTCCTGTTCGTGGTGAACATGTGCCAAAAAAATGCGGTCAAGCCAGCCGACACTCGCGTCTCTGTGGTCAAATCAGCCGACACAGACATTTGTGGTAAACGCATCCAAAGCGTACAAATTGTAAAATTACTGTATAGATTAGGATTGCTTTGAAAAATCTCTTAATCTATACGGTAAAATTGTTTGATCTTCAGTATGTAGGTAGTCAGAGAGGTCCCGAACACAGGCATATGAGTCTCATTCCGAACTTATTGAGCAAAGTGTTTTTATAGAACTTTGAAATAATCAGAAATGAACTGATTTGATTGTTCACATGTTGGACTTTACTTTGAAAAATCTCCAAATCTATACAGTAAAAATGTTTGATCTTCAGAATGTAGGAAGTCAGAGAGGGCATATCAGTCTCTCTCCGAACTTATTGTTCACAAGGTACTGTATTTTTTAACAGTAATTTGAAGTATCAAGAAATAACCTACTTGAAGCTTAAAATGTGTGATTTTTACTTTGTAAAATCTCATAATTGATATTGTCAAAATGCTATTCATAAAAATGACACAGGTAAGACAATATATACTTCTTGTGAATTTAAATCCAAGAAATCATTTTTCAATTATGCATTTTGTAGAGGCTCCATGTCAACAGTTTATTTTGAAAACCGGACGTAGGCCCACATGTGTTCTTTCTCTAACTTCGAGTACTCCGTTGCCGTCCCCTTTCTAGGCGGTTTGGATGCGTTTACCATAAGTGTCAGTATCTGAGTGCAGGAGAATTTCTGTGTCGGCTGATTTGACCACAGAGATGCGAGTGTCGGCTGACTTGACTGCAGTGCCAAAAACCCAGTTCCCCACCCACGCTGTGCAGCAGCAGTCTCGCCTCTGATTGGCTGCAGGCCTGTGTGCCCTGCCAGTAACACCTCAGCTGATAGGCTCCGGGAGTCAGCCACTCAACCCGGCGCTTACACCCCCACTGAGAGGGCTGTGTCTGGATGCTGTGATGATTCCTCTCAGCCGATTGGGCCAAAGCCGGGAAGGTGTGTGCGAACGTGCCTTCATGAGCGTGCGGGGTTTTCGGCTTCGCAAAGTGTGCGTGCTCGGACCGAGGTGTGTTGATAATAACAACCACGTGCGATTCAGTTGAATCAAAGGACCAGATCTATGTCGCGATCAATTATGTCTAACCGTATTTATCAATTGGGATGCGCGCAGTCTGGTTTCCATGACAACACCCCCACTTTTCTGCTGACAAACCTCCACGTGACACATCACGGCGCTGGAGTCAGGGATGAGAGCTGGAGTGATGATGCTCGCTCCGTGTCTGCGCACATGTACGCTCCTCATACAGATCTATTAAAGCTCTCTGTGTGTGTGTCTCCCAACAGGTGACCCGAGCCGCGCGTGTTCGTGTCACACACCTTTTGTGCAGCGCTGCCACATCACATCACATCACATCACATCACAGGCCTCTGCACGAAGCTGCGTCAGTAAAACGAACAGTACGTCTGCGAACAGGAATCTTTGGGCTTATCTCGGCTCCGCTAATATCCCCTCAGAATAATGCGCAGTGCAATCTCTGCTCCTTTCCTGCGCTGCAGCCGGAGAGCACATAACGCATGCTTGTGCTTGCTTACCTCATCTTCCCCTGCTATCCGTGTGGATGAGACGTGTGGTCTCTCCGCTCAGTGCTGTGCCCTTCAGTCCAGCTCCAGCTGTTTTAAAAAAAGGAGAGCAATGATCCAGATGTTGCGGCTGGTAGAAAAAAAACGAGCGGAGCCTGGACGCGCAGATGTTGAGGGTGGAAACAAGGCGACAGGGTGTGGAGGAATCAAGGCTGCACGGATGGCCACAGTGATTCAGGTCTGTCCTGTTACAAAAAGAAAGAAAGAGTGTTTTTCTCCGGGCTGCGTCAGGAGGAGGCTGCTGGCTCAGGCCATTTCAGAGAGCTGCACGCCGCTGTCCGAGGGACGAGGAGCCGGGCGGTGAGTGTGGTGACAGCGGCTCAATGTGAGGTGCCATCTTTTTCCTCACTCCAACCACTGGGAGGCTGGATGGAGAGAGAGCGAGAGGGCGATAGATAGAGAGAGAGAGATTGAGCGAGAGCGAGAGAGCAAGAGAGAGAGAGGCTGCTGAAATATTCATGTGCTGGTTCTGCTGCACGAATGCGCCCCCGGTGGTGGTGCAGCAACCGCGCAGGCAGGTATAAAAAGCAAACGCACACTGATTCATTTAGAGAGGAACTTTAATAGAAAATGAAAATAACAAGCATAACAAAATCTGAGGAAAAGTTTAACTACAGAAAAATAGAGTTTCATGGGAATATCAAGTGTGTGTGTGTGTGTGTGTGTGTGATTGTGTGTGTGTGTGTGTGTGTGTGTTCCTGTACTAATTTATTTGTGAGCACCATTCTTAGCATAGACCGGACAGAGAGAGGACCTTTCTGGAAAGTGAGGACACATTGACCTCACTTTTTCAATGGGCTCTTTGAGGGTTAGTGTTAGAATCAGGGTTAGTTATTTAGTCAGTGTGTGTGTGTATCATTCGGATCATGCGGTCTACGCGGCCCACAAAGGAAGTGGTCTTCGTGGTGGTTTTCAGAGGCTGAACCAAAATGAGACATCTGGCCTTCAGAGTCTGTCCGTGAGTCGCGTCACCAGCTCAACAGGGCTGAAGTCGGACAGAGTTAGAAAGTTTCTATGCCCCTTGGTTTCTTTGACATGTATAATGTTAGCTTATCCCTTGAGTTGAAGTGTGATATAGATCTTCTACATGGACTTAAGTTAACTCTTTCAACCATTTATCCATTACACGGCTCCCCAAAAAAGTGAAGCCAAAACTTCTCTGTCGCTAGTGGGCTGGACATTGTACAAACTAAAAAGTTCATGTACATAGTAAATGAAAACTTTTTATACAGACTATGGTGTGTGTAAGTGTAATGTTTCCATAATACTCGCACACTTACGAACACCATGCAACACAAATACGTGTTATAAGACACCTATGATATCTCCTTCTTTGTCATCACTTCTAAATTCTGGGATTTCTAACCTCTCTCCGTAACTCTCTGAACGATGAATCAGAATGATGGCTGAGCCCATTCTACATTACTACATGCTGTAGTACAGAGTAACAGCCTGATATAAAATGAGAGAATGTATGGAGCACACACACCTGGCGACAGGCTGGCCCGACCAGCTTTAACATCTGTGCGCGTCTGCGTCTGCCAGCTGCTGTTTCCTCAAATGGAGGGCAGACGTAACTCTGCTCTCGCTCTCCTGCTGGAAAACAAATCTATGGATTTCTTCATTCAGGTCTTAAAGTGCCTCTGTGGTTTTCTCTATTAGTGTTGAGTGTTTAAAATGATGCACGTACAGATTCACTTCTTAACTGCATGTCCCATCTGCGATTAAAATGTTTTAAATCATGTGATATATATAATGGTTTGACATTGTGATCGAATTTCCTGTTTTCTGTCATCGGTTAAAAATGAAGTTAAGACTGGAAATGGACTTTAGGGTCAAAGGTCACATAAATAACCATTGTCCTCAGGTCTAAAGACGTCTTCCTAAGAAGACTATACATGAATGCATTACTATTTATCTACCAACAACGTGTTTAGCTGGACATTGTACTATTTAAAAGGTAATATTTTCTATAAATCAGCTGCTCATGAAAAGAGTTTTGAAAAAAAAATTTGGGAAATAAATTTTACTTTTGAACAGAACGTGCTCTGTACGTATTGTACATAATGGATCTAAAACATTTTTTATTTTTATGCTTGGATTTAGGTTTTTCGTATTGACTATGTAAAGTGCATCGGGAATATATGCTAGTTGGTGCTATACAAATAATAAAACACTAAATTAGATTTTTCCTAATTTTTACATCAGTTATTACATCAACATTTGTCTTTTGGGTGATATTCTCTTTTTTCAGTGATGCCTCTCCATTTTGTACTTTCATCATTTAGGGGAATCCTGGTTATTCATCAGTATTTACAAGAAGAATATTGCTGATTGTACTGGATTGTATCACTCTGGGATTCAGATGTAGGTCATGAAAGTGGAATACGCTTTTCTTGTACCTTCATATAAAGCTGACACAAGAAAAGGTTTTAAACAATTTTTTTGATACATTTTTTTGTTTTTGTTTTGTTGTTAACTACAGATTAATGTTTTAAACTGTACCTAAACTCTGAAAACAATTTTTCTTCTACATCTTAACTTCAAACACAGGCTAAGGCTAAACTTCAAGCCAACCTGTAGCTGCAATTGTTCCTTCTCACCAGCAGAGGTCCTCCTAGTTTCCAACGAGCAACAAGAATTTCCCCTGTGGTTCTTGCGGTGACTTAGGAAAATATTTGAGGCCACACACTGGGTTTGTGATCATAAAAAGTTCAGCCCTTGTTTTAAGAGAACTTTCTTTTTATTCAGTGAAATCTGGAGCCTCTGTTAACAACCACATGATGTTACCTTTTATTGTTACTGTACCCCAGTGTGTGTGGGCGGCTTTAATCTCCACAGGAGGGCGCTGAGGGTGGGCACACAAGGAGTTTACTCACTTTATTACAACTCACACGTGTTTTTGAAAGGTCACAGTGATGGCTTTGACTGTTATATCTCCAAATGAGGCTAAACTGATTCTGAATGGTCTGAATTAAAGGCTGCTCACCCACTGTGAGGCAGAATTCATCCCTGGAACATCACCAGGACCCTCAGCATTAATGTGAATGACGAACAGTGTGCACAAGATGCAAGAGCAATTTTGACTGCACCTTTAGTTGTTGACCTGAGCTTTATCCAGCTCCTCTAAGAATCGTCTTGTGATAGTTGGATTCTCAGCGGCAGTGGAAAGTGTGCGGCTCACAGCTCTATTGGCCTTGTCTTTATTGGACTGTTTATCCAAAATAAAAGGTTGTGGCATATGACACGGCTTTCATCAGTTTTCTGTTAATCCCAGCGCTCATTCGCTGTGTGCCCTGCAGTCCCGTTGTCAAAGACAGCTCTTCAGAGAAGGGCTGATTGGACGTAACTCTGCCAGGACTTTCCATTAAAGCTGCAGACACTTAAGTCACTTAAGGCCGGACAGCTTCCTGAGAAGGGGCTGTATGTGACAATGCACATGTCTGAGTCAGTTGCTTCAGACATTTTCTAGAACCTTCCCTGGCATTCAGGTTAGGGTGAGGGGTAGGGTATAGGGTAACAGCTTCTGCCAACTTATACTGGCAACCCTTCACATACTGTAGAAACAAACACATACACACACACACACACACACAGAGAAAACACACACACACACACACAGACATAGCAGCAGACAGCATAAAGCAAAGTCATCCCACTTGTGATCAGAACACAGTTGTTTATTGTTTTTTACTGAACTAGGAGCATTTTAGGTGAAGGTAAGATTTAACATTGACTACAAAACTGATATATCACAGCAAGCAGGTAGGGAGACACAACCACACACTCACACACACTCACACACACACACACACAGATTCCCTCTTACATCACACAGTCAGTGCTCAAAGAGGACTACAGATAAAGAAACATCAGTACAGTCAGACAAAGTGAAGACTTGAACACAGAAACACTGAAACAAGTTGCAGGAACTAACATGCGAGAAACAGAAACTACACAGTGCTCCTTAAAGTTTTCACACTACCCTGAAATTAAATATGAATATATATATTAATGCCATACAACCCTGTAGTGACTCATTTCATTAATCAGACTTGTTACTGGGAATGTGTGGCGATGCTGTACTGTAGATATCAGAATGTAATTATTATCAATTTGAACTCAACGTCTTGTTTTTGCAAGATTAGAATCAAGTCTTCACTTGCAGTTTCTGTTCACATGGTCAATTGAGACCTTAAATAATTATTATGCGTAAACTTAATGAAAAAGTTGGAGTAATTCTATCTCCATCCTCTCTCCTCAGTAACAAATCTGAAAGTACTGGCTGGGTGACTTCATGGGGCTCTTGTGGCTGGAAGTGTCCTGGTGCGTGCTCTGGCTGGTCGTAGTCTTCTGCAGGTTCAGGGTCAAGGACGGGGCAGACCTCCTCTTCTCCGTCTTGCCGCCCCCCCTCGCCTGGGGGTTTCCAGGCGTCGCAGGGGGCCCGCTGCCTCCGGGCACCTTGGACGCCGTCTTGGTGGTCTCAGAAGATCCAGTCTTTCTTGCTTGGGGGCTCAGATAGATCTGCATAGTCACTAAGTGAAGTGGTGAAATGAGGTGAGGAGGTGGTGAGTGAAGAGACCGGAGAGGAGGGGAGGTGTGAGGGCAGATAGAGATGGGGTAACACAAAAAAAGACGTGAAAGTAAGGGCGCAGGGGAGAGGGAGGACACGCAAGTCATGGTGAGATGTGAGAAAAATGAGGGACGAGCATAAAATAACAACTCAAAAACAATGTCTCAATTTTACATGATGTTATAGATGATTTCCTGTATTGTCAGGGGCGAAGGCTACCTTTGCACTGTGTCACACGTCTGGTTCCTGCACCAAAATAATAGAAAACAATACATTAGTTTACATGCAGCAATTCCAGACTTCCTTTGTTCTTATGTCTCCACTCATCTCCTCTATTGAGGCTCGATCGGCAGCTGTTTCACATTCCTGTTATGAGGCTGCATGCTGCCAGTTACAGGAGGGAATATAAAAATAAGAATCAACTGCAGAGAACAAGAGACGGTTTCTCTCTTACCTGCACTTACTGCATCCTCCTTAGTCTTGCTGCTGCTGCCGCTGCTATAATGAGAAAGAGAGAGAGAGACAGGAATACTGAGTGTCTGTAAATCTGAAAAAGATTGAACAGGTGAAATGCATCAAATTGTAACAAGGTCCCGCATGAAAGCATCCGTTCAAACAGATAAGGACAACATGTTCATGTTAATAATTTTAACTTATTACTTGAAAAGGTTTACAGGCTCTAATGTTCAGGAAACACATCCTCAAACTGTCCGTTGCTGCAGCTCCTCTTTTCAGCCTCTGTCTGAAACGCATGTTTTGAGTTCCTGTCTCTCTTTGAGGCCCCCTCCCGATAAAGCCCAGTCTTTCATAATATTGCATTTTAGGTGCTTCATTTCAAGACTTGAAAGACTGCAGAGTTTCTACACACACAAAAAAAAAACCTCTTTAACACACTAGAAGAAAGGAAAACATCTACAGTTCCGAAGAATGAATCCTCATCTTACACACAGTAGGATCTTGGGTTTGTAAATAACCATGATTTATTTTAGATAATTGATTGGAACCTGATCAGTAAGGAATAACTAAGCTGCCCCAAAATCAATAGAAAATTGATGTACATGGATCAGGAAGATACAATGAAGGATTTTAAGATGGTGAGACCATATCCTGAAACACCAGTTAGCTTAATAGACAGAAGATAACAGGCAGTTTTATTTTTACTGGACATATACGTTTTACTATGCAAAGAAGAGCTTCTCACCATTCCTTTTTACATGAGGAGGCTGCAGACGAGGGCCGTGATTTGGGCGTCTTACATGGGCTGTCCTTCACACTCCCTGCTGGGCTCTTCACACCACTGGAAGGAAAGGAACGAGCACTGTAAGAACATGGCTCTGTATATAAATATACACATTCTCTCTATATATAGGGAAAGGAAGAAATGGAGAGAATAAGAGAGTGGAGTGAGTCAGTCGTCATCAGCAGTGATGACGACACCTCCCCGCCTCCACGTCTTAACACTGGATGGACATTTTTAAGTGGATGGAGATTTAACTCTCTGTGCAATCATATCAGCGTTCCCCAGATATCCCAGCAGCAGCGGCACGTTCAGGCTCCACAGAGAGAAGCCATCACACTCCCTGGCTAATGCGATGTAATGACGGTATCATTCCAAAGGTAATTGAGAGGAAGAGTGGTGCCATAAATGGTTTGCTGCTTTATTGCTTTGAAATAAAGGCGAGTGTTGGAATAATTATTGAGAATCAATCCTGGATGAGGTGATGAGGGTGAAGCTGGAGAAGCTGAAGTGTGAGCTGCTTCATTTAACAGCTTTACATTAAGAGTGTACACAAAAGCTTCTTCATTGTTGTGTGTGTGACGGGGATGAGATGAATGCCAATGGGATTATTTTTCCCACATGAAATCAATCGTACATTTTAATATTTTTGTATTTTTACTGTGCAAATCCTGATAAAGATAACGTATATTTTTTAAAGATATCCCTCAGTAATAGTGATTAGAAAATAGATTAACATAAACAACATGAACTTCTGTTTGGATAGGAGAGAGTCTCATTAGATCCTATCACAGCCTCATGGTAGGACACTGTGCAGGGATGTTTAACCTGCGAGGTGGTGTGGGGCTGTAGTTCCTGGCTGTGGAGCTGGAGGGCAGCGTGGAGCTCTTCTTCAGGGAGGCAGAACTTGTGGAGACCATGGGATGCCTGGTGGGCAGAGCCAGAGAGACTGGCCTGGCTGTGGGGGAACATACAACATGTCGGGTGATGAATGTGTATTGTGATGATCTTATGAATAGTCTGTTTCACTCTTCTGCCAATGTAAATCCCCTTGCGATGTAGATTCTGAAAAGTGCTCTACAAATGAATTGTATTATTATTATTATTGTTGTTATTATTATTTTAGCTTGTTAAAGGTTGTAATTCCATGGTTAAATCGTATGTTTGTAGGGATTGTTGTTGCTGCTCTGTTTGTCGACTGAACAAATTAGACCCATTTTGGAATTTGAAATAATTGGAATTGGATTGTATACACATGTTTCTATACATACATATGAAGCATGTGAATAAGAACAATACAAGAAGCTAATGTAATCTTCTGGATTCTTTCCCAGTAAGTGGTCTGTTGTAGGTATAAATGCAATCAGTCAGATCCTTCCGATTTAAAAACACTGCACAAATAGTTTAAAAACAAATATTTTACTGTAACTTATTTCTTGTTTCTGTATTTGTGTACACTGAAAACATCATGTCTGTGGGGGATGATACACAGACAACTAAAGTAATTGTGATTATCCAATCACGCTGAGTGACTTTGCTCTCATTCAGGTGGATGCACTTGCAAAACAATGAGCGTCACCGCTTTAACTAATTCTTTTGATAAAAACAACAACGACCCATTAAAAAAAATCAATGTCCTCCAAATAAACAGTACAGGTCTACAAAATAAAAAAAAAAAAGAAGCTGTCCACATCGACACAAAACACGGATGCAGACAATCATCCACACACAGATCTTGGCTCACCTTTACCACCCGGCGCCCTCCTGCCTGCAGTGGCGGCGGCGGCAGCAGCCTGGTGCTCCTCAGAGATGTTGAGCCTCTTGAGGACGTCAGACAGCGCCATCTTCAACAGCTGGATCTCGTCTTCCTGCATCTGCATCCTCTGCTCCAGGTAGGTCAGTCGGTCAGCCACATCCAGACCACTGGCTGCAGAGCTGCGGTCATCTGGAGGAAAAAGAGAAAACAGCATGTTAGATAGGTCGGTCGGTAGAAAGGAAAGAAAAAAAGAAGGAAGGAAGGAAGGAAAGTTGAGGGATGGATAGATAGATAGATGGATAGATTGCGTCACATGTTTGAACCAGGACAAAGCTTTTCAATGATATTACATAACTGATAACAGGGTTAAAGAGGGTGACTCATCCATTACCTGCGTCCAAATCATCTCTCAGTATATTTCAATTAACAGATTTCACAGAGCAAAACAATGAGTGCTCACAAAACAAAACAGGAAAGACCCTGTAAACCAACTGCAGAGTGTGATGGTTACACACACATGAAGGGAAAGTTGCCAAGAAAGAAATGAATATGCAAGTGACTCATAGGGAAACCACACCATGGTTTGGTACGAGAAAATCTTGAGCTTGGAATTAAAGTAATCCCCTGCCCCTGTTTCGCTGTCTGCTCTTTTAAAACCTGTAATCTTGTGAAGGAATATAATAAAACACAAGAATATTACTTTTTCCTCTAAGCCAAATATTGGTTCAGGCATTATCCGCCGGATGAAATGCTACCATACCATAAACGCTCTTGTGTGAACAAAATATGAAAAGGAATAATCAGAGAAAGGAATAAGCTCTTAAGCATCTTCTGTTCGTGTAGCAGAAATCGTGTTAATGAGGTCACAGCACAGCTGGACACAGCAGATCATCCACAGTGTCATCACACAGCAGCGTGTAAACAAAGGCATATATGCAAAACACTCAGTACCCCGATGTAGTTTCTCTTTTTACACGCATCGATCATCACCAGCGACAGAAACAATAGTTCAGAGGGTGATACCATGGGAGACTCTGGAAGTCTGTGAGGGGTCAGGGGTCCTCTGCTGGCCGGACGGGCCTTCCACCACTGCTGCCACTGCCCCAGACGTCTTCCTCCTCTTCCTCTCCTCTCGCGAGCACACTCTCTTTCCTCCTCTGGCCCCGCTCAGATAGGCCTCCATCTGATTTTGATCCACTTGCCTGTGTCCACTAAGATCTCATCTCCGTTGCGCCGCGTATGTCACACACACACACCCACACACACAAAGAGATCTGCCTTTCTGGTCTTTCACCCGCCTCTGTTTACAGCATCCAAGACATCTGCCGCAGGAGATGAGGTGACTGATGATTTGATCCTCTCACATTTCCTCAGTGGTCGCCTCATACACTCTGGACGCAGTGATGTGTATGACAGGGCTTAAAGCTCCTCTGCTCAGGGTGTGTGCCTTGTGTAAAAGGTGGGGGGTGGGGCTGATAATGCTTAAAAACTCAGCAGTCGTCCAATTCAGGCTAAATTGTCTTTGCACGTGTGTTTGTGTGTACTTCTGTGTGTGGGGGTGTGTGTGTTTGTGTGAGTTCCGACTATGACGATAATCCCTCAGACTGAGCCTCTTTGACCCCGCCCCCTCACACAAATCCCATGTCAGAGTGAGACACAGAGAGGAAGCAGTAATAAACCTATGTTGTGGCCTGTTCTTGTGACGTGCTGTTGTAAACATCTTGTTCAGCCAAAGTGACACAGAGTCGACAACGCGTCACAGTGAAGATGAAGCAGAAAGAAAAACGCAGGTGCAGGTTATTTCTATGAAAGTGATGAATATATGGTTGAAACCAAAACCTAGCTAGTCAATATCAGCTGTGTGATAAGAACTACCCCAAATAATAGAAAACATCAACACTTTATTAGATGTGTTCTTTTTTTTTTTATTTAGTCTAGGTTGCATCGGCTAACATGGGAGAGGCAGGTCTGTATGACCTACACTCAAGCCAGCCACCAGGAGGCGATGGAGATGCTTTGGCTTCATCTTTGGGGAGCCGTGAAGTCGTCCATCTTTATAAACAGTCTGTGGTTGAAATAAATGGTTGTGTAATGGATAAATGATGAATAAATGTAAAGTATCTAAAATAACTATAAGTCAAAACGTATCGCAAACCACAACCATTATTATATCTCGAAATAGCCACTTTTTACGTCTCCAAATGCATGTTCTCTGGTGTTCAAACTGATTCATCCTCCCTCCCTCTATTCCCTCTATTAAACTGTGGAGATATGATGATCTGCTGTGGACTGGGGCTCTAATCTACGGAGCATGCGGCTGTAATCTGTCTCTCATTGAGAGTTGTGATCGTGTAGACCTGTGATTTTTCTGTGTCTCCTCTTGTCCTGGCCGTGACATCATCCTCGTGCCACCTCCACACACCCCATATGGGATTGGGATTAGAATAGCACATAATCCCGCTGCTGTAAAAGGGAATTAGCAGCCCAAAGCTCAATCACTGCACTAACTCATGCTACACAAAGGGAAGGCAGGCTCCCCAGATACCCCTATGCAACATTTTAACACGGACACACACATGAGTCTATTTCTGTGCCTGTGACTCACACACTCACATTCACACACGTGCACGAGAGTCAGGGCCTCAGCAGCAGCCTCAAAAACACCATTAGCCTGTTATACATGTTGGCTAAAATGAAAATACATCGCAGAGAAACAGTGGAGTGTTTTATTCTCCGCTCACAGATGGTGTTTCTTGAAAGAGGACGCAGCATCTGTCTGCTCACATCAGCACAACCCTGCACGGTGACACACACAGGCCACGTGGGCAGGAGCAATCCTTCACTTATTAGTCTACTGATACTAATATCCCCGGGGCCACAGGAGGCAGTACCCCCCTAAAATCTCCTCGGCCGAGCCACATTCCACACACCCACACACCGAGTGCGCCGCGTGTGATGCATCACACAGGTATGCAGGACTGCAGCTTAATTTAACCTGCCTGTTCAGTGCCGCTGTTAAAAAGCGGCGGTGAAGACAGATGGATTTACAGCCAATGCATTTCGGGAGGTTGTGACTTCCGTGATCTCAATTAAACCCGGGTTTGTACAATAAATTGTCAGCCTGAGGTTTTTTCGTGCTGTGTGAGTCACTGTGTTAATGGCATATATATTCCTCCAAGACTCACCTGTCATGGAATGTTTGAGTTTCATTTATTTTTAACTCACCAACCCCTCAAAATCTGCCTATTTCTTGAAAATAACATACCCAAAACCAACAGAGTAAATCTCTGCAACCACAGGCTCTATATTAAGTATACTAATATCAGTAGTATCAGTATATGTGTTGCAAGGTCAGAGAAAATGAAGACGAAATGCAACATAAATTAAAGATTTCATGTCTGATTTCTATTAAATTTTAGAACGAATGTCCCTTGTGAAATTATTCATTTGCCTCCCCAAACCTTTAGTAACCTATTGCAAAACATCTCAATTTAATGGCGGCCAAATTTCATTTGAATAAAGTGAAGCAGAGGAAAGTCAGACAGGTTCTAGTAGAGATGTAATCTCCAAAATGGCCCAACTTTAGCACCATGTGTGCATCTGAGATTTCATTTGCATGTCACTGTAAGTGTTTATTTCATCTGATAAAACAGTTTATGCTGTATAAGCTCCCTGAATACATCTGAACAGCTCTGTGTGTCGGGCCGCCAGTGACGCAAGAGCTGCCAGTGACAATATAACTTAGATCCGTTGAGTTTTTTTCTGCTGACAAAGCTTAAGCAACATAAATGAATCTGTTCAGAAGTGTGCAACCCACGGATGGTTATACATTCATATAGAGAACTATACAAAATGTTTTATAGTATCAGGTTTTTGGGTAATTAAACTTTTGAAGCGTAACTTATCAATGCTTTGAGTACCTCACACCAAATCTAACAAACTTATATAGTATTTTATATAGTTAATAAATCTTCTAATAAATGTAAATATTCATCACCATCATAACAATAATAAACTGTAATTGTTTGCACTTTCCTAAACAGTGTTACAAAGTGCTGACAAACAAAGGTAAAAAAAATAACAAAACAAATAGAAACAAGTAAATAAATAATGCCCCTCGGCCTTGTACCTGTCATGAAGTCGGTGTCCGGAGCCAGCAGTGAGTCGCTGTTGTAGCTCTCCTTCAGCGAGGGCCTCCTCAGCAGGCCGTGATCTGTCTCCTCCATCCCCAGGCCCTGGTCCACCAGCTCCTCCATGAGTGAGTCCCCCTCCACCGCTGTGCCCGCCGCCATGGTCCCTGACACACTCCGTCGATCTGCCTGAGTGAGTGAGCCTCAGGCTCCTGCTAAGTCTTGTACGCTTCACTGCTGAGATAATTCACCTTCCCTAAACCACCGGTGGACACCACCTCTCCTTTTCCCTCCCTCCCTCTCTCTCTCTCCCCCGCTGTGCAGGGAGAGGGTGATGTCACTCAGGGGACAGATTAAGGGCCTGTAAGCCATCTGAAGCTCAGGACAAGGCTAAGGGATCTGTGCTGTGCTGTGTGTCTCTTGTGCACATGGATGGATAATGAGAAAACAGGCCCCTGGGATCAGACGGGTTAAAGGCCCCCCCCCCCCATCCCTCCACTACAGGACCACTGAGCCTGAAAGAGATACAACAACCTGCCAACAATGTAATCATTTGTTGGCGTTTGTGTCTTGTTGTAGTTTTGTGTCCTGTTTTGTAACTTTGTGATCATTTATTGCCCCTTTTTGTCCTTTTTGACTCTGTAGTCATTTTGTGCCTCTTTTTGTCAGTTTTTATATTTTTGTAGAAAGTCTTTTCTCTCTTTATACTTATTTTGTGGACATTTTTTTCTTTCTCTTTGGGGTCCTTTTGTGCTTTTTGGGTAGTTATTTGTCCCTTTTTGTCACGTTTGAGACCGTTTTTTGTCTTTTTTGTCTTTGTCATGTATTTTGTGTCTCTTGGGTCGTTTTGAATACCTATGGTCTCTTCTTTGTAGTTTATTCCATTTCTGTCATTTTGAACCACTGTCATTTTTTTGCCTCTTTGGTAATTTTGCTTCCTTACTTATTATGTCCTGTATCTCAATGGTAATGTTGTGTATTGTTGTTTACATTTTGTAAATCTTCATGGTTTATTATGCTATGCTTCATTACCATTTCTTCATCTCTCTATATCTCAGTTTGTGTCCTTTCAGTAATTTTGTGTGTCTTTATACAGAAGCTGTGGTCGTCATGGTTAGGATGTTAGGGCCTCAGGGGTTCATGTTCCTTGTAGTCCTATTTGATAATCCATCTATATTTGTAGAGCATGTAGACGGGGGTCAGGAGCCCTTGGACAGGGCAAAGACTTTGACAATTAAGACCTCAAAATAACTTCCTGAAAGATAAGTTACATAACACCGCTGTCAGCAAACAAGCAGCTCCTGCTTCGAGGAGAGCAACGAGTAACAATAACACTGACCTGTGCGCTGAGAAAACACACACACTCCCGACAAAAACACACACACACAGCAGGGTGGGACCATGCAATTTGCTGTTGCACACAAAGTTGCAGCCGAGCACACAATTACACCACCCTGAAGAGCTTACATCAGGCTACCATCCGGCGTGTCCAGCCCTGGTGCACTGTAAGGATGATGAGATTCAGAGATTAGGGAGCACAACTTGATTAATTACAGTCATCAGGAGGACAATAAGCCGGACGTGGTAATTAGACCGACAGAGAAAGACAACAGGAGCAGATGAAAAGCCAGTTAGGTGATTGTGTCGGGTCTCCCCCGGTGTAAGCTGTTTTTCTGTCTATTTTGCATTCGCTGCTCCGATTCTTTCGCCAACAGATGCTTCTCTTTGCTGATCAGTCAGCGCCTCCTCGTCCCCATAGAGGAATTTAATTTGTTTCCTGTAATGTAAAAAAACTCAAATTTACTTTTCACTATTATTATTTTCCTGGTGTTTCATAAAAATCTGCAGATAAAAGATGATAACCGTGATCAAACGTATACAGGACATGCTGTGTGTAAACTTCCTGTTCCTCTCATTCTCATGTTTTCCCCCTCGGTTTTCATATTTGGTCTGTCTTCTCCTCACACTTCCTGTTGGTAATTAGGTAAATGCTGAGGTGGAACTATTTAGTATAAATGTGTGTTAATAAATGTAAATGTAAGCACAAATTTGGCCTGTTATTATCTAAAATCTAATTATGGATCCCTGTAGTACCTGTAAATACCCTGAACACAAACCCCTGTAGATTACATAGCTGTATATGCATGTGTGTCTTTCCTTGTCAAATAATTATGATAATCATATCAAATATATAATTATTAAACATATAATTATTTTCCTCTATCTCCACCAAAGCAATTCCAATGGAGCACCTTGCCACTACCTGACAACACACAGTATTCTACATACTAGACTTAAGCATAACCAATGAACAGATATTTTACCAGGCACAACCATCCTTTTAATCATTGAGTACATGCCTAGTTTTAACTGTAACTATAGAGAGACGCGCGTGCATGTGTGTGTCAGTGTGTGAGTTTCATGAGGTCTGAACAACAGACGAAGGCCACAGAGATAACAATTCTGCTGACAGAGGAGAAGAGACAGGGAATCATTGGAGTAAGACAGGAGAGAGTTCAAATCAATCTGCACACTGTAGCCTCAACATTTACAGATAACATGCCAGTGTATTGGTCCTGGGTTAGCTGGCTACAGAGGTCACAGTCTGACCCTGACCCCTGCATATAGTCTCACTACTGACCTCCTGTGGGTATTGTACTTAATAACAGCTGGTCTGTTGATTTCCTTTAGAACACATGCAATGAGAACAGTTTTAATACAGTATGATGTAATATAGAGATAGTTGATACATACACTGAAGCTAGCTCCACTGCAAAATAGTATTTAACCTGTTGGTTAAGGTCCTTCAAAGAGAAATAGGTGACCTTTAAAAATACTTGAAGCAATGTTGGAACAAGTTAACAGGTCATGTTTGAAGGAAGAGAAAAAAAAGACAGACACAATTTTCACAAAGGACTTAAAATTTATAAATATTCTTTGAATGGAACATTAAATCAGAGGGCTGTTATAATAATTCTTCCAACAAAAAAAATCCAAGCCATTTTCAGAGAGCATGACAAAGTGACAATATTCGGATACACACATCGCTTCTCTACTCCAAAAATATCTAGACTCTTTACTGTATATCCCCCGTTTGTCCAGGTATGTCAACAACAAGCATCAGCACAGACACAGAAAGCAGAATCTCATGGGTTGGTCGGACGCTTTTGTTTGGACTCACTGAGGGAACGCACTTCCTGTGTGGCATCAAAAGAAGGTCACCCAGCGTTTGACCCTGGCCACCAAACCATCTCCTGAGTGACGGCCCTGCCCTGCTGCCATGGCAACAAGGGATGCAGCTGGGTCCATGAAAAGCTGCTGGAAAATTAAGTTACATCAATAATAACATTCAGTCTGGTAAATGCTTTTAGCAGTGCTGACCAGACTTATGACTAACTCCAGGAAGTTCGCTCACAGTAGCCAAAAGATAGATATTCAAGGCCATAGAATGAGGGAGGGAATTGTTGGACAGCATTGGGACGTGGCCATGAGTCACACAGGAATTCCTGCCCTCTAGGGGCCAAACACCATCAATGCACATCTGGGAGAAAGGCAGTGGTGGCCAGCTGATGAGGACGGAGGGAGAAGCTGTTAACTAGATCCTTAATTTGATCTGCTCATTAAGTATATAAAAAATCCTAAATTTAATCTCAGCCCACTGCTAAACTTCCTCATTTTAATGACTTCCATAAGGGGCTGTAGGAGATTTTTTTGTGTGAAGGAAGATGCATCTTAAATTTGATGTAATAAATCCAATAAAAAAAAAAAAAACTTCCACAGCCACATCAATATGTTGTTTAGACCCTTTCTTTTTTAGGCCGCTATGAGAACTTGACTTAACTTATGCACAAAATTATTTAAAATATAATTATGAAACAAATAAAAGCTAAAACACCCTCTCCTGCTCTCACAAATAAAGGCTATCCTTGTCCCTTATTCCTGACTCAAATTGAAAAATATAATATTGAGCTAAATTCAGAGAAGTTAAACAAGGATGTTAAGTCATTGTCAATTTAATGACTTCAATGAGGAGGGAGATTTACTTGTGTTGGGAAGGGGAGACAAATCATCTATTTTTTTACATATTTATCTTTGTCCCTTCCTTTTGAGAAACCTAAAAAATGGCTTTCAATTGAAAAAATATAATTATGTAACAAAGGGAAGTTTAGTCACCCTCTCCTGCTCCACAAAAATAATACAGACTACACTTGCTGAGCAAAAATAAAGATTAAAACTTCTTCTGACTGCATCATCCTCAGTACTAATTTTCCCACAGTCCCAACATTGGGCTTAACTAAGAAAAGCAAACTAGACCTGGAGATCAGAGGACGTCCCATCCTGTCTCAGGTGTACCGTTGCCCTGATAGGACGAACTGATAAAAGTTCAGGTGACCACATCGCCACTGAATTCTCCCAACTGTTGCACTTAAAGGTCGGTCAAGGTGAGCAGGAGAGCTTGAAGTCCCAGAGGCCTCAGGTCAGTATCTCAAACAGGGAATCTGATCAAATGTTCAAATTTGTGTCGACTTCTGCTCTCCTATCTGTCAGAGCGCGATATGGGTCTGGTCTCCAGCCCCCGACAGCAAAACGACAACATTTACATCTCCGTCGACAACCACCGCGCTAATCATTTAATCTCTAAACTCTATAAATTACAAATAAACAGAAATCATTTCAATCCTGGAGAACAAAGAAACAAGATATAGTTCATCAATTAGACACAATATTTCCAAATAAGTTAAATTTAAATCTTAATATATTGTACTGTTTACTCCATTTAAATATTTTTTTTTCTTACTTTAAATATAACTATTACAGATCTTGCAAAAATACTACGCTGTGCATTGGCTGTCTGCTTGTTTTAAAGAGTGCCCAGTGCTTCCTGGATTCAGATATGTACACTTCAATAGAAATTGGCAGGAAGGGGATTTTCCTCACTGCTTTTTATCTACAGCCTCAGATTAAACGACGGCATCGGCTCCCTTCGTTCTGCTCTTCTTTTTCATTTGGTCAAATCTCAATTAACGCTCTGATGATTTTAAAACTAATTTGTTATACAGAAATAAATAATAATGCATATTCTTTTCTTGATCTTTTTTTAAGTTCACTTTCCAAAAATAGCAAGTCTAAAAATATATTGCATATGCCATCTTAGGAAATCGACATAATAAAATATTCTTAATAAGGAGAAATTGTAAAGTAGGAGAATATATATATATATATATATATATTACTTCTTTGAAGAATCTGGGCTTTTTAATAGAAACCAGGAAAAAACAACGTATTGAGCAGGATTTGATTTTGGGATCAGTGTGTCATGTTGCTCGAATAGAGAGAAAGTTAAAGATGGCTTTAAAGTGTTGGAAATTATTACTGCTCGTCCAATAACGTTGAAATTCAGGGCATTTGCTGTGCAGTAAAGCAATCGGGTAATCGTTATTTGTTTAAAGGTACACACACTCCAACTCTATTTGCTGAGTGACAGTAAAACACTTGCAGGTTCAAAAGGCAATGAAAGAGCTGCGGTGTGAAAAAGCCACCACGACTCAAATAAGTATAAAGCCCACCCCGACCCCCACCCGCAACCCACCCTTCAATCCAAACACACGTCTAACATGGTGCTATGTTTAACCCATAGGCTGTGCATAAAGATGGATGACAGCTCCCCAGATGTTACGCCAAAGTATCTCGAATGTCCTCTAGTGGTGGGCTGCAGTATAGGTCAAACACCCCACCCTCTCCATGTGAGTGAATGAATCAAATTAAAAAGTCAAATAAATTAAGTTCATGATTGTTTCTGTAAAATTAGGTAGTTCTTTGTTCATTTCCCCACTAAATTTGGTTTTAATTTGTTCTTCAATGCTATAAAAAGGGGGTGAAACGTCATGATTGACAGCTGAGTATGACTAGCGATTGGTCGAGCATGTGTATGACTAGCGATTGGTCGAGCATGTGTATGACTAGCGATTGGTCGAGCATGTGTATCTGCAGGCTCTCGCTACCACAGCTCAATTCCCTGATTGCTACCCCTAATGACATCATCAGCACAAAATGGCAGCGCTCATATTCAAGATATTTTGGCTTCGTTTGTGGATGGCGGGAGGAAGAGGAGACGTGTCGTCCATCTTTATCTACAGTCTGAGTCAGGCCTCATCCAGATCCCTTCCTGAAACCTCAGCACATCAACAGTGAGGATACATAATACATACATACATATATATATATTGTATATTTATATAAGTATGTCAGAGCTGATTTTTTAAAAATCTAATGGAATGACTAGTAATATACATATACTGTAAATGTATACTGTTTATATTCCATGGGATTCAACAGGTTGTGCATCAGGTAACATGACAAACACACTGGCCAACTCCTCTACTGGGGAAATCATCAAAATATACAGTTTGCACTGACAAAAGCAGCCATGACATCGTAACCATTTCCTTCTCTACAAAACACACACACACAGACCCACACACACACACACACACACACACATACGCACATTGATAATGATAAACATTATGTTTCCCCAGGACGATGTTAGTAGCTAGAACAAAAAGGAAAAAAAGAATGTTTGTCGTAATAAAGGAATGGATTAGTGCAATATAATAAGGGAACGAGGGCAGAGGTGCTGAAGAGAGGAAGAAGTGCGAGGGAGGAGACGGGGACTCTGGCTTGTGTGACATCCTTTGGTTTGTCTTTGGGGAAAGAGGAGGAGGAGGAGGAGGAGCAGGAGGAAGAAAAATCAGTATGGGTGTAGAATTAGAAGGGATAGAATAGACATTTCCCAGGTGTTGTGGCACTTCAGAACGCAGGTGAGCAGCTCGAGCAAAGCAGGTCGTCAACATGAAAAGGGCACTGGGTTTCTAACCAGTGTAGAGCTGCAACGATCAGTCGATAGAAGTCTAATTTATCCACTAGTTTCTTGATGATCTAATCTTCATTGAAGTCATTTCAAACTTTTTATGACGCAGACCATTTTTCACGAGTTTGATGCAATTTATCAACAAAACCATGAACAGATGATGAAAATACTTAGTTGCAGCCCTAAACTAGTGCATTTTCATGCCACGGCTGTCAATTGATCGGCAGCAAAATCCTACTTCTCGGGACAAGAGTAAATCCAATCTACCACTTCCTTATCGTATGTGGTGAGATTAGCTGCCTAATGTTCTACCTGCAAGTCATAAGGCAAGTCACAGGGAACAGCACATGTGAAAAAATATGACAATAAAAGAAAAGCAATGAACGATGGCCCTCCTCTTGATAAGCCTCCACAGGGCAGAGGAGGGTCTTGAATCTTTAGCAAGGGCTCTCTCTCTCCTTGCGAATCCTCTAAGATCCTATTTGGAACAAAGGCTTCTTCAGACAAGGGCTGTGGCTGTGAAGAAACAACAGTCTGGGGATCAACTGTGGTTTCATAGGCACAGTTTGGACTTCAAGGTTTGGGGTTCACAATATAAATCTAGGGGAAATGTAGTGTGTACAACAGTAAAACGAAAATAATAATCAGAATACCAGCAGGTCAACTTTCATAACCTGGCTAATAGGCCCAATGAGCTATGTAATATTGCGAGAATTCACATAGAAACCGAACTTGCAACACACCCAAGAGCACACAGTTTGCTGTCATGCACAATAAAGCATAAGACTGTAACTCCCTGTACTGTGGAGAACTGTGTGCTCCTAGTCAAGGAGCGCTGCACACGGCTCTATGATGAAAGGTGCAGCAAGTAGAAAGTAGATATCTTTTATGTTATTGTGAGTGTGTATAAAGATTTTGGTTCATTAGGAGACTGTGGCTGGATAAATTGGACTATGGCGGGTCGCCACAGTCTAAGCTAATCATGGGAAACACTGGTATTATTTTAAAACCCGTGAATCAGCCCAAACTGTGCCTGTGGTAATAGTTGAGTGTGTTTTCATTAGTAGAATCAGTTTAGAGCCATAACCCCAGGTTTAGATACTTTAATCTAGAGTTGAGTTTGGTAAGTAAAAGGTATTTCTCACATACCCTCTTCAGGTATTTTAATTTGAGAGGAGCGTCACTCAAGATGAAAATGTCAGTGTCGGTGAGCTGAATCACAAAGTAGAGAGGATGGTAGACGAGAGAGAGACCCACGTCCTCTAAAGCTGCTTGTTTGGTTTGATTGCCTGAAAGCCTACTAAAAAAGCATCACACACACCCACATTTATCCATTTATCCATACTGACAACCCTCGCTCTGCCACTCTCTCACACTGAGACAAACTCAAATCAGGGGAAATAAGACGACACTCTCCATTAGCTGCTACTCCACACTGGCTGGTTGAACACCGTTAACATCGAGCTGACAGTGCAGGCTTGTCTTCTCCAGAAGCACCTTAGAGGCAGACCATCCCTGAGCCATTGGTTTACAAATGGAACAAACATGATTGTTGTGCTAAGATGCTTTGGGGGAAATGCGGTCCTGACAGTAGCCAAGTCCAGTCTGGTGTTCAGCATTCCTGGCAGGCAAAGGGGAGGTGGAGACACAACCTTTTATGTAACCTCGGAGTGCTGTGGAAGCCAAAAAATCCAAGCTGATGGACGAAAAGTGCCCTCCTCACTGTTCCAAAGCAGGAAATATCGGTGGCCTGACAGAGACAGATTCATCTATCACATAGCAACCCCCCTCTGTAGTTGACTAAAGGGATCTGTGCTTCTTAAAAACACTATTTGCATCAACAACCCAACCCCGTCATCCCCCTTCCCTCTGACCGTGAGGTCCCCAGCAGAAAAGACCAGGGTGATTGCTCCTTCGGGACTTGATGATTAATTCATAGATGCGACAAACCCTCTTCCCTCTACTGCAGGTTCTTTAGAATGCGTCCGAAGCGGAAGTCGTAGACGTGCCGGCAGAGATACACCAGCTCGGGGTCAACGTCTGTGGGCACACAGCGGTGGGAGGGGGGGGCAAAGTCCGGGCGGCAGGGCACCATGCTGGTGCTGCCAGATAGCGCACCTTCGGCACGCCGCTTCACCAAGGCACAATATCTAGGAACGGAAACAGGAAAAAAAAAATCAACAGGTGACATTTAAAATCAAATATGTCCTCATGTTAGTAGGATTATCTGAAGAGTACAAGCAACAGAACTCGAAACAGATAGTTGGAAATGATTTCTAAGCAAATGTTCATGGCTCAGTGTTCCCCTCAAATTCCTTAACAGTTGCAGTGTCACCGATGTGTGATATGAAAGTCAGAAAAACAGTCTTCTGCATATCTCAGACGCTGAGGTGTTGATTAAAAGGAAAGACTTCTAAACAGACTTTCTGCTGACATATATTGCTGTGAGTGTGAGCATGTGTGAGTGTGAGCATGTGAGTACTTACCTACAGTACTGGGCTAGTGGGAGAACATAGCATCTGTCTTCTATGCAGGCCACACTATTTTCATCCTGATGCCGAGAGGCAAAAATCTCATTCTGAAAGCAACAGTGGGTGGACAGTGTCACATCAATACAAGTGTTTACTCTTGTGCGAGCTGAAGGCTGAAGAAATGACAAGGTTTTTTTTTACTATTGTGGGCACAGACAGAGTCATAATAGTTCATGCAGAACAGGACTGTTTCGGTGTGTTTCTACGCTTTGAGCCGAGATAAAACGCAAACACATAACCTAGGCTGTAAACATGAAAAGTGTTTCACTTGGAACACTTTCTCTTCTCTTATTCTGTCTGACTGAGGCAGAGGTATCATCACTGTGCTTACGCTAAAGACTTAACCAACTATTGACAGTTTCAGGTCTGTGAGAGAAAGATAATGATGTCTCCTGCAGCAGTCAGCGTCTAAATATTTGCGCTTAGACAAGCAATTCTGTTCAGCTCCTCGCACACAGTTTTCTGACATATCAGGACATCATCCCTCACTTATAAATAAATAATTTAAAATCACAATTTTAACAAAGCAGATCCATAAATATTCATGCAATCGACAGTACTTGCTTTGATCTGAGAGAATAATCTTTTCGGGCAAACTAAAATAAATAATATTTCAAATTAAAAACCATAATGTGAAAGCAAAGGACGGTATTTGTCTTAAACTGATTATTATCAAACTTACTCAACAGACCATATAATTCAATGTCTTTTCCCCCTGTCTTTCACAGTTTCCATGACCTTTGATCTTTAACCATCAAAATCCATTCATATTTTATCTTCTGATGCTTTTGCCAAATTTTAAAAGACATTCCCTTGAGGTTTTCTTGAAATATTGTATTCATGGGAAGTAATGGATGACACACACAGAAAACCAATAAAGCTAAATGCCTCCAGCCACAGCTGGAATGAAAATTACACTGTGAAATAAAATCATAGTAATTTAACATAAAAAAAGCTGCAAATGAATACAAATAACTTGCAGCATAATCTGCTTTAGTGAGAGAATAAGGAAAAACATTCTGAACATTTTTAATTATAACCAATTATTTCACAATGTTAAGTTTAGGTTATAAATAAAGTCTTCAAATGGATGTTTTTTCCATACTGTCTTACTTTTCAAATCAATATTACACCTTTGGGTCTCTGATAAAAATAAATAAAGTCCTGCAAAAGCATTATGTTAATTAACTGAGTTATATTAAATGTGACAATACTTTAATACTTAACATGTAGCAGTTTGTAACTTAACTACAGGTAAAGTGATTCGTGGAAGAGGACACAGAGTTTTTATGTAAGATGTGGCTGTTTTCCTGCTGAACTGTAATTTAACCAGTGGGGAAAATGGAGTCTTTGCTCTGCTCTATTCTAGCCTCACCTCACAGTGTGCGCTGGGATCTCGGCCTCCCTGGGTGTGCTCAGGTCGGTAGTACCAGAAAAGACTCATCATCAGCTCTCCTGAGGCAGCGAGTTGAGACGAACAAAGAAACACACAGAGGTTACAGGTAAACAACCCTTGGCCAGATACCACTTCAACCATCCATCCATGCTCAAAAAGAATCACATCTTAAATGATCTGCCCCCTCCTCTTCTCCTTTACCTGTTTTGGGGTCCTCCCACAGCGCTGATATCTTGGCAACATATGGGAGGGATTTCTTCCTGGGGCCCGATCGTAGCAGCACAGTGTCTCTGACATGTATCACTTCACCGTCCCTCTCCACTCCTTCATAACACTGCCGCAGGGCCGTCTCATCCTCCCCCTGCGACAGACAAATACACAACGAAAAGGACCCATATAATTATCTTTATAGGGAAAATGTATTTCTTGAGTTCACGGTTACCTTTCACCTCCAAATTTAAACCAGCTCCCACTTGTGCCTAATTGAATGTTTGTGTCAAATTTGAGAAATCACGTTCACTTTAATGGGATGGATGGACAACTGAAAAAACTATGCCTCCAGCAACGGCTTTTGCTGATGCAGAGGCATAACAAAATAATGTGTCATAAAAAGCTGTTTGGTCAAAACACAATTATCTTCTCCCACACGAGCCGATTTCTTTTTTATTGCCAAGCAGCTGTGTGGATGCTGAGTTTTCTACTAACAGGGTGATATCATGTAACGGTATACAAGAGAGTGAGAGAGACAACAAGACAAGAGGCTCTCTAATAGTAGATCATCTTAGTTGTACACAGACACATTCCCAAATAACGTACCGCAATGAAGACATCCCGCTCAGTGGGCATTCCAACAGTCCGCCAGCCGTTGGTGGCACGTCTCCGGCTGATTTTCTTATGTTTGGTGCTGGTCCAACTTGGCAAAGGTGATGACTGTTTCTGAGGCAGCCGTGTTCGACCTATGGACAGAGAGTCGTTGGAGGGCTTGGTGCTCTGAGAGCATTCCCTGGCCAGCTTTAACCTGGCCTGGGGCTGGTCCCGCCCAGACAGGGGGCTCAGCAGGTGGGGTTTAGTCTGGGTGGAAGTGGGCACACTGGAGAGAGGGCAGCTGGAGATGGGCAGGGATGGTGATACCAGAAGGGAGGAGCTGTGGTCACCCTGAGGGGAGGCGTAACCCTCTGGAAAGGTAAAAGATTAAAATAACACTTAAGACATAAAAACAAGAAATGCATTACCACTCTCCACTCTGTGGACTATACCCTTTTTGCACATAATGGCAGCATAAATGGGACTTAAGGCACAAATCCTTTGATTTTCAAAAGGTGCTGAGCATAACTGATCATGGTCCTGAATGGTGGGCCGAGCAAAGAAGATCAAAATATAGTTACTGACGATAATGCACATTGACGTCGTTAGCCAAATGCCTATAAACTGAACAAAGAAGAAGACCAGTAGCTAATAGTGGATTATGTTAGCTTGTGTTAACAAAATTAAGTTCATTTATTGCTGCTATTCAGCAAAGGTTACACTAACTTTAAAATAGCAAAAATATATAATTGACCTAAAAAATAACCTGCTTCTCTTATCTTATTCATCAGTCCCTTATATATGTACTGTATGAACACATTACATATTAGCCTCTTTATCGAGAAACATCTGAGCCAGAGCCTTGAGCTATGGACAACAAAAAAGGCAACAACAAAATGAGATATTCACACTTGTTCGACAACATAACTTGCTCTAGGCACATTCAACAACAAAGGAATCTTAAGTTCTGCAAGTAATATCTAAATCCAAGCATAACACAAGGGTAAGGGTTTCTTTTATAACAGCTGTGCAAAGAGGGCTTAAGGTGAATGAATCAAAGACGAAAAAATAACAATGAATTAGCCATAATTTTGGGGAAATGCTCAACCTGCTCCACATCTTACTGAAAAACGCTAATTGCGGCAGTTGCAACACTCTTGGGAATAATTGGTCATCATAACACTATTTACTGAAGTTAGACAAATCTTGTTGAGTTGGTCAGTACAGATAGTGCTTTTCTTTTGTAGGTCGCATTAGCTCACCTGTTTTGATGCTGTGTGTACATCCAGTGCATCCTGTGCTGAAAGAGCAACCCCGGCTGGTGACGGGAGGCATGGCTCTGTATGTGTAGCCATTGATCCCACAGGCATCACCATAACAGGGTGAAGCCACAGAGTTACAGTAGGCAGGGTGGGCCAGCCCTGAGCCGTGGGACATCCGTGAACCCAGAAGCTTGGAGCCAGTCATCCGGTTAGGGCACAGACTGGATGGGGAAAAGTTCAGAGGTTGTGGTGCCAGGGATTTTGATGTTGTTCCAGTGTGTGTCGGGTGGCCAATGTGGACGTAGTAGCTGGAGAAGCAGTGGTCAGCGGTGCAGAGGCAGGGGTGGGGGCTGAGGGTCAGGGCTGTGTGTGGATGGGAATGGGTCAGGGACGGTGAGGTTACGAGGCACTCGCGCTTCACAGGGGTCATGGCTGTGTTAAGAGGCTGTTCATCAGATTCTCGATAGGGCTGCTGACCCAGAAAGAAGGCCAAACGGTGGCAGTATTCTACTGAGCCCTCTGGTGGACAGCAGTAGTATGGGCTCAGTTCAGTTTCCAGTGGCTCCTCCTTCACTTGTTTTAGCGGGTATGCTAGCATGCTGCGTGACTGGTAGCCAGGTTTGGTCAGTCTGTGTGTGCAGTTGCTTGATTCCCACTCAACTTTCGGCTCAAAGTCCGCCTTCTCCTTGCAGGCTGTGCAACCGCTGTGTGGGGAGGGGGCCTTCTTTCCCTTCTGCTTTTGTGATCGCCCTTTGTGTTTGTGTTTGACTCTGGAGTCCTGTATTGGGATTGAGACTGCAGCCGGAGCCTTGCAGTCTGACGTGATAGTAGCTGTGGGTGCAGCCTTTAATCTCTGTTTACTGGTAGCAGAGGAGCTGGTTAACTTCAGCAGGGCTGCGGCATTGAGTCCAGCCAATCGTCTGGGGGCGGGAGCATTGAGACTCTCCTGACTCATCTCCCTGCGCTCATCAGCACGACTGACTTTGGCCCTCTTGAGTGGCTTAGAGCTTTGGCACAGTTCTCGTCTGTGAGATGAGGAGACTTTACTGATGTTACCTCGTGAGGTCTTCAGACCTCCGGGGACACTTCTGGTTGGATCTGCATCTGAGGAACCCCCTCCATTTGTGGGTTCTATCTGTCTCCTGGCCTGTTTGGCTGCTGGCTGAAGGTCAGAAGCCCTTTCAAGCAGTAGACTGTTCACTGCCTCAGCATTGAGAGAGGCCAGCCGGCGCTTGCGTGGTTGTAAGACATTAATACCCTCCCCATGACTTGAGCTAACTGACTTTGATTTGTTTTTTGGTGATCTCTTTGACTCTCTTCTTTCATTGCGTTTCCCTTTTTTCGATTTACTTTTGAGGGCTGAATGTCGGCGTGCATTGTTTCGTTTCCTTTCTTCAGAACTCTCTTTTTCACGTATGCTTTCCTCCAATCGGGTGAGGAGAACGTGGCAGCTGAGCCCCTCCTCACCTGAACCCCCAGCCCGCCCTCTCAAGGGATACAACTTCCTGTCCAATTTTTTGTCACGCCGTCGGTCGAGTTTCCTGTTCTGATCAGATTTGTCTTTTTTTCCTCTCTTACGAGTCATCTTCTTGCCCATTTCTTTCCCTTGTTTGGTGACGTCAATTATCTTCATTGTCCTTCCAAATCGGAGTGAGCGCTCAGGCCCAGTGCCGTCCATAGTGCCACCATGTGGCCCTGGAGGACAGTTGTCCCACCACTCAGCACTACTGCGGCTCTGCCTGAGGGAACCCTTCTGCCTTGCGTGAGTCATCACATGCTTCTCCTGGGGGCCTAGAGATAAGAGACCAGAAAGTGGTTAAAACCTAGTTTGTCCTTGTTTCACGAGCAATGCTCACAATCTGCAGAACAAGAACCAGTAATCTATAAAGAACTTCAATTCACAACCAAGGCTGTTAATTAGATCCATAGAGATGTGATTCAGTATTAACCATTAGCATTTTATAACATCTATGTACTTTTGTTTCTTATTATCACGCAGAAGATCTTACTTTTTTTTAATTGTCATTACTTAAAATTTAAAAAACTGTTTTTTTTTATATGTGGAAATAAGCGAGGCACAAAGAACATGAAAACAAGATTAAACGAAAAAGACACAAACATAACTAAGAAAATTATCTACCTAAGCCTTTAGTTTAGATTTAAATAGACAGCAACTTCTGGTTCAATAAAGAAGCCTAATGAGGAGTTAATTCAGCTGAATGCTTTGTAATCAATAGCTCCAGCTATTATACACCTGTTTCCTCTCATTACAATGTGCTTGTGTGGCCTTTTTATGTTGAATGGAAGAATCTGATACACTCTGTCATTCATTCACTGCGCTTGATGCCTTATCACCCGATGTGCACCCAGCATGTAAATCAAACCTTGTTAAGGCCAATTGTTTCGTCTGAAATATTGACTACAGGATTCACTACAGCATCCAACTCCACTGAGTAAAATAAGACAAAATAAACAAGCCGACTAAAAGCCCATTTAAACCAAGCCCATTTTGTACCTGTAATTTCATGGCATCGAATGACTCATTATCTCTATGTTACACAGAGGAATAGGATCTTTGCATACATCTTCAGCATGTTAGAGCATAAATATTCCCAAAGCTCATTGTAAAATCATTTAGTAATTAAATGTACAACCAGGCGCAGATAATTAGCTTGGGAGTTTTTTCATGGGAAAAAAAGAAGAAAAAAACAGAGAATATAAGTTAGAGCTGTGTATAGCTATAGTGAAGATCATAAGGAGTTATTGTCTTCCTGATGAGAAGGGGAAACTTGTTTAGACCAAGATCTGCATTCAAAACTGTGCTTACACTGCCGCTCCCTAGAGAAAACCCCAAATAGAACTATATTTTCTATCATTCAACATTCATTTTCTAAATCAAACTGTTCTTTTCCAAACTCACAAGACTACCAATCTCCCATCCCATAATTAGCTATAACATTTTGGGTAATTAATACGGTTCATGAAATCCCCTCTTAAAGAGTATTGACATGCATATTTACAGCAGTGCTTCTAATCTCTAAAAAGACCACATTTGTGAGGTTTTTCCTCAATGGAGCTTGAAATATTCAGTCATACCAAGTCTTATCATAGCTTTTTAATGTTTCCTAATTCTTTCCGTATGCAGTAGCACTTCTGACTTACGGGACAGGGCATCTGTTCAGACTAGCGTGGCTGTGTACGGCACTGAGAGGCCGGATGCACATTACTCTGCAGTTTAATCACATTCAAGACCGGAGATTTTGGCACAACCGACAACTGGTAGGCAGCCGAACCCCGACAAGATGTTTGATTTTGTCTCGTCTGAGGGCTTGTGCATTTCAAAGGTGCCATTATCTCCAGGGCTAATGATAATTGAAGCAATTTGAGATTTCTTATTTAGTCTGATTAATTATTAATAAATTGATGAACAACTTAAATAGGAAGAAGCAGCCTTGTGTCTGGATCCACTGCGATTAATAGGATGCACTTCACATAACACTAAATACAAGATTTACATGTAACTAATAGTTTCAAGACCTTGAAGCAACCACAAATATCATCATTATTTGACACTGATCTGCTCGGTGATGTGTGAACCTTCATCTCATCTCTGCTCTGTCACAGAACGCCCAACTCTCGACTGCACGTCACAGAGAAGATCTAATCAGTTTCATGGTGTGACCTTGCCGACTAGAACTGAAATTCAATACCTCAATGGCACCAAAACAATCTGAGGTGTTTCACTTCATGTTTAACAATCTAACTCTGCATTTGTATGTTAATTCAAAGTATTTCTCTGACATCCCATTCGATATTTCTACACAAAACTGCCCTACTTCAAAAGCCTTGAAACTTAGCTTTTATCGTTCCATAAAAAACATGATGGACAATTTTCCGGCAGCTTTTGTGGGACACTGCTCCGAGGTGTAGGAGAGCAAACACCAAAAGAAATAACCTGTAAGATATCATCTCAGGTGGCAGCGCACTGGTCAAATGGCAATTTGGCTCTTTAGAAACAGCTTGGCCCGGTGATCCTCAGGAAGTAATTTCACGTTTATAGCAAGATGAATGGCCCTGCGCTCTGTCTCTAATTGGTTAGAAAACAGATCATCAGTTCCTCTCTGAGCATCAAGCAGCCAGTTCACCAGGATCATGTTTTATGGTAAGACTTCTTCACACTGATGAGGATACGGTCAAAACAGCAACGAAAATTAGTTTCAATAATGACTCTTCAGAATCGGGACACGCAAATGATATTCAATTTGTCGACGGAAAAAGCCACACAAACACGAATGGCCAGTGGTCACTGGCCATAAATTCAATAGCCTTGGGTTTGCTAAACTGTGGATTGAGAAGTTATTTTTGAGTAAAGCGCGACATTGGCCTTTTACAGCCGCTGCTCAATACTGCTGGTAAAATTAATGACAGAATATTATTTTAAAAAGTAGACAAATCTTCCTTGAAACATGAAAACTTAAAAAAAAAAAAAACACAGCCTAGCCCTGGTTATTTTAAACCCTTTTTTATCCACTAATAACTTTATTATTCTTTGTGTAATGCAGACATCTTTTTCTAAAAATCCTTCAAAAAGAGACATCTCTGGGGACCTACCACTCGAGCAATGAAGGGTCACATATAGGTTACTTTTAAAGGATCAGAAACCACTGCATTAACCAACACATACACCCCTTCCAGTATAAAACTCAAACTCTGCTACAGCCACAAACACCTCCACCTCCACACCTGCAATTAATACTCCATCCACTTGTTGTTTTCCCTTCTTTTTTCTAATCTTCCTGGGTTTCCACTTGCAGGTGGCACACATCAAAAATAAATAGCCAGCCTGGGTAAAGGGAGCCCATCGGGTCAGAGTGAGAGGGCTCTTCTTTTGCATGCTCCGTGTCCCAGCTGCTGACGGGCAGGTTGAACTGGAGGCGTTGGCATGTTGAGGTTTTTTTTCTCTTTTTTTTTAAATCAAGAGCAGATAAAAGACGAGAAGAATTTCAAACATTAGCTGGCAGGGATTTTTCTTGTTTTCCTCCCAGACTTGCAGCCTTGAGCTTGATCTACATGCATTGAGGTGTCGGGGGGTTTGCATGCATGTACTTTACATCCACACCACATGCATACACATACACGCATGTATAAATGTGGCCGGGGAATACAGTAGGATGGGAAACAGTGCAGCTTGACGTAGCTTGCCCATCTGAAGTAGCCAGCCCAGGCTCTAAATATGGGCTGGAGAGGGGAGGGGGTGTCTACCAGAACACACACATACACACATCAAGCAAAAATAAAGGGCAGTCACCCCCCCACCCCCTCCTGATCACATTTACTTGACGGATCCCTCATCACCGACACGGCGGCTGTTCGGATCCCCGGTCCTGGTGGCGGAGCCCCGGGAGGACACGGCACGTAGCGGCAGCCCCTGCGAATCGCTTCTGGTGCACGAAGCGGAAAAAAATGGGCTCTGCGCTCCGCTCCTGGACGACTGGGCAGCCGGAGCAACTTCTAACATCCAAGGCCGAATAGCAGCGAGAAATAATAATAATTTCTAAATAATAAGAAGAAAAGGGAGAATGTCGCCACAACTTACGCGCAGACACGCTTCCCCGTCTCCTGCCCTGCCTCGCCTCGCCTGCCAGCCGGGGAGCCGTCGAACAAATCCGCGGCTCGGGAGGAGGAGGAGGTGCGGGAGAAGAGTCGGACTGGTGCGATGGCAGAGCTCCGTGAACTGGGAGAGCTGGGGAGGAGTGGAGGGAGGACGGTCGGTGGCGCTGCCTGCGAGATGAGTGTGTGTCAGTGTGTGTGCGTGCGTGCGCTCTTCCTGGTTAGGCTTCCACCGATCAGTAGGACAAACTTAATCCAGCCTTCCTGCTCGACACCCCGGTCCTCCGCTGACGGACAGGCAGCTGTGTGTTGTGGAGGGCTGCTCGGTCCGCGAGGAACTAAATATTCGCAGTAATCGAGGGAACTTGCCTCCAACACACGGAGCTAGTACATCAGGATGGATGTGACTGCCCCCCTCCTCCTCCTCCTCCTCCTCCCTTACGACGGCAGCCTCACCCTGTCATTCGACGTGACCGAGCCACGACCAGCCAACCACCGTCACACTCTTCAAACACCGTCCGGAGACGTTCATGTGGAGGTGAACGCGGAGGGAGGCCATTAAAACCGATATCAACAGTGTCCCATGTGGTGAGAGGGACACATGGTTTTTAAATGATCCCCATTGAACAAAGTTCTGACGACTTAATCTGCACGAGACTCAAGTGCAGTTCATAAACAGTAAGTAAACTGTAAGGGGTTAAAATAATATGCTTAAAAAAAACCCATTGAAATTCTTTAAACATATCCTGAGAGATTGGGTAGAGCTTATATCTCCGCCAAGGCCCAACAGTCCCCTTGAATTCAACTCAAGCCACACCAAGTTGTACAAATTCATTAAATATCAGGCCCCTAAACGTAGCTTATATTTTTTATCTTCAAGATCCATGAACGATTCCCTGAGAGACTGATGAAAATGTGGAAAAACACCCAATCTTGCAATGTTAAGGAAAGAGATTCCTGTATCTGCCACATTGCCTTTGCCAAAATGTAATGGATTCTTTCTTGGCCCATCGTCTATCCTTCCACCAAGTTCCGTGGAAATCCGTCAAGTAGTTTCTGCCCGATCCTGTTGACAAACCAGTCAACCAGCTGATAGGGGTTGACACAACCTCCTAAAGGTAACAATACATATCCTAACTTATGTAGCTGACATTCATCATTAAACGGAGGATATATAGAATTAAACTCTTCATAAGCAGCTGGGGTTGGAAAGAAAAATGACCCAATTAGGCTGCAGATCAAGTTCAACATGTTCAGATGGGAGGACGCATTTATTCCCTCTACATGACCCAAGAAACACAAGCAAGCCCCATTGTGAATTGTTGGGTTGTGTCGTCTAACGACAACACAAGTGCTGACAGAGGCAGATTATATACACAAGCAGCAAAATCCCACTATAAAAGCTACTCAGAAGTAAAAAATCACTGTAAAGAAGTTTTATCACTAAAATATAAAGTGACATATGCATAGATTAACATGTAAGCATCAGTTTTGTGCTCTACCTGGTGGAAGTCAAGCTTATAAATAAAGTTTACAGCTTTATAACAGTCATATTAAAGAGGTTTAATAAAAGAGCTGTATTGAAATAGTGAGACAATAAGTCTACTCCTTCCTCTTGTCTTTATAGTCTATACAATGTTGTAATCATATAAATTTTTCAGTTTACATGTTTTTTTTTAGTATGTGGCCTTTACATAATACATTTTTAATGTATTCATTTAAATATATCTAGAAATACACACATTGTGTCAATATTTAAATGAAACTCAACACCGGTCTGTAAAACCTCAAATCCCAAAGGTAAATTCAGAGAACATGACCTCAGCATCCGCAACTAAAGCTACAGCGGCTACATAAATTGTTTATGTACTTTAATCTGTAAAGTAACCTGTAACTCGGCTATCAAATGAAATGTGAGAAAAGAGAAAAGTTCAATATTGTCCTTTGTGTGTAGTGGACAAGTGTAAAATATCACTGACAATATCCCAGAAGAGTGCAAACACCTCAGTGTAGTAGTAGGTATTGGAGTACTTAAGTTAATTTTCACCCCTGCTGACTGAGCACAGGGGTGAAGAAGTACAGGAAAGATTACTCAAGTTTTTGATGATGTAATCCATTACATGAAATAGAGTAAACTGCCTTTTGCCAGTTCATTGAGGATGGGTGGATCTAGAGTGGTGAGGGCTTGAGGCCACAGTGTATTGTCACACCTTTTTAATACGGTGCAGCGACTAATGTTTTGAAATGAAGCATGTCCTCATCACAGGAACAAAAGGCAGCAGCGGAGCTGATTAAATTATCTGCACCCTAATAGAAGTCCCCCATAGAACGGAAAAGTCCTGGGTGTTGCTCTCAGGCGGGTGTCTCCAGCTCTGGAGATAAAGCCAGTGGTTCAATCCCGGGCTCCTTCACGCTGCATGCTGAAGTGTCCTTGGGCAAGATACTGAGTCCCAATTAGCCTCTGGCAGCTGTGCTGTGTGTGAATGGTCTGTGATAAAAAAGCACAGCACTATTTGAATGTGTGTGAACAGGTGACTGTAGCTTGTACTCTGAAGCACTTAAAGATCGATAAGACTAAGAGAAATACTATATAAATACAGTCGATTCACCGTACTGCTCTACAGGAATGTTCACAAGTGCGTCATCATCTTACTCAGATGACTCATTTTTTGTTCCAGCACCCTATTCAAATGCAATAATTTCAAATCCTGCCTCTTGACCGCGTTTGATATGGATTTCGATACATTATTGAGCATATGTCAATTTAATAAAATATTTTATTATCATATTTACCCAGAATATTTAAAATTCAACAGTTACTAACTATTTTATTTGTCTTTCTTGTTTGAGGACCGGTACAGTTTAAGATCCACCTTTCTCAACACAATCTACCCCTGAAAAAAAAAACGGACTCTGAAACAGATAAGCACAAAGGCCTTGAGCTGCTCCCATACAGGCACCAAGCTTCTGAGATCCTCCGGAGAAATACACATAAAAAAACGCAGTTGTCCAACTGACAGCTTTCGGACTTTCTCAGGCCAGACCTCTAGTTTTAAGTCTGCAGCAGGAGATCCTCCGCAGGATTCACCGTGAGCATAATGAAATTAACAAATATCTCTATGAAAAAGTGGTGTCATACACCTAGAAGAGACCGACGAAGATGTCAAGAGCTTTAGGTGATAAGAGCCGATGCCAGTGTCTATGTGCTGTAAACAAAAATCGAATTAGTTAAAATAATTAATACGTTTTTGTCCTGCCTCTGTCTGCTGCACCACTGAGATGTCTGTGTTGTTGTGAACATGTTTGAGCAAAGAATCTCCAGCTGTGCTCTTCATGTGTTAAAGGCGAATTTCGAAAAAGCCTCCAGACCAAATTTTCCGAAGATCCTATGGAGGTCATGTCTGAAAACAGCTTTTGTTTCTCTGCTTGTTAAAGAAATTTAAATACTATTGATTATCATAATTAAAAGTATAAAAGTATTAGTTTTAATTTCACCTGGCCTGTGTAGAGCAGCAAATTATCTTTAACCCCTTTCACTCTCGGTTTGAGTTATTTATTGTAAGAGGTTATATAATTTAAAGAATCTAAACTTGCCACCAGTGAAGAAAGCCAGTCTGCTACCAATCCAAACCCAGACTATTTTTAATGACAAGACCTAGTGATGAAAGAGCTTTGATTATACACGTACGGCCTTATTTAATGAAAGAGTTGAATACACAGTTATTACTTTGACACTCAACCCTCATAATCTACATTCCCAGTACAAAATACTCGTCTGTAAATACTTCTCAGGGAAGGAAGGCTGTGGTCAGTCTGGATTCATGGCGATAACAATCGTTTCTAATAGGGACCAGTTTTTATGGCATGGAAACATCCACAGAAACCTCTAATACATCCTTATGTTCAGAATGTTCTTAAAATTCATATTCCCCAAGACCACAGGAATTCGGTTCTTACTAAATGATTTCGCAGGAGATGCTTTACCATCCAATGTTCTGCGCCAGCAAAGGAAGCTGTGGTGTTGAAAGGAAAGCATGTGGAGGTCATGCGCTCAGCTTGGACACTGGTCATCTGAGTTTAAGCCACATCGCAGAACAACTATCGATGTCTGGGTTGGGGTTAGGGTTAGGGTTCATATTTTGAACAGACATGTGCGGAAGAGACCAAACACTTAAAGTAGAGCAATATATCTATTTTACACCAAAAGTCACAGGGTTTTTAAATAAAGGTAAACCTATTAAAAAAAAAAAAAGAAGCAGTTTGACTCCTTTCCCATTACCAGTAGAAGAGTTTGCCTTTCTGTTTTTATCCCGGGTGTGTTTGAGGTCCCGAGTGCAGACAACTGAGGCGTTCTCTCTCACCTTGCTCTTTTGACTAAGAAGCGTGTTCACCCGGGTGTCATGTTTCCATCACACTCCAATGGAGCTGTTCCGATAAGAACCTGTGTCTACTGCAGAGTCATTTGACCCGGGACTGAATGCTGATCATATCCATTCACATTGCAGACAAAGGCCACATGTTAGTGTGATGTAGAGGATTCTTTTTAAAGAGTGGAAAAGAAGATTGGACTTAAATCCGTAAAGTGAACAGAAACACCAATCAATCGATATGTTTTGAACCATAAAGATGATAATTTCTACCTACATGTCACAAAACCTTATAAAAGGTGTAAAATGCAATAGGAATAATGATTGAAATGTTAAGAATTGTACCTAGGGCGGGATGATATGGCTGAAGATTATCTCAAGGTAAAAATGATCACATCAGGGTTAGGGGGTAATTATCATAGTGATAATGTCACATTTTTATTTCCATTAAGTTTAAAGACTCTTTTAGTTTCAAACACTTCTCTATTAGCAGAAAATTACTAACACTTAACGGACAGCAAATCAATTTTCATACCTGAGGTAAATCAATTAGAATCAGAAGCATCTTATCAACATATATAGTACTTTGTTATTTGAAAATCATACTGCAATAATGATCAATATTGTTATGTTATTGATATTGTTTAATTACCCAGTCCTGGATTAGCCAAAATCCAATATTTTTAGGTAAGTAAAGTTTATTTAATATAGCATTTAATGCATCTGAAGCCTAGTGTCCACAAAAGCTGAACTGGAGATGATAACTCTCGCTCTTATATCTTCCCAACTCGATTACTGTAATTCCCTTTTTACCTGCCTCAGCAAATGGTCCAGAACGCTGCTGCAAGGCTACTGACTGGATTCAGCAAGATGACCCATATCAAAGCCAGTCTATATTCTTTACATTGGCTTCGCATTAAATTCAGAAATCATTTTATGGTTCTCGTAAAATATAGAGAACTTCATGGCCAGGCACCTTTATACATGTCCTACCTGTTGCTACCATACATCATCAGCAGGTCCTCGGATCTGGACTTTCTAGTTGTCCCTCGCACACGATAAAAAGTTAAGGTGATATTTGCAATGACTAAAACATGATGGAATGTTTATTTTATGTTTAACTTTTACGTATGTACTCTTGTGAAGCACTTTGTGACTTGCTCTGTCAAAGGTGATACATATATTTTACCTACTTGCTATTTCACGCTATATAGACAAGGCTAAAATCAATGTTTTGTTTGAGGTGAGGGGTGGAGAACTGTGCACATGGAGCATGATTGTATTTACGTTTGATAGTTTACCATCACACACTTAGTGACACAAAAATGTAACGCGTAGCTGCCGTGAGTCTAGGTTTTGTTTATAGGTAATCGAGTGAACTGAGGGAGATGGATGGAGGGTGGAGAATTTGGATGATTGAAGCCGTTCTAAGCAATGTGAATCATCCCTGTGGGAGGAAAAATGCATGTTTGAACAGCCATTTTTCAAGTCTCCAGCTATCAAATGTTTTCAGCAAAGACAGATCGAGTTTTAGTTTGTTCATGAAGTGATTTACTTTAGAAACTATAACGACAGATACTCTAAAGCTGCCTTCAGACATGCAGCAAGGGGGGGGGGCTTCTAACCCCTGACAGACGCAACAATTTAAAGAAAGCAAAGGAAACAAATATTTCTTGGTGAAAAGCAGTGACACATACGTAGAAGACACCGACAAAGATGTCATGAGTTTTTGTGGTGAGAAGAGCCGGCCCCAGTGTCTGTGTGAAAATAGAGTTAATACGTCACTTCCGGTTTCTGTCTGCAACACCCGGCTGCTCCACCTCTTACCTGAAAAATGCGGAGGATTTATTGCTGTTGTGAATGAGTCTGTGCAGAGAACCGTCCACTGTGTTGTGCATGTGTGAAAGGCAAACTGCGGGTTAACTCCGTCGCCAATTCTCCGGATTTTACACGCAGGTCAAAACAGGTACAAACTGGGCTTCATCACCACTAACAACTTTACTTCAAAACAGAATATGACAGAAATCTATGTTTTCACGAAAAACAAACAAACTATCAATGAGTAACCTTCTATAGGGTTTATTTTCTCTGCACCCTAGATACATTTCAAAAGCACAATCACCTTCATGCAATGCCAGCGATTGTATGAAAAACTGAAGATTTATTTGAGCGAAACACTGAAGAGTGCTGATTATGAACTCATTCATGTATTGGTCGGCTGCAAACACTAAAGAAGTCCCCTCATATACGCAACCTCGTAAACATGCTTTTATTTAGAATGTATTGAAGGAAGAACAAGGTGAATATTTCGGTGTTTGTCCCACTTCTCAATGCCTTTTTAAACTGATCATCATCAGCGCTACTGTGAACCCCGAGCGTGGCGGGCAATCAAGAATTAATTCAATAATTAGGTCACAGCTTCTATAGTTAAAGGGCCACCATGGATTAATTATGAAATTAAACATATTGCCCCGTAAAAAAGGACAGAGTCACACACGTCAGGATTTCTCGTTATTTGCAAGATTGAGCACAGACACTCACAAGGTGCAGTGAAGTATGTAAAATAAAAAGCTTTATTCATGTAAGATAATTGAACTCATAAACTTGGTGTTTAGCTACAAGACTTCTCTAGAGCAATGAGAGGGAACAAACATAAACAAGCCACTTCCTACGAAACAAAGTGACTGTGACTTTAATCCCATCGCCTCTCCTTGGAAGGTTCTGATCAAACAGCCAATGTAAACACGTCGGTGCACAAGCTGCTTAAATAAGCGTTTATAAATAGTCAATAAACCTAAGAACTGATAATATTCCACAGAATTTATATTTTTCAAAGATTTAAAATGAACTGAGAGTAGGTTGTATCATATAGCATCATTAAATATAATACTGTAGATACACAATGTTGTTAAATAAAAAAATCACATACCCTCCTCCACACTGTACTTACATTACATATAACTGAAAACAGAAAGAAGCTTCTAGAGTTGCCCTCCCTAAAAATCCAATACTGTGTTATTTCTGTTGAACAGTGCAGAAAGTAAAATTGGCCTTTCCCACAGCTCCAGTGTTCCCTTCACTCTCAAAATGTTTTGCAGCGAGTTGCTTCGGTTTCTGGGCTGAACGGCTGCAACAGTGTGCAATGGTGTGTTTTCTTTCATTTGGTGCGTGTGTGTGTTACCCAATCAGCAGTCACATATATCCATAATTGTTTCTTAAGTTATCTACTGCTGCTTGGTGTTTGCATCAATGGAAGATATGTATGAAATCAATGGAAGCAGCTTTTCCAGAGAGCAAACACAGAGACTGTAGCATTAAGCTTATTCTGAAGAGCTAAAAATGCATTTAGCCCATTTCATCTACTGGCTAGATCCCTTCTTGGCATTCTTGAGGAAGGATGGCCTTCTCAGCTGCCATAGTTGCAACGCTTGCAAATCACAACAGAGCGTTAAACACACAGCTGATTACGTTTACATAAACACTTTGTGACATTTTGTCCTGGCTGAACGCAGTGTTTCTGATCACATTACCGATAGCTCTGCTCAGAAATCCATTTCATTATTAACACACGTGCTTTTCCTTCTGTCACATGTCAAAATGTCTGCTGAGAAAAAGACCCATTATAGCCAATGTATTAGAAACGATGCAAATGATGTTATAATGAACTGGTATAAAATAAATGAAACAAGTAAATACATTGACTAAGTTGTGGACCAACTACAAAGATGTTTATAATATCCAAAACAGGCTATTGGTCCAAAACCATTTCAAATGGCACCTTTTTCTTTGAGGATTTACACATTGAGATTTGTAAATTGGCAGAGATCCATTGCTAATCCACAGCTGATTGCCTTTACAGTAATGGCTCATTTATTAGTCTTGCTCGGCTATTTAACGACAGGTCTGAGGTGTGACCCATTAAAACACTTTTATATTAAGTTTTACGACATTTACAAAGGTTTAGTGAGGTGGGGTGCAGTCGTCCGCTGGATGGTTCTGAACGAGTGCAGCGTTGTGGAAGTATACGTCCGTCCACAACTCCGAAAGATTAATGATCAACTACAATAAACTGGGGAGTCAAAGAGTGGCCCGGCAGATCAGTTTCTTTTTCATCTACACTGCAGGAGAACCTCGTGGCAGAGCAGAAACATTAGACGTGGTGGGGGGGGGGGGGGGGAAGTTATTTACAACAGCGTGAACAAGGGAGAGAGGTTTATATACAGGCCGGGGGTGGCTGTTTATTAAAATTGTTCAATCAAGCATGAAAAATACAAGAATTAAATGTGTAGCTGAGGAAGTTCTCTTTTATGTCTGCTCTTCCTCTAACATTAAACCAACCTTTTATTAGTTAAGTAAATATACTTATTTATTTAATTAATTTCTGAACACCACATCTTCTCCACTACACTACATTACATGTTTTCCTTAACTACATTAAATGGACCATTGTGATTACCACATGCTTTTTCAAATTAGGATTTCACTTTTTTTTATGTGCCCAACAAAGACACATCTCCTCTAAAAAAAATGATCACAGGGTCTCAATGAAATAGCTGTCTGAGGCCCAACGAGGTGGACTTATCCTGCACTTCACAATAACGAAATAAAGATTTTAAATAAATAATTGAAATTTGTGTAAGAGAACTTTGTGTTTCACTGTTTTCATTTGCACACTCTCTTGTAAATAAAAAACTTACGTAAAGCACTTTGGCAGACATGTATTTTATGGTGCATGTACTGTACACACAAGAGCCTCCAGCCCCAGGAGGGTTATCTATGATGTCATAATGGCATCATCCGTTCATTGCCTTTGCCTTTATGACCTAATTGACAAACTATGATGTGGGCTAATTGCTCTGGCATATGTGAAGCATCTTCATTTACCTGAGCTACAGACCTGGGTTTTCGCCGCTATCCTTATTAGGACACTGTATTTATTTCCCACTATAGTGCAGCCTAACCTAAACCATGGAATTAAGTTTTTCCTCATTAAGTCTTTGGTTCCCATGCACCTCATGGGGACCAAAGCCTAGTCTTAATGAGGAAAAACGTAATTTCATGAACACCGAACTCAGTGTCTCTACTGGAAAAGGTGCTTAAGAGGCAAACAACGATTATACCCACACACCTCAGTTGGTCAGACCCTTAAAGGCCCAATATGGATCACACAAAAATTACAGCCCCAAGAAATGCCAAAGGCGATCAATAGCGTGACGTTTGTAACCCCTCATGCCTAAGTGTGTACCCCCCCCCCCCCCACACACACACACACACACTCACTCACTCTCTGGAGACTTGCTCTAACCTAAACTTGACTACTTGTCTAACCTTAATCTAGGCCTAACGCCTCACCTCACCCTAACCCCACTCTTTACCTAAACTTAACCTGACCTTTGACCTGACCTTAACCTAAACTGAATCCTTTTCCCACTCCTTTTCCCTAAACTTAACCCTTCACACAACCTTAACACAAACTGAACCCTTACCCCACTCTTAATCTAGACTTAACCTAACCCTGACCCTTCACCTACAATTAAAGCACGTCTTCATCTTGCGATGTAGATATTTACGTTATAGGGACTTGTTTGTGTCCCCATAACGGGACTGGGTTTAAGGTCCCCACATGAGTAATACATGGATCCCACGCACACGGACTGACATGCACGTGAACACAGCGCATCCACACAGCAGCCCATCATAATATCAGTTATCTCCGAGGCCATGTGTCACTATCACTGACCCTGTTTGAGTCTATTATGTGTCAGACAGGAGACTTTGGTGGAGGCTGCTGGTGGCACAGAGGGGGGCAGACAGAGGAGGGGGCTGGCTATGATCACACAGTGTAGGGCCAGTCCGACAGACAGAGTACCACTCCCTGGGAATCTCCTTCATCACCATGGCCATTATCTGCCTCCGCAACGTCCCCCACACAGCACTCAAATACAAATTGAACACGCCACACGGAGCAGAGGTGGCGATAGAACCACACGGGGAGCCGGGGAACGAGCCGCGGCCACTTACCGTAACGTAGCTGTGCGCGGCTGCCACCGTCTCCGTCTGCTTGTCAGCGGCGAGAGAGGAGCCGGAGTCCGGGCACCTTGTTTCCCCCACACGGCCACAGTAGGTGAGGCGAGTCCGCCCCGGCCGCCTGGTTATAGCCGACGCAGCTCCACTCCACTGGGGGAAATCAAGACGACTGTGGCCGAGGTTTCTCCTCCACACTCGGGGGGACCCCCTCGCTGTCGACGGGAGGGAGAGCGAACAACTCGCTGGAAGCAGAGGCAGCACTCCTCCCCGACGCAGGCAGGCGGAGGTTTCTCGGTTTTTACATCCGCTCCTCCTGCACCGACACGCGGCTGCGAGGCTCGAGAGAAGCCGCTGGAGACACACGCACGTCGCTGATATCCGTCTCTTGGCACCAACACACACGGCTGCTCTCAGTTTGCGCACCAGTCACTGTGTGTTTGCTGCTGAACAACAACTCGCAGCACACTGACGGACACACACACACACACACACACACACACACGGCGGCTCCTCCTGCCTCCCAAAGTCCACCAGCCTCCCAACCTCAACAAACTCTGCACAAGCGCCTTCAAGATATAAGTAACAAACGCGTTTTACATAACGAGCACATCCTCATCCTACTTCTGCGCTGGAGCATGTGATGGCAACATGGTGAGCCTTTTAAAGGCGTATCCACGCGTAACTGCGGCCAGGGGGGGGGGGGGGCTCTCTCTGGATCCACCCCCGGCTCACTTAGTGTGGTGGATGATGTGCTATGGTGTTAATTGGACACGGAGGTGGTGACTTGTCTTTTAGCCTGGAAGAACCTGCACATCAACACATGCGGTGTCCCTGAAAGGGGACCATGCCAACCACTGCAAGCAAGAGTCCAACAGGGATTCTTAACGAACGTACACACATTTAGGTCTTGTCACTTTCCTGCATAATCGTACATCTTCTAGTTCCAATAACATTTGTCTGTGTCTCTGTGTGTGGAAAGAATATCTGGCAAACCTTCTTGGCTACACTCTAGAAAATTTGCCCAAAACTAACCTTAAAGGGATAGTGGTGATCATTATCTAATCACCACTATGCTGATGGACTGGAGGTCGAAGTGTTTGAGTCCACAAAACACTGTTGGAGTTTCAGGGGTAAACAGCATTGCTGCCAAATCCAATACAATTGAAGTAACTGCCGACCACTTCTATAGACGTTAAAAAAACAAAACCCAAAAACTTAAAATGACTCCATACTGCTCCTACGGTGTCACCCAAGTTCCCATGGTGCGCGGTGGTTACACGGTAGCATCGCTTGTTCTGGTAGCAGCGCTGCACAGCTGCAGTTACTGCTGAGTGTCGCTAATGTCGTCACGTGCCCTTTGGGCAAGAGCATAGAAGCGCAAGCTTGTGCGGGAACATGAAAGCAGCTCCAGGCAGGAGGATAACAACGGACATTTAGGCTGAAAACATGGTGTAAAATCACGGCAAATATTTCATCCTCCCCTCCATCGGCTTAGTGGTGAGAAGATAATGAGGGATTTTTTGGTGAACTGTCCCTTTAACCTGAACTTCACCTGACCTTAATCTAAACCAAACCTAACCCTGTTGCACCATGTCGGACTGATGAACTGACCCGTGACAGGTGCTGATCTACGACCTCTGAAATAGCCTACATGCAATGTATGAAAACAATAACAGCAGTTAAGTTAATCAATCAAACTTATATGTGAACCACACGTGTGACCAGTAATAAAGCAAATTTAGTTTTATTTTATGAAAAACATTGATTATAAATAATGCATTGCAGATAAACCAGGTAGGATAAACAGAAATATAACTAACTTCACTCCGTACCATTGCCTGTTTTTACAAAAATCTCTGCAAACAATGTGTATAGCATACAACAATACAATACATGACAGCAGGTTGTAGAGCTGTTTGAGGAGGACTCACTTATAACAATTCTGATAACTCTGGAGTAACTCCAGAGCATCAATACAGGACAAGAGCACAGCCCATTCCAAACTGGCAGGATTAGAACAGACACTGCACAAAGTTACTGCTTAAGCAAGCAGCCAGGAGGCTTTGGAAGAGACATGGACACTGAGTGTATTCCTGTTGCATTATTCACTCTAAATGTTTAATGCTCACCGTGCAAACACTCACTTTTTCCACTTTTTAACAGAACAATATTCATTTCTGCCTGTGCAATTCATTGCTAATGTGCAACCCATTTCACTGCTCATATTCTCACATTGTACATATTTTATTTACACTGTATATATCACAGCACATTGCATGTTTACTTATTACTTTTCAGACATTTTGACTATGCTCTTTGCTGCTGTAACACTGCACATGTCCCTGTTGTAAGCCTAATAAAGGATTATCTTATCTTATTTTGTCTTATCAATAGTCCTGGGCCACTGCCAATGAAAGATTATTTGACGTGGACTTTTGAGTTTGGTCTGTGTCCCATCCACTAACATGGAGGAGGTAGAGGTCATGACCTATGCCGCAGCCAATCAAGTCATGTGCTCCATCTTTGTGTAAAGTCTATTGTCATACAAATTAGTGGTTGTATTACATGTTGGGAGTCTTAATATAAATTATGTGAATTGAAGTATCTTCTGTTAAGGAAATACTGTCTGGGGTAACAAATGGGGGTTTCAAATGCAGTGGCGAATGGGACACATTGTAAACTTAAATTTAAACCCAGGGTCAACAAGTTGGGTCCCAAACCCCCCCATTTTCCCTGTTTATCAGTTGTTTGCAGGTAATTATATTAATTTCCAAATGTCTTAAAATATGCACCATTAAAATGCAGCTTCAACTAAGGAGGATCCTGCAGTTATATCATGTCCACACCTATAATAGCTTTTGTGTCTAAACCAACAGATGTAAGACAGGATGCATTTCCTCTCATCTTCATTCACTTTCAAATTAAATTTAGATTTTGTGTCTCCATAACCTCAATTTACTCTCATAATTAACTTCACGGAGACGTTCTTCAAGCAGCTATGACTTCACCCCAAGTCAAACATGTTTGATATTTTCATTAACTGATAATTAAATGTAATTATTCCACCAAGCAATATAAATCTTGAATAGCAGCCAACAACCTGATTGGCAATTGTATTCTGCATGCTGCTGCTCCTGCATATTAATGTTTGATGACCCTTTAAGCAGCCTTGTGGCATTGTTGCTGCGGCTCAAGTCCAAGTTCAGATCTGACCTCAAATAGTCAAGGTCATTTGCAAGTTAATCCTTAATGCGTGAAGTCCAAGTCCAAATCTCCGCTTTGAATAATTTATGTAAAGAATATCTATAAATAAAAATAGTAGATATTTGGACTTGTCCTAGGAGACAAACCATGTGGTGTTTCTTTCCTTATTCACATTCAGATTTGTCAAGGCTTTCACTCAAAATACATCTTCTCTCTCTCAAATATCCTGTTGCATGTAAACTAGCTCTGCTCCTGCTCAAGACTGTTTATTGCACTCATATACTGCTATATCTGTAGATACCTGGCATTTGATTTAGAATTGAAGACATTATTTATAGCATCTATGTTTAAAATTGTATTCAATTTTATCTGTATGCATGTGTTTTTCCAATTTGATTGACGTTTTCTTTCTTCTTTTTTGTATTTTTGTTCTTACGTGGCTTTACTGTTATTATAACTTTTTAAATACATTCTACGGTATCTCATTGTCAGCATATTTATTTGCTTTATTTGTCAAGTCTGAAGTTCTTAAAACTGCACCAACCTGTATGAAGGGAGCTATACAGATAAAGATTGTGTGTGTGATTGATTGATTGATTGATTGATATACTACAAAGTCTTTACCTGAAGAAATAATGCACTCAAAATGAAAGAATGAAAGAACACACTCCATATAAAATAAATGAGAAAATTATAGCGAAATTCCATATAATCAGTGATTAAATGCAATGATTAATTTCAAAATTAACATCTGTGCGCAGTCAAAACATATCCAGTGATAAAATTATATTTCAATAAAAATGTGTATATTTCCCAGCCAATAGGATTATAAGGCCTCGGACTCTTCTGTAACTTAAATTGTAGATCAATGTAGACTACAACGTGAGGTCTGCTGAATATTTCCTTTGTCGCGTGCCTAAAAAATGGGAAAAATAAATAAAGTTTGCATAGGGTTGGGGGCTATTGTCTGACACCTTAGTGTGATTTCTATTACTATTAAACCTGTACATGCCATTTGATCGGGTTTCTGATTGCTAATTATTGGATGGTGAAAAAGGACTGAGCTGTCCAGGTTCATCGCGCAACACCCAGTTTAACCATAAACTGCCAATGTAGGGCTTATCCTTAATTACACATGCACAAACAAAGACACAGACACACACACACACTATACACACAGTGGGATTCACAATTAAGCTGAATCAGGATATGGGATGGTTGAAGAAAACAAATGCTAACTAGACAGTGGAAAAGAGGAAAAGAGGCAAGCTGGAACATGAACTGGTTCTGTGTCAACAGCAGGGTCCACAAGCTTCTGTCACACACACACAAAGACAGACAGCGAGACACTCACACACACATTAACACACACACACACAAACACACACACACAAAGACAGACATATGGTCAAGCCCAGACACATTGTTTTCTTTTTTTTCAATTCTGGACCTTATATTTTATCCCTAAAATAAGGAGATTATTATTCTAATGATCTATCACACTGACTATATTTGAATAGATGAGCAGTTTGTCTTCTCTCATATTGTATGATTACTGCCCCACTCTAAAACAGGAACAGGAAGTTCTAACCAGTACATCTGGATAGAAACCCAATTTACGTGAGCTCTGTGTCCTCTCTTTCTCTTTCTCCTCTCTCTTATATATATATATAGAGAGAGAGAGAGCTTTGACATAATCCCTCAACTTTCCTAAAATATTGAAAGAAACATTAGATTTAACATGCTTACAAATGGGTATTAGGTAGGGATGTTAAAAAAAAATGTAGTGGACATTGTCAATTGTGCATCATAAGTGTAGCATGTTAATTAAATCACAAAATGAAAACATTTGGTGGTAAATAATAAGTGTTGAAGGATATTCCTGTTCTCGCAGGAGTTGTATTCTGTGATGTCAGACACAAAGCTGGTCTCAAGATGAAGCTTCGAAAAGCTCCAAGGTAAAACTTTAATGAGTCCCGCCCTTCAATGTTTCCAGCATCCTCTTGTTCTCCTTCTCTCTATAATGAGCGCAACCAATCATCAATCGAGATTCTTGCCACCTTTCAGATCTTGATAACAAGGGTTTCTGGTCAGTGATGCAGCAAATCATAACCCTCTTGACTTCTGTGACAACAGCACAGAAGTGACTTTTTGCAGGGCGATCTAGCTCATTTTATAATAATGAGTGGATTTTCTGTCAACCTCCTCGGCTTGAGGATCTTCATTTCTTGCATAGGACTTGTGGGTAACGTATTTCTCATCCTCTCCATCCTTAAGACCAAGTTCTCCCGGGTGAAGTCCTTTGAGCTCTTTCTGCTGGGACTGGCCACGGCCAACCTGGAGGAGATTGTCATCATGAACATCTACGACACTGTTTTTCTTGAGGGTAACTTCATCATCACGATCACTTGGCCATGTCGCATTCTCAAGTTCCTGACTATGTTCGGGGAAATCAGCAGTATCCTCTTCACTGTCCTCATCAGCATCTTCCGCTACCAGAAGCTGCGAGACGCCAGCATGAGATCCAGTCTCCCGATCTGTCTGGACAGCATCAGGTCAGCGTGGTTGGTGAGCGGGGTTTGTGTGGCGCTCTCGTTGCTGCTCAGTCTCCCCATTTTTTTCATAAACATCCAAGGCTCTGCGGACAATACGACGAGAAACACAGGCAACTGCCCGCCAGACTCCTTTCAGTGTGGCAAACATTCCTGTCCCCTAATCAACCGCTTCTACAAATACCTGTTCATCCTGATGTGCAACCTGCTGCCTCTCATCATTGTCACAGGCACCGGCTGCCTCATCATCAAAGTGCTGCTGAGCCAGAGGAAGCGGGTGACGTCCGTGACGAGCGTGAGCATGTCGAGCCAGAACAGAAAGAAGGGTAAAGGTCCGGGGCTTCAGCGCAGCGTGATAGCTGTGCTGGCCGCTATGGGGTTGTTCCAAGTAGACTGGACTCTCTACCTGATCTTCCAGCTGGCTTTCTTCCCCACCGACCTTCCTTTTTGGGATGAAATGGAGTTCTTCATCTCAACTTCTTACACATCCATCAGTCCCTATATGTACGGGATAGGTAACAATCTGTTCTCTATCAAAAAGCTTATGAGGAAGTGATGGAGAGCCCCTCTTCAGGTCAGAATTATCAGATTTTTTAACTACATATTTTTGGGGGAATATAACTAATCAAATAGGTTTCTCATCATTGAAAATGTGTTTTATGATTTGACATTATATGCACAAATTATGTTAGGATGTTACGTTAGTCGCAAACCCTTTTTTCAGAGCTTCCGTGATGAAGTAATCTTTACTTCTTAATATTACAGCTTTTTCTGACAGTTGTATACCCTTAAAAATGTTCCTTTGGTGCAAATGGTTGTTTTGCAATTTTAAGAGTAGTTTTCAGTTTTTATGTGTTATTATTTGCTGTTTAAAGAGACTCTCTCAGCAGGAGGAGGACAAGAGAATCTCATGCGGTGAAAGTGTGACCTGAAATAATTTCTAGTCGCTGCTTCGCTCTGATAAACACAGACTCACGAGCTGCCTTTGGTTTTTCACTGCACTTGTGAACATAACAGCTGTGATTGGAAATTATCATTGCACTGTTGTGCATAAACCAACACGGCCTAAGTTGCTTCTTCTCCCACTCAGAACCAGCAGATTCATAACTTGACCCGTCACTTTCCATCATCTTCTACTGCGCTCTCACTGCCGTGTAAATACAGATTTCGTGGATAGGATTTGAAGCTGCGTGCATGGACGTGCGACTGAACTCTGAAGTGCTCAGCTCTTGACAACCTGTCCCATCCATTAACATTTTGTCATGTGACACGTCGCGTGCATGACACCTTTAACCTTACAGTTCAACCAACAAAATTATAAGATTCTGTTTTGACATTGGACAAAAAAAGGAGTCACTTAACAAGACCACTGTTAAAATGTTTAGACGCAAGTTCCATTTTATTCCTGAGGCTGGTTGTGATAAATGTATATATGTTTATAGAGATCTGGTTGATGGCAGGTTGATTGTAACACTGATAATATGAGGTCAGACAGGTCTCCCTTATAAAAATAACATGAGTAGAATCTGGGTTTTAAACGCGTGGTGATTGATTAAATATGTTATTATATCTTTTCACGGTCATTTAAAACTTGGTTTGACAGTTGTGACAGAACTCACAAAGGTCAAACAAGGTCTGTACACCATTTACTGTCTGTGCTGCCACTTCTGATTTTGAAATGACTGTAAATAGTTTATTGTTTGTTATGCAACAAAAAATGACAAAGAAGAATAAAAACGATAGTGATAAACTTCAGACTTTACACAATAAAGTAAATATTGTATAACCAATGCGAAACAAAAATTATTATTAATTTCGAATGTTCACAGCATTTTAAGTGTATTTTAAATGTAAATAGCTGTCTTGTGTTACAGTTGTGTGTGTGCGTGTGTGTCTGTGTGTGCGCGCACTTGTCAACCCCTGAGTTATTTTACCGTTTTATTAAATTGTGTAGTGATGAATTTATGTTTAATGTATGACAAATAATCTCATCAGCCCCGCACAATTTTGTGAAAATTGAAAAATACCCTGCAGTGGCTATGGAGTTATGCATATTTATGGGATTTTTACCAATTGTTTTTTTTTTTTTTCACACAGTTTATATGCAAAAGCGTTTCAAAGTCCACCCCCCGCGACGGAATACTTCGTTTATAAACTGTCAAAGCAGAATAACCCCACAGGTGTGATTATAGTTTCACTCCAGGACGAAGTGAACATGAGGTGTTGTCAGGAACAGACTGCAGCGCGTCACCACGAGACGTGCACGTGGGTCACAACCGATGGGTTCACATGGATTCTCCGCCACACTTCCTTGTCGCCATTAGACTCCGCCTCGTTGACATAAACATCACGTTACATTTGATATGGTGGTAATTTCGTCTTTTCATATGACAACGCTGGATAATAACACCACAGTGAATTCAACCGTTTCAGAAAATGCAAGGTACTTGTGTCTTTTAGTGGCACACGCGAGAAACGACCCAGATGTCATTATCTCACTATGCTGCGTGGTGTCGAACACAACAGCTGCCATGCACGCTCACCACATTTATTATAATTGTTTGCACCTTTCTCATGGAGGCATTGAATACATCTCAGCGCCCTCCTCTCCCCACCAATCAGAACAACGGTGGACAGACACCACCCTCAATCCACAAACACGTATGACACCCAGACAATTCTTTTTACATTGATACATTTTTCATCGACTCCGTCAGTTCGCTGATCCATTAAATTGGATGAATCATCTGGCAATATCGATGGTTGGTCGATTATTAATGTAAGGCATAATATTTAGTGTGGAAAATACAGCACAGTTATATATATATATATATATGTGTGTTTTTTTATTTGTGTATTTTAAACACCCTTGCCAACATTAAGTTCAGTTACGTCCAGCTGACATTTAAAAGAGTCATACAAAGTACATTTAAGGCCATATAACTTAAGCATAGTTGAATGTGTTGTTATAAATTAGAATACCATGTTAGTATAATATTTAAAATGAATCTAATCCCTGTGTACATAGTGTTTGTTTTCTTATGTTGTACAACAACGTTCAACTAGGTTACTGCAACCCAGTAAATAGCCACCTAATAATATGAAATGCTATATAACTTAGCCAATTGTTGTGTTTGTTTAGCCTGTAGGTGTTATATTCAAAATGTTTTGTAAAGGTACTTTCAAGCATATTTAGGAAAAATAATAATCAATAAGCGTTTATTATCTTCTTTAGTAAAGACTGCGAAAAACGTCAATATTGAGGTGACGGCATCCCAGTGAATAGCCACCACCCAACACCCACCATGGTATAACTTCTTGTCCATGGGTAGGAACTCTTACATGACAAAAGATCACTTGGTTATTTACATTCAGGTTGTTTCTCTCGTTATTATGCGACAGATGTTGGCACGACAGAAAGTTTGGGCCGATGTGCGATGTTTTTAATTTCTTTAACCCAGCGACTGCCGCCATGTTTGCGAGAGTCGCTGAGGTAAAAAACAGTGGGACTCACCGCAGTTTTGCGGCGTGTCCATGAAACACAGCGGTTATCGATTTAAATTGCGCAGGTCAGAGTTGACGATCGGCCGTGTGTCCGAGGAGAAAACACGTGGGCGATGTCGTAATTATTATATTTACGAACTAAATTAACATGGGCGGGGTGTTCTTTGCCGTTTTTACTCCGGACTGTGTCACGAGGAGAAAACAGGTCGTAAGAATCCTGCGGCGGGAGCGTGAGGATTGGCTGCGGGAGTGCAACCGCCATGGTGACCGCGTGACGTCACGACCCGAGAGCACGGATGTGTGTGTATATGTGTGTGTGAGGGACAGAGAGGAGTGTGTGTGTGTGAGAGAGGGGGAATGGAGATGTGATCGTCAAAGGTGAAACAAGTGAAGAGGAAGAGTCTCAGGTGCGTGTGTACGTGTGCGGGTCAATAGAACAACACGCACGCATCCTCGTGCAAACTTGTTGTCCTCTCCGGCTCGCGCACGGACTCCCGCTCTCCTCGCGCTGCTGGCGACCCGGGAACCACGCGCCATCGAGGAGAGAGAGCGAGAGGTGGGGGGGTGCTGATATACGTGCATGCGCCTTGACTCCTCCGCGTGCACGCTCGGGTCGGTCGGTCGATACGAGCACACACTGGCGTGGCTCTCGGCCTCCATTTGCCAGTTCGTGTTTATGTTCGAGGGACCGCGACGAGCCTCGTTACAACCGACAGGACGTGCAACAGTCGCCACTCTTCGCCGGGAACAGCGTCTCCGCCGCCGGCCACGAGGAGCTCCGACCGACGGTTGAAAGGTGAGGCGTCAGTGAAACCTGCAACTTTCCCCAACTTGCTGAGTGGAGGAGCGGACGGCCTTCCTCTCCTCTCCGCGCGTTGTTAAAGCGGGTGTTAAATAACTTAAACCACCAAACCGGCTTCATATTTGAATGGTTTACGTAGTTAACCGGAGAATAGTGGTGTCTTTGCGTTGTAAACACGCCCGTAGTAAGTCGCTCGGCCGGTTAACACCTTTTCCTCAGAGCCCAGCATCTGGGTGTTGGTGTGACCGTGTGGGATGAACCGCGGGGCAGAGAACAGGTTTCCTCGGTGGCACCTCCCGTCGTAGACGGAACTGAACGCGCGTGTGGTTCCTGAGGTGGGACCCCGAGCACAAGACGTGTTGGTGTTATCTGTAGTTAGAAAAACACAGGCCCCGTCCGAGCGTTCGAGCCATGTCCTCAGCTGAGTGATCTCTGCCAGGCCATTGGTCAGTCACACCGAAGAGGTCTCGCTGCTCGCTCCAGGAAGACAAAGTCCATTCCCTCACACGGCCAAGATAAATGATCAAACTGGGAAATTCTCACACCCTAAAGTCACTTGTCATTTTTAAAATGGAAGTAAAATCAGACGCATGTCACCGAATGGAGATTTTAAAGCATGCTAACCTAAGGGGGTAGTTACAGTTGTTCTCCTCCAGGGGCTTTACCCTGACCAGATTTAATTAAAAGTTGAATATTTTTATTGTGATTGTTATATATGTGTATGCAACATTTCAATGTATCAACCTACGGCCAGTGTCATGCCACTATGGCTGGGAATTAAAACATTAACAGACTAAATTTTTTATTATATATTGTACACAATGTATAACAATATTATCTTATTCATATAGCACTTTTTAAAACAAGTCACACAACTGAAACAAACAACTAAAAAAATATAAAGGACTAACAAAAAAGAAAAAGAAACCTAATCATCCAAACAACTCAGCCCACTCATAGTGTCATACCACACAACGGCTGGGCGATAAAACAATATCAATAATCGTTGTAATTATTTCCACCCCCTACTTATCCATCAATGTAAGAACAAGTCTCCACCAGCTTTTAAATGGATGAGTGATATCTCCCCCCCCCCCCCCCTTGTAAATAAATGATCATTCCTCCATTAGCAGCTAATTTATTTTTCAGGAGGGTATGGTCTGATCCTACTATTGCTCTGAAATGGTTTGATTCCCTATGTGATTCTTATTTGACGTACAGAGCTCTTCTATGAATCATGCAGATCAGATATCTTGAAACCTGTCCCCGATGCCTTTTTTATTTTACAGTCATACAGCTAGTAACCACAGAAACCGAGAGTCGGATGCCCACTAAATTTGTACCACATAGAAACAAGGCTTTGATATTGACTTTCGGGTTTCTTGGGTTGATATTTAGAGTAGTGCTGCACATTGTAGGTTGTACTAATTGCTGATCATTGTTTGCATTTGTTGATTAATCATTAGCAGCTTTGTCTTTCTGCCACTGTTTGCTCTTATTGATTGATTGATTAATTGCTTCTCTTAACTTCTGTAATCACAGAATTTAATATATATTTAATCTTTTTGCCTTGGATTTCTATGCTCTGTCTTGCCTGAGTATGTTAATATCTCTGTAATATATGTTGTACCTCCGGAGCGCCATTCTACTAAATGAATAACATTATTGTTCTTGTATCTTTTTTTTACGTTAGGCATTCAATGAAGTGGAATAAAAATATCCGTTGGTGATGCCGGCAACAGACTCTGAGCTCACGTCCATGGAGGACCCCCCTGTGGAGGATGAAAAGGGGGGCCTGACTGACGTCCCTCCATCAGCTACTCCTGCTGCCATCATTGCTTCACCTCCTTTTCCTGCCACTATGAATAATTTCACTGGTGAGACTGAGATCGAGAACAGAGCCGTGTCCATGGCAAGTCATGACTGCAGCTCGGCTCTCACCTCACCTGCTGAAGCTAGCCCAGCCAAGCCTGCAGTAACATCATCGAACACCCATGAAGGGACTGTTGAAACGAGCCCACCTACCTCAAACATAGCATCAGCCTCAGACTCTTTAAAATGCTCAGGGACAAATCTTGACAACATCCCAGACCCACTACCGTTGTCCAAGTGGCCATCCAGCACGTCTGGCGGTGCAGAACAGAAGCATGAATTTCCTGCTGTTCTAACTTTCAAAGGTGTCACTGTCTCTCTGGATAATAACAGCGTGTGGCAGCAGTTTAACAGCTGTGGAACTGAGATGATTCTCACAAAACAAGGACGACGCATGTTTCCGTACTGCCGGTATCATCTGACTGGCTTAGATCCCGAGGGCCACTACACTCTGGTCCTGTCCCTGGTTCCGTCTGACCAGTTCAAATACCGCTGGAACAGATCCCAGTGGGAGAGCAATGCAGCAGCAGAAAACCAGACCCAGGGTCTGATCCGAGCCTTTGCCCACCATTACGCAACTAGCAAAGGCTCGGTGTGGATGGGCGGCCTGGTTTCTTTCTACAAGCTCAAACTGACCAATAATTTCCAAGACCAGGACGGTCACATAATCCTACACTCCATGCATCGCTACATTCCAAGGCTACATGTGATACCTGTCCCAGAGGGAGTCACAACCACACCCGATAAGCCTGTGTTTATGGGGCCGGAAAGCATGACCTTCACTTTTCCACAAACTGAATTCATGGCTGTGACGACTTACCAGAACTTTCGGATCACGCAGCTGAAAATTAACCATAACCCGTTTGCAAAAGGCTTCAGGGAGGACGGACAAAACCCTCGTCTAGTCCGGGTCAGCGCAGAGGCTCAATCTATGGTAAAGATAGAAGCTCAGTTCAACGTGTTGGAGCCAAATGAAAGCAAAGAGGAGGCGGTGGATCTGAGGTAAGCTGCTGTTTTCTGATTTGGCCACTTTGTAACACATTCATATTACTCTTAGAAACTATTCAACAGTTTGCTTAGTCAGACCAGTTAAAGCGAGTTGTCATTATTAACCGAAAACAGGTTCAGTGTTTCAATCTGGATTATTTTTGGATTGTTATGCGGGTGCTGAACACACATACTGACTCACTGCTTTTAACTTATTATAACTACAGTATTCACTCAGTAAATCAACCCCAATAACATATTTTATAAATAATGAGTGAATTCTGGCAGTATAGAAACAATCAAATTTACAGAATGAGGACAACTTTAAAAACATCTAATTGAGGTATTTTAAGACCAACCACTCTATTGAGCAAGAACCTGTTACAGTCTTCACCAAAAAAAAATGTCATGTATTGAGTATAATATTCATATAACTTAAACCAGTATTTATTGCGATCCTGTTGCTTTACTTTACCGTTCCAGATAGAAAGCAATTTGCGCTGCACTGGCTGCTGCTTTCAGACCTTAATAGGTGTAGTTTGCGTCCTTTTTTTTGTTGAGAAATTTTCTTACAACAAGCTACCTGACTCTTAAAACACATCTGACATACCTACTTGATTTGAAATGGGTATCCATGGTACTGCTTCCCTTCTGTTGTCTTGATAGACACATAAACTCATGTCAGATTGTTCAGGGAATTTAGACAACAACAATATCATTTTTTCTCCATTGGGCATTCCGTACCCGACTGGAAGCTTCGTTTGTATTGGAGTGTTAGTCACAGCTTGCCTGAGAGCTCTCCAAGCTGTGTGCCACCCTATAAGCAAGCAATGAAAATGTCCTAGTGCTATTGAGAAGAATGGGTTTCAGAGTGCAGCAGTTCTTAATAAGATATAAGATCCAAATCAGACTGTGTTATGGTTACATGTATTAGCATCTAAGCCTTTTATTCAAGTATATGGACATGTATACATATACACGTGTAAAGTATAAGGAAAATGTGTGCCAACCAAACTACTGTAATTAGCTTGTCCAAATACCACCAACCCATGTATTACAAATCAATATATTTTTTATTAAAATCATCATTACATTTTTTAAACTTGTTCATGTTAACTATCAATAAATAATATTACCTTCAATGTATCTTACAGCACAAAGAATCGCGTCGTCCCTGCTTTGGTCTCAAATGGTCCGACTCGGCTGGTCCTGAAGCCCATAATGTCGACATCTTCTAATAAGAACCAATTTGTTCACTGCTTACGAGGCAAGCATGCTCTCGGTGAGCTTGTGCTTGTCGAAAAACATCCACTTCTGGAATCCGTGGAGGAAAACCTCGATAACATTGCAACCACTAAGTTGCAGCACAGCCTCGAAGCAATATCCACGACTCCCACTCCCTCAATGTCTACCCCGGAGTCATTGCCGAGGACCCGCAAGAGAAGGAAGAAGATAAACACACGTTGGGGGACTCGAGGAAGAGAGTGGAGGGCTGCAGCTAGCAGCTCTTCGAAGGTCGTCCACAGCCCGTCACTGACTGTCGCGTTGCAACCAGAGCTGGACAATGTCGAGGGCCTGTTGTTTGTGTCATTCACCTCAAAGGTAAAACCACAATAAATGACAAGCAAAGAATGCTCTGCAAATGTCAGCACAGCTCTGAAGATTTATTTAATATAATCCAGGTGTGGTTCCGCATCCAATGCGTTTGTTGACTTTTCTGTGAAGCTGCACACATTTCTGAAATTACATTTTGTTTATCTTTATCATTAGCATTATGAGTGGTCTGTGGTTTAAGTTCTGTAAATGGCTCTTTTTTTTTTTCATAGGAAGCTCTTGATGTTCACATCAGGAACAAGCCATCCGAAAGCACACCACCAGCATCTCCAGTTTCCCCAACGACTCAGGAACCACTAAAGCAAACAGGTGAACATAAAGAAATTGTCATTTGTTTACATGTTTTGATCTGTATTTGAACCTTTATTATACTGTTACAACCTAGTTTTATTGTACTTGACTAACATTGAAGCAAATGTTGTGCTTGTGTTGTGATTTGTTAACATTTCTCGTGTGTGTGTTTGTTTCAGAGGAGCTGACCCCAGCGACTGATGAGGAGAAGATCGTTCACAAGGAGGCTGTCCTGCTGCAGGACCTCAGAGTTTTCAAACACAGACAGGTCATCCATCCTGTGCTGCAGGAAGGTGAGTTCATACAAACACACAATCATCCCAGTGGTTGACCAGGATTTTACCCTATAAAAAGAATGTTATTATTTTCTGCCTCTGACTCCTTTCTGTCCTTTTATAGTTGGGTTGAAGCTGAGCTCTCTAAACCCGACCAAGTCTGTTGACTTGCAGTATGTGGGGGTTCATCTGCCTCTTCCTCCAGCGGATCTACCAAAACAAGAAAGCTCCACTGCGCTCTCTCTCTGTGGTAAGCTGGACAGATTTTTGACTGTTTGCAAACTTTATTTATGATATATTGTCGTTGTACACATAATTTGTCCGATTGTTACCATAATAAGAAATTGAGTAAAACAAGTAAACCCCAAGATTTAACTTTAACCTGTATAATAAAAGAGAAAATAGGATCATAAACCCTTAATCAAAAAGCCTCACCCTCAACTTCCTGACCAGTGTTGCACCCCAAGTCTCCAATTATACTTCCTGTTGGGATTAGATGAGATTAGAGCCCTGTATGACTGAAACAGTGGCTCAAGTAGTTTAAGAAAATAGCCTAGAAATAGTTTTTGAAGTTGAATGTCTTAGTTCCAAACACACCAGACAGAAATAAGAAACAAACAAGTCCGAAGGGTCTGGCTCTGTGCGGTTCCCAGGACACCTCCGCTTTGTTCTCATTGGATCGAAGTGTTCAGTTGATCAATGGACTAGATTTAACCCATTAAGACCTAAGGTGCTGAAACAAACGCAGCGTTAAGTCATTCTTAAGAACACAATTAAGTATTCACAGTGTTATTTACACCCATCCCCTGATAATTATACATTAATACAAACAGACAATAAAACAGAGGCAGTGGTTTATTGGAGTTCCAATCTTGTTCCCTTGTCACAGTTGTTTCTATCAAGGATTGCTGCTTAACATTTTCAGGATTTTCATTTCTGTCAATTTACACATTGTACTCTGCAATAATGAGAATAACTGTAGATAATCTGTTGCCTAAGTAGCACTTAAACCCCACACTGTGAAGCTTTTTTTATTAGTGTGCTTTGTCCTTTAACTGAAGACTAACATAGAATATCTCCTTCACAGAGAAAGGACTACCCTTCATCTCCAGGACAGGGAAGACAAGTGACGTGACAAAAATAAAAGGATGGAAAAACAAGTTCATAAAAAACAAAGAATCATCTTTTAACAGTGATGGTGAGGCTTGTTCCCCTTGTTGTAGTATCTGCTGTGTGCCTTTTATCATTCAGTGGGATTAGTATAGTCATTGTAATTACTAAAAGATTAACTGAACTGAAACCAGCTGAATATATTAGTGTCTGATTCATTATTCCCCATTGATAAATTAAAATCTCTTTATTCTTCCTCTCCAAAAGGATTACAAAAGAACCTATCTGCCTTCTGCAGCGACATGTTGGATGAGTACTTGGAAAGCGAAGCTAAGCAAATCAGTGAGCGGGCTGCTGCCTTCTCCACGTACCCAGAGGACTCAGTGACCTATCAGGTGCCGGCTAAAGGCTCCAGCTATGTGAAGACCTTGGACAGCATGCTCAAGCATCGGAAGCCTGCTCCCAACAAACCCTGCCCACTCTCCCACAAACCCAGACTCTACGCTGCCGTGACGTCACCTGCTCCTCCTCTTCCAAGCCCTGCCACACCCGTTCAAGCCAAATCTCCGTCCACACCGACAGATGCTGCAAATGCTGCTTCTGGGTCTAGTGCAGTTTCACACAGGTACACAAGAACATGTTAGTCTATGGTTTTATTTTATTTTAGTGCAGAAATTAGGCATACTGTTGTAAAACTATGAATAAGACCATTGTGGAACTGATGACTTAGAGTCCTTGACTCCTTGGTCAAAATTGATCTCAATTCACTTGGCTTGGCCGTGCATGCTGTTAGCGAGATTAGGTCGTGTAGCGAGGGTTATTTCCTAGTCTGCTACTTCATCTTGTCTTAAATAATGGAGTGTAAGTATTTCTGTGACCCTTTTTATATCTGTCGTACTTGACATAGTTGTTACATTTCATTCATTATGGTCTATAAGGTCCTATATTTAACTTGTTGCAACCTTGGGTTTCTGAGATGCAGTTATTTCATTTACTAATGCATTGCCTGTTGTAAACCTGCCTGTTTGGAATGGGCTTTTAACTCGGCCTTTGGTAAGGCTGGTTGCTGCTTTCTTGCTGAAATTGTAAACCTGCCCTGCAGTTATAGAGCGGCAGTCTACAGAAACCAAAACTGCGCCGCCCCCTCTGCACAAAGATCTGTTTATTCAAAGTTTGGTGACAGTCGACTCAGTCCACAGAACCGTAAACTTGCGTTGATGAGTCCGAGCCACCGCTGCTACAGAGTGCTGGTTAGGGCTGAACGATTTGGGAAAATAATCTAAATGCGATTTTTTTCACAAATATTGCGATTGCGATTTAATATGCGATTTTTTTATTTTATCCACAATATTAGATACATTTACTGTACAATATTTTCTTTCCCACATTTTTTTAACTGCTCATTACTGAAACAAGAACAACAAATCAGTGTGCATCTAATTAATTTAATCAAAGTCATTGTAAGTATAAACACAAGGCATGCACTTTTTATAACCTGTGTGCAAAATTTACCATCTTGAGATTTTTTTTTAATTATAGGTGTCTTACTGCTCCCAAGTCAGTAACATTTCCGGTGTTGGGAAGGATACTCTGAAAACGTATTCCGTTACAGAATACATGCCCAACCAATTTGAGTAACGTATTCTGAATACTTGGATTACTTCCACATTGAATTCATTTTGAAAGCAGCGTTGTTATAGTCAGTGGAGCAGCAGCAGTTTAAGCTCTGTGTCCGCGGATGCGGCGGGCCAGCTGGATGTGCTGGAAGGGCAGCTTGCGGATCAGCAGCTCCTTAGATCCCCGTTCATGTCCGGGTGGTCGTGCAGCGGTATGGAGGCGCCAGGCCTCTGCAGGAACACCCCCATGCTGAACACCACCGTCTCGCAGATGTGCATGTAGGTGACCGGGGGGCTCTGGAGCCCTGCCGCCCCGGAGCATGGCTTCCTTTTCCGGGTAGCGATTTTCAGGTCCGCCGCCCGCACCGCGGTCAGCAGCGGCATGAGCTCGCTCTGTGAGTCCGCCACGGCGGCCGAAGACTTTAGGACCCTGTATGTGATGCAGGCTTGCCTCGCTGTAGTCTTGGTCAGGGGAGTTTTGTGGTCCCGCGGCATTCTTGCTGCGGGTGAGGACAGCAGCCCAGTGCCCTACTCTCTGTCGCACGTTTTAATCGCGCACGTTGCGATTAGAAAATCGCGTTTTATCAAATCGCGATTAAATCGCAAATGCAATTAATCGTTCAGCCCTAGTGCTGGTCGCCTGTTTAATCAGATTTAATTAACGTTCAACATATTGTTTACCAAAAAATGTTAATTCACTTATCTACTCACCACTTTGCCTATGGGGGGGTGGGTGAAGTGGTTAAGTCCACTGAACACTTCTGGAGTCTCAGGGGTAAACTTTGTTGAAGCTGAGTCCAATACAACTGAAGTAACTGGTGATATCACTTCAGACGTAATAAAACAACATAAAAATCCTAACATGCCTGCATACTGCTCGTGTGGTTTCATATTCAACTTTTAACGTCATCCCATAAGCCCCCCCAAGTCCTTTACAACAAAAATATGTATCAACTTAACAAAAAGTGAATAAGAGAACTGTTCTTGAAATGGCCATTTACAGTGTCACAGCTTTAACCAAATGTGTTTAGAACAATGTTAACATGCTTTGTTTGAGATGTACACATTTAAATTCAATCTGAATTAGCACATAACTCTTTATATACATCAAATATCTTTCCACGTAAACTTCCCTCCATCATTCCACCTACAGTCTTTTGGCTTGGTGTTTTTTCCCACTAAACCTCCAAAAAAGTCAGAACATAATTTGTTCCTCTCTCTCCTCAGATCATCTACACACCACCCAGCAAAATTTGGGCAGAACAAGGGTGTAATACACAGACCGGCAAGCTTACCTAAGTTTGAGGTCAAACTGTTGCAAATGGAGGTCGGAGCCCTGAACAAGGGTCTGAGAAGAACGCAGCTGACTCCAGACAGGCTGAAAGTGGCTCTGTCTGTACTCCTGACAAAACAGGTATATGACATTCTGTGTTTGTACAACCATTTGATACCAATGACGGGCTGTGTCTCTTATGATGTATTTTATTAGTCAAGTAAAAAGTAATTCTTGTTTTTGTAATTCAAAATCAGAGATTAAGAGGTGTTTTCTGTCTTCTCCTTTCCTTTTAATCAGACTCATTTATGGGGCCGGAAGGAACCTTTAGATCCACAGTCTGAAGACACCGGACTAGAATGTACTCAGGAGTTCTGCAGACTGGGCTGTGTGTGTTCCAGTCTGCAGAATGTGAACAGAGGTCCTCTCCACTGCCGCCGGCCTGAATGCATGTTTGGTTGTGCCTGCCTAAAACGCAAGATCACCAAGCACATTTCTCCTGGGGACAGGGAACCAGAGATCCAACCTGTTTACTGTAAGATTTTATGTATCATTTATGTATTTTTATTCTGACTCCTAAATGGTAGTTTCAATATGTATGGCTTTTGATATATTTGGACGTCTGTTCTTATTCTGCTCAGTGTGGTCGCAACCCTCAGTAACTCACAAGTGTTAACCACATGCTTTTGTCCTTCCTCAGCTATGACTAATACGCAACATGTGGTTCAACCTTTCCCAGGCTCCCACACTCATAAACTGTGGAAACACAACATTAGTGATGAGGATGCAGAGCCACTCTTCATCCCCGAAAGTCCTCAGTATTTTGTCCGTGCAAAGAACGTGAAACACAGCGCTGCAACTCGTCCAACACAGCAGGTAAATCATAAAAGTCGTTCTTTTATTGGATTTAATTGAAGCTTTTCCAAATGTTTGTACTAAGAGCTCTTGATTTATTCATTAGATTCTTGTAAATATTGCTATTTATTTACTGTAAGTTTTATATAAAAAAATCTGAGCTCTTTTTATTTTTCTTCAACCCGTTATCCCTTTTTAAATTTATTGAAATTTGTATTATTTCAGATTGGAGAGGAGGACAAGGAACCAGCGTATAAATACTGGGATGGCATGACATGTGCTCGTGTCAAAGAGTTTAAAAGCAGAAAACAGAAGACAACCACTGACACCCCGAAGAGAAACAATGCAAATACTGTAAAGAAAACAGGTAAAGACATGTTCATGGGCAAATTAAAACATAATATAATCCTGTTTGTTATACCACAGACTAATAGACTACATTTTCTTAAATCCTTATCTTGTTGTTTTGTGTTTTCTTACTCTTTGAAAATAATGTTTCCTTTGTGTTGGCTGGATGTACCCAACTGTATGATACTGAATATATTTGTTTATATTACCATATCTCCTCATGTCACTCAGCAGGAAAGACAGGTCAGGAAACCACAGAAAATGAACCAAGGAAGCAAATCCAGATCGAATCAGCATGTCAGTGGAAAAGGGACCACAAAATGGTCCTAGGAGCTTTAAGTCGGCGCATGAATGAGAAAAGGTTGTCTCAGAGTTTCTGCATCGGACCATACCTCATCAGCCCACTCACCAAGATCTCCATGCCAACTGACAGTGGCTCGATTGTCACTTACAGGGTAGGATTCCAATGAGTAATCTACTGGTTTTAAGAATTATACAGGAGTAATGTTGGGGTTTTTTCTCATCTATTTGCATGACCAATTAAAAAGATCAGCAGGTACATTAAAATAAGACCAGCTTCTACATATTGTAAGCCCCCACTGGTCGTTCCTAAGAACTGTTTTAACCTTGTTTCATTACTATACGATATATATATATATTTTTTTATAATTCTCCTACTCTACTTCTTGTAGGTGCACATAAGTGAACCATCAAAAGCCAGTGATAATGAGGAGGATGAACGTGAAGATAGTGATGAGGAAAAGCTTGTTGATGGGGAAACCAACACAGAGGAGATACTGGAGTTGGAGATGCAGGTTGGAGTCACGCCTTTCCTGGGTGGAGTTTTACCTGCAGGTTATCTAAAAGCCAGGACCAAACCTGCTGGCAGCCAACCATGTGCACTTGTACAGGTTAGCCTCAAGGAAAAACACCTTTTTATCTTGTAGAAAATGACTGTAAAGTATGTACTTGTAAAGTTTAACATTCTCGTATATAAATATATATACATATATATATATCTTTGCAGGTGAATGGCAAATCTTACAATCAGGCCAGGCTATTGCTGGGAGGTATGGGATCTCTACATCCAGCTAACCGCCTTGCAGCATACGTGACAGGCCGACTTAATGCTCCCGCTGACATTTCTCATAAAGACTCTCAGAAGCCTAGTACTCCGCATGGGAAAGGCACAGCCACTGAAGTGCCTCAAACTGTCACTGCAAGGAGAACCTCAAATCTGAAGATTGCAGTCCAATCATTAGGTAAGATCGTCTCTGTTGCTACACCTTAGCACACACACACATTGTTTAAACTATATAGATTACAGCACACCTAAAGTGAAGCCAAATCATCATGATCGCCCCCTAGTGACTGGTTGCATTCAATCCCTGCTTCATGTTAGTAGATATGATCTGGGTCAAACTGACAAAGTCAAAAGTATACGTCAAATACATTTTTCCCATAAGTTAGTGCCTGTCATTTTAAGTTGTTCTTGGTGTTTAATTTTTTATATTCCTGATAAGTGAAGTTTTAATTACTTATTTAATGCTATAAAAATCGGGTGAAACTTAATGATTGACAGCTGAGACTGACTCGCGATTGGACAAGTGGGTGTATCGGCTTGACCGCAGCTCCACACCAGGATCCCTACTGCACAGCCTTTGGCTCCAAATGATGTCAAAAGCACAAGATGGCAGCGACAGTAGCTGATATACATTTTAGCCTAATTTTTCTACGATGGGAGGAAGTAGAGTGTGTTTTGTGCATTTTAGTCGTGATATATCTGTTACAAGTACAATAAACAAAAAAGCTGCATTGTAGATATATCAGCATTAATTAAACATTGCTGTTAATTCACAATATTAGAGAATCCAAGGATAGACCTTAATGTCATACCTTCTCCATCATTTTTCTTTAAAGACTGACATTCTTTGAATGTCTCTTATCAAGCAGGATCATTATTTCTTCGTCTCACTGTCCTTCCTCGCATTTTTCTGTTCCTTCAGTTCCGTTGCATCTCGACTCCTGGAAAAAAGGATCCAGCACCTTCCCACAGAATACACAAATATCCTCCAATGTTATCCCTGTCAAGCAGTTCATCTCGAACAACCTCAGCTCAGTCAGTCACGTCCAGAACGGCTCCAAGTCTTCGCCGGTCTCTCTCACCGTGTCCCCCTCCCTGAAAAGCCCCAGCTTCCTTGGACAGAGTGGGACGTATTCTTTCAGGATCTGCCCTCCAGCCAACGAGAGCACCAAAGGCCAGAATCCACCAGGAGTGGCCTTGCCTGGGGGCTTCACCCTCATTGACCTCCCAAGGTCTGGATCTAATGAAGCTACTAAACCATCACAAACTGTAAAGACTATAAACATGGCCGATGCTAAAACTATAACTCCCCCACAACAAGATGCCTTGTCTACTAATTATAGACCATTACCTAGTTGGGATGCAAACTGGCTCGGTTTGGACACTATTAGTACATCATTAGAGCCTTGCTCCTCATCTGACCTGGTATGTGGTGAAAAGACGTCTCCAGGTTATGACCCCAACAGCAGACGGATGGAATCAAACATGGATTTCACCTCAGAATGCCTAGGCTCTGAAGACTCCGACTATTGTGGAGATGGTGACGACGAAGACGTATGTTAAAGAAATATTTATTATATAGTGTAAATTGGTTTTGAAATGTAAAATGTGAATTATATGGCTAAACAAAAACATCAACCTGTAGTCACCGCTTAAAAAACATTGTGAATGTTGTTTCTTCAGGAGGAGCTATTGGACATTGAGACGGTAGAGGAAGCCAGACAACAAATAGCCATCAAACAAATGAAGGAGGCTGCTATGAAAACATCACAGGACTCACGGTAATTCACACGAGAATGTGTGTCCTTGCGAATGAAAAGATATATAAATCAGTGTGTTGAGTTTGAATTATACTCTTCAGAGGATTTTAAGATTTATTTTTAATTCATTTCTGCGATTCCAGACTCTTCCAGTCCACTCTTGTTTCTAAAACGGAACCCAGCACCCAGGTACTCTCAACCAAACATTTCTAAAATCACGTGAAGGGTCGTGTTGGTTTTGCATGTGTTGCTCATTATTTCTGCTGTCTCTGCCCCCAGGAAGAACGGGACAAAAAGAAGCAAAAGATCCACACGGTGCTAGAAAGGCAGAGACGCTCTGAACAGCGGATCCTCTTTGACAAACTCCAGACCATCCTTTGTGGTGACCTGGTTGGCATCAAGCCCCCCAGGCTCCACCTGCTCTCGATGGTCAGTTCCACAATATCCTCAAGCATTTTTTTTTTCTCCAATATTGGGGCCGACAAACATGGAGAATAAAACCCCTTTTGTAGTAGCTGAGTATCCCCCCCGAGTGTCCCAATGTAAATATGTGTAGTCCTGTAAGCAGCGTAAGAAACATGAGCAGAATTGGATACTCTACATGTAAACTTGCAGAGTGATCCTACCTTCTCGTTACTTAACACACACATAAACTCTGATTGGTTATTTTCGAGGGAGAAACAATTTCAAAAGTCAGTTAAAGCCAGCTATTTGGGACGACTCTAGAAATACAGTCACGTGAGTCAAGCTTTCTCAATTTCACGTTATGTGTTGTGATTGGGGGATGGAAACAGATTCATCAAAAGTCCTCCAAAGTGCATGTGATGTTTGTGCTTCAATGTGCACTTTTTGGAAACAAGAAATAGAGAATAAGAATAAGCGATTGTTGTTCACCACTTTCCAAATAACTATGCATGTTTTAGATTTGTGCTTGGCTGCCCACACAAACTACAAATAAACAAATGTATAATTGTAGTCCATTCACAGCGCTGTTACCATCTTCAGTCTTTTCTTGGGGGTTCTGTGTTTGCAGGCCGTGAAGGAAATCAAACACATATCTGAGACGTCCAAGTTCCTCAAGATGAAGAAGAGAAAATTGGCTCAGTTACAGTCCGACTATCTGAATAAGCTCTCCATTTTGTCTGGTATGTACAGTTTTTGTTCCTACAAGTTGACATTTCAAATTCGATAAATAAGATGCAGCCGCTCATGTTAAGTTGTGTGTGTGTGTGTGTGTGTTTTGGCTGCCTTCACTGAAAATTGTTTCATGTGAAATGTCACACTTTTTTAGGCAAGTCCGCGAATCTGATCAAACACAAGCTGAGTGACATCTGCAATAGGCATAAGATGAGAGAGAAGGCGAAGAAATGGAGTCCATTCTTTTCAGAGCTCCTCAAGTCCAGAGCTGCTTTCCTGCAAAACGCAGCCTCCCAGTCCCAGCACATGCCCCTGTTACATCCTGACTTCATCACAACCCAATCTGAGGCGCGGCCAAACAACACCGCTGCCCAAACAAATGCACAACCCCTGCTTAAGCCCAACTCAACCAAATCCAGTGAAAACTTTCCCAGACCCGTGTCAACACCACTGCCCCATCCTCAGGCTGCGTCCACGCCTGCCAAGGCTGACCTCACTGCAATCTTATCCCAGGGAGAGATTCAGAAAGAGCCTGGAGCTCCAGCCCAGGCCAGTGTGCCTATTTCACAGTCTCAGGTCCCGGCAGGTAAAGACATTCCTCCAACCACTGCAACCCCTGTAACTAAAACATCTAATCCCAGAAAGCCCTACAAACGCCGTTCCGTTCAACTTCCTCTGATTCGCTCTAAGACCAGCAGACTCATACTTCCCTCATCCATGAAACCAAGTAAGTTCTTGCATTGCTTAAGACATCAATGAAAAACTTTATGTACTTGTTTTTGAAAAGAGCTGTATAAATATAGTTTATTAGTATTATTATTATTTATCCAGGTCTAATTTTTTCACTTAAATTTCCAATTATCACTTTATTAAATGCATATTTTTTTTACCTTCTCACAGCTACTCCGGGCTTCTTTACTCTCATGCTAATGGAGGCAAAGCTGAAGACGGGAGTGAATGGGGATAGCACTTTAGCTGATATGCCGTCTGATGTGCTGTCTGATGTGGAATCCAACCACCAGGAGAAGAGCCTGTCTTCATCCAGCCCAGCCTCGGCCTCAGAGAGCAGCCATGTTCTGGAGGAAACAAATACATCCTTAAACTCCGATCCAAAGCCTCCACAGAAACTCAATCCCATGTTTGAGTTCACCCTCCTTAACAAATCAATTATCATGCCTTCAGTGGCTGTGCAGGACAAACAGAAGGGGGGCACAGTGGAAGGTTTGAGCAAAACACTGCCAGCTGCTCCCTTTAGCTTAAACTGTATGCAAGAGTTTTATGATTCTAAATCTAAATCCAAACCTCAACCTGGTGGAAAAACACCCCGCAGAGGCAGGCCTCCAAAGAACCGCGTCGCCACCCAACCGTTCCCCGTGGTAGACGAGACCAGGAAACCAGTCAGTGAAAGTGCAACATCTCCTCTGGTCGAAGACAGACAAAGTGAAAGGGAATATTTGGGATTGACCAAGAAACGAGCAGCAGTGGCCAGTGATGCAGCAGACAGTCCTGTCCCGGTGAAAAGAGGCAGAGGACGGCCTCCGAAGCCGAGGGAGCCGGTAGAGATGTGGATTCCGGCTGGACAGAGGAGAAGTGGTGTTTCTAAATCCAACGAGGACAGCCCTGTCAGACTCTCGTACCTTTTTAAAGGCCATGATACCCTTACTGCCTCACTAGGCGGGCAAAACACATCACGGCCGTTAACGCGCGGCGCTTTAGGAAAGGACCTCCCCAGTGCCAAGAGACGTTCGTGGATCGATGTAGAGAAGGAGCTGGAACTAGAGCTGGAATCTGAATAGTTCCCTTAACTTCCTGCCGCTGCAATAACCAACGCACACGATTATTTAACCTCAGTCTCACACTGAAACCACATCCTCTTCTGAGGCAGACGCGCCTGTCTGACCGTCATCCTCCGAGTCTTACATATGTAGAGGGGGGCTTGTCTTGAAAGCCTCACCAAATGTGCCTGTGTTTAAATCCAAAGGACCAGAGACCAATACTAGATGCTGCTCTTTTCTGTATGAGTCAGCACACAACTCAGTGGACCTCCTTCGTACTGTAGAGACGGGGCTGTATATACGGTGGCCGAGACGTCTCACACGAGCACATTTACGGAAAACACGAATGCAAGAGCCACAGCACAACTGCCAATTCAAACTGTCACCGAACTTTGAGCGATGACGGTTATTGACAATGAAATGAGCAGAGTTGTTATTCGTGAAAACCTAGTCAAGCCTGCTTTAAATGTGAAGCTTGTCTATGTGAGGTGTTGCTTGAGCCTCCATAAAATTAATTATGCACCTGTACCGTAACATCTCAAATAGAAAGGCATCTAATTTAGGTGGCGACTGGTTTGTGCGTGTGCCAATGAATTGACGCCAGGAGGTAATACTCGTTTCAACATAGGTTGTCACTCACTTCCGCCGTGGTTGTGTTTCCATTGTGTGTTTTTTCTTGCTGTGTGGAGGCTTTTGCAGTGTTTTTTGTGAATTGTATGAGAAGTCTCGCCCATTTACATTTCTGGTTAAAAGAGGAGAAAGCATTAGGTGACCTGCTGAATGTATGAATGAAATTTAGTTTTGATATTTTCCGTGGTAAAATTCTTCTTTAAAAACAATACTAAGACTAATTCAGATTGTTTTTGTTGAAGTCATTTATAACTAATCTGTCATATGCAAATTAATATAAAGCCGTACAGATGACATTAATTCATCTTCAGCCTTCCAGTGTGCATTAAATGTCTGTTTCCTGAATAGAATAGATGATACACTGTCATTAACCATGTGAAACCTAAATGTTAATAGTTTTTTTTTTGTATTTGTTAGGGGCTAGTCTGATGCGTATTATCTCATTAGAATTCCTTCTTTGTCACCAACAGAGAAAATCATCTGTAGGAGCACTTTATGGTTCTTTTGGTATATCTGACTTGTATTTATCTTTATTTGGGGATTTAGTTCAGTAATACTTTAACCTGAGGTGTCACAAGCAATCAAGAGGCGGTTAGCCCTGTATCTATAAAAATAACCTGTACATAATGCATTTCTTTTTTTAATCACTATATATCTTTCTAAAGAGGGATTTTTCAAACACTGGTTGTCCTAATACTTGTGAGTTATGAGTTGAAAATGTGAAAAGTAATGTGGCCTTCTGAAATGAATAAAATGTTTATGCATTTATCACGGCACACTTGATAGAATTGATTTTCCTTTTGTGAATGGGGATCAAACACTTTTCCTGTAGAACAAACACAACTGGTCAGAGAATCTACTCATTGTTTTTAAAAAGATCATTAAAAGACACTGAATTTAAACTGGAATTATTGTTTCTGTTCAATTCATTTTACACTTAGTTATCGTCCGAGAGCAACAATGACGGAACACACTCACGCTCAGTAGACCCAATCAATTCAATGTACTTTGGTTATTTTGTGTAAATCATTGCCTCTGGAATTAAAGCACCTTGATACACGGAGAAAGGGACAGATTTGTAATCTCATTGGAAGTAACCAGCTTAAATGGAGACAAATAATAAATGACTAGTGGCATGGCCTCACTGCGTGGAGGGGGCGTGGTCTATTTTGACAGGAAGCCAAATGGAGGGAGCACGTGGCCAGGCAAACACTTGAACTCTCCAGGAATCACCTCAAACTGATAATACTAAATAACGTTACGATCTGACTGCTGGATGATAATGAAGCGCCCGGGATACTTGACACACTATAAGTGTGCTAGCTGTCTTTTTATGGCTGATTTTATTGCATATGAATTAGATGAAGTGCCTATGTCTCTACTGAGAGCTTGTTCTGTATAACAACTCATTTTTAAATAGATGAATAAATGGCTTATTCTATTATTTGAATCTAATTAGTTTCTGTTATGGTCATTTTAGTTCTTGCTTCTATTAAATAATTATTATGAATGTATTATTGAACTATGCACACGATGGATCGGTTGCCTATAATCAATCAGCTTAGAACACAAAGAGCAGTGGTGCCTCAACATCCGCCAATCAGTGCAGAGAGTCCACGGTCTCTGTTTAATCCTATTAAATCAATTAGTACGAACTGCAACAAAAGCAATCATTGATTTAATCATGAGACCGGAGCAGATTAAGGCTGTGATGTCAGACGCAGGCAAACAAACAGCCTCTCCTGGATCCTGGTCTGTGCGTAAAAGGCAGCGCGACACGCACCGAGGCTGAGGACCCGTCTCCAGCAGCCAGCAGCAGCAGTCCAGAGGATTAGCAGAGAGAAGCTGCAGGAGAAGAGAACAGCGATCAGTGTCCTCATGTCCCGACAGAAGTGTCCAACTCCGTAAAGAGATCAACAGATCGTTTTCTCGTGGAGGGTTTGGAGGATCATTACGCACGCTCACTAACTTCCTCCTCTGGTGGTGGATCTGTCTCAGTGGACGGTCAGCTGTGTTTGTGCTTGTGTGTGAGAGTGTGTTCGAGGTGGAAGTCTGCAGACAACATGCCAGGAGATGGATTCACGATCAGAAGTCGCCTCAGGAATTTGCTGCGCTCTCCCTCAATTAAGCAAAAGAAGAACAGGAGAGAAAACATCAGCAGCAAGGCGCGTATCTACACCCACACACACACACACACACTCACACACACGCACACTTCTTTAATGAGTATTAACGAAATGGGCGTCTCATTTATTTGTAGAATCAAATCTCCTGCTACATTCAACAGTATAACTGAACAACTTTACTTACATGCAGCTTTAGAGGGAAAACATCTAATCAGGCCTCCTAAAGATAAAGCTAATGGCCTTATTGATGGCAATCAAATCATATCTATGAATCATATGAGACATTAACGAGAACAGCTTTCACCAGGAACAACTTAGTAAAAGATAATTGACATGAGATGATTGGACTAAAAACCATTTGTTCACAACATTATTAAACATTTATGAACGATAACTTACTATTGAGAAAACTCCAAATGTGTTCTCAGATGCAGCCTATAATAAAAGTTGTCTATTTAGAAAGAGGTATAGAGAAAAACTATTCATTTATGATATACGAGCAATGTAGAAACTACAAGCTCACACTAGTTTGACTGTGTTACAGGTACATTCATTTGTGGCTCCAAAAGAATCAAAGACACTAAACAGTTGCTTTATAAATCCACACACAGACATGTCATGCCAAGCTGGCTGTGGCATCCTCTGTTTGACTGCAACGTTAAACTCGCCATTTACTTTCTTACTCTACAAAAAAGGGAGAAATAATGATATTAATATTTCAAATGGAATTCATGTTTATACATGCGCTGCTCATATTAAATAGCAAAGTCCCATTCCACCATTCACACACATTCGTACAGTGCCTCTATATGCTTCGCTTTGTTGTTTGGTGTCACCCACTGACGGAGCAGTTGCGGAAGAAATTAAGGGGTCGGGATCTTCCTAAAGGGCACTTCGGCATGTAGACCAGAGGAGCTGGGAATTGAACCACCGACCTCCTGAATCGGGCCGCTCGACTATTTCGGACCAAAGCTTCAGTTTGGAACCAAGGAGATGCCCCCTGCTGCACGTGAATCTTGCCAGCGTGTTTAGCCTGTTTGTCCGACACTTGTTTTTGTTTATCATAGGGAGAATAAGTCAGCATTAACCAAAGTGCCTGAGCAGGTCTGCTCACACCAGCAACCGACACATCAGCAACCTGACACATCAATGGTTATTTATACCCGGACACTATTAGAGACACAAGTAGAGAGATACGGGGGAAGGCAGAGTTTTGGAGATGTTACTGAGTGGTTTGATTTAAGCAGGTAACATGAAGCTAATCATCTTTGCACAACACAACAGCACACAGCAGCTGTCTATTTCTGTCTTTCTCTCCTCGACGAAGCTGCTTAGGCACATCCCTGCTGCCTTTCAATTATCCCAATGTCAACCAGCTCTACTCTCATCTCTCACTGAAAATATATATAAAATATGCTAAATGGTATAGTGAATGTGTGTTTTGCTGCTTTGTTTCTCCACAGGTGACGTTAGAGAAGGTTCTGGGCGTCACTGCTTCAGGAAACAGTGGTTTGGCCTGTGACCCCCACTCTGGGCTAGTGGCCTACCCTGCTGGGTAAGAGGCCGATCATTATCTAAACATCTGACCTTTGACCTATCAACACAGCTTTATCATATCTACCTCACACAGATGTTTAGTACACAAATATCCGTGTGTGTGTTATCTCAGAGGAACTGAGGAAGAGAGCTCTGTGGGCCGTCTCATCAGAGAAGCTCCACAGCAGTTTATTATCCTCTCCTCAGGAAGTGTTCCTCTGATAGTCAGTGATACACTGATCTACAAAGCACTGTGTAGTTTTTATTCTTTCTGTGCAAACACTGACACTCAAGATGCCCGTGGGGCCTCGGAGCTGCAGCACCACCAGGGTGAGGATTTCAGAACAAGCAGGGTGGGTCCCTAAAGGCCAGAGAACTGAGCCCTGAGCCTCTTTTGTGTCGCAACAATGTGTTAATTCTTTAAGACGTTCAGCGACTGGAATACAGAGGAGAATTAGAGTCGTTTACTTTATTAGCGTGTCAGGAAAGGTCATTCATTCTACCATGATTCATTCATCTGTGCATTTTCCGCCACTCATCTATTTGATTATGAAATTAATAACTCAATAATGATTGTAAAATCACAAGGTGTTGCCAATAAGGAAGACATTACTTTTTCCTCTGAAACATTCATATCATCAGACGCTCTCATGTCTGCCTGTAAGTTTGAGGCTATAACCATTGGTTCCTATCTCAGCATAAAGAGTAGGAGCAGACAGGATCCTGCTCAATGATACTTCCACATAATGTGATCTGAGTTTTGCTACTTTGCTTTAAAGTCCATAAATGCTTCTAATTAACATTCAGCCTTCTTTGACCTGCCTTTGCAGCCGTGTTTGTAATATTAATTAACTCAAGCACACTTCATTAGTGAATAAAAACTATTATTAAATGTGTCAACAGAAGAATAAACACAGGAATGAGTGTCTATTTCCAACTTGAATCCTATGGTAAACATGTAAACTCTGGTTTACTTGTGTACAGATTAGCTTCTGGTTCAGTAATGCTGTCTGGATTCCTGTGCAAACAGCAGAGCTTAAATGTCTCTAAGTTCACAGTGTACAATCTGTACCATGCAGTGTGCGTTCAATCAACTTTAATAATCTGTTATTTTCTACTCAGGCGTGGAAAAGTGTTTGCATTTCCTAAGAACACAATGAAAGATTTCCCTTTATAATAATACTAACCTCAATATATATATAACGTTACGGATTTTTTTTAACCTGTTCCAACTGAAATATTAACATGGATTCATATATCTTCTGACCTCCCCACATGTAGTTGTGTGGTTGTGCTACTGAACCCCAAAAGGAACAGACAGCACCACATAATCAACACTTCAAGGTGAGTCAAAGATACAGTCACACACGTTACACTGTGTAAAGTCCCAGTCGAGCAGAACATAAGCCTCTCTCTCTCTCTCTCACACACACAGAAAGGCCATCACAGCTCTATCCTTCTCCCCTGATGGCAAGTACCTGGTCACAGGAGAGGTGAGTCTTCTAACATGTCAAAATGTTTTACTATGCGTTCGCTCATAGTGCTGGATCAAACTCTCCCTTCCTTGAGACAGGGTGGGCAAAGTAGCCAATTGCCCGAGTTGAGAGGGGACCCCCGAGAACAGGTGATTTTTTTTTTGGGGAACTCCTTGAACTCCTTCCATTATCGATGATATACGGGAAACTGCAGCAATACCGTGGCTGAAAACCCCCTAACAAGGACCTGTGCCTGGGATGGTGGTAGACGTTTGAACTTGAACTTTACTTTTAACCGCCTTTTCTACTGGTAAAAAAACCTACTAACACCTGCCAACATCTGGCTTTTGTCTGCAATGCGAATGAACACAAGGGGATAAATTGTCTTGTCATCAAAGCGTCCTGATCCACTGTGTTGGAGTTACAGAATGTGATTCCACACAACATGCTTTCTTAATCCTCCCTCCCTTCCGTGAATCAAAGCCGATGAAGGACTTCTCTATGTAAGTGGATAAGCACGCTGCACTTGCCATGACGGCAGAGACCAAAAAACAAAAACGCAGAGGACAAGCTCTCCTCAGGGTTGAGGGTTAAGGGTGGAGGATGTCACACCCTGTTAAGCCCTATGAGACAAATTGTGATTTGTAAATATGGGCTATACAAATCAAATTTGATTGATTGATTGACCTCAGTGTCTGAGGAGGTGTTTTTGCTGTTTATTGTTCTCATTTACTGGCCAATTGCAAATGTTGAATGTATCTTATTCCTCTGCAAGAATTGGTGTGGTTCTTCTGACTGGTGGTGTATTTGTGTGATCAAGGCTCTGAGCCTCTCAGCTCCCCTCAAGGATTTTCCTGCAAGAGGAGAATGGTTTAAGATATTCCTGAATGACCTGATAAGAAACCAAACAGTGGCTCATTTACATAAAGGGCTGGCTGAGAGCAGACATCTTTCTTTCTTTATTCTCTCTTACTGTCTGTTCCTATTGGAAGCTGCGCTGCCTTTAGTTGAGCGGTATCCATTTCCAGCCTCCTCCAGGCTGCCTTTCCTCTCCAGTAGTACCTGACCTTGGAGAGGTCGTTCCACCATATTAAAAAAAGATGCGACACAAATAGCCTGCTGACCTTGTGATCCTTGAGAGGAGAATAATGTGAGCAGGTTGAGGGACAAGTGCAGTGAGCAGAGGTCAGAGGACAGAGAGGATAATCTCTCAGAAAGCTGGATGGACTGCAGTGACAGGTGACTGCTGCCTACATCCTGCTGCAGAGGATTTAAAGGAGCCATAGCATGAACATATTCAGGTTTATTATTTCAATTTGTGTTATTACTTTTTAACTATTGACCTGCACCTCCATAGTTAATCAGTTGGGTTCTACCTGTGGTGTATGCACATAATAAACTGTGTGGAAACACCAGAAAAACCTTCTTAATATTGCAAAAAAGTTGTCCAAATGCTTGGCTGATGTGGTAAAAACAAGAAATATCTACAAAAGGTTGACAACGTTAAATTAGAAATTAAATCCCAATGTACATGAACATGTGACTTAAAAGTGACATATTATGTTTATAGGTTCATAATTTAACTTTAAATTATGAATTGAAAATGTTTACGAGCTGTAAAAACGTCACACTGTCAAATGCTGCAGCTCCTCTTTTCAGCCTCTGTCTGAAATGCTTGGTTTTCACTCCTGACTCTTTAAGCCAAGACTGCTTATATTGGCCAGCTGGCCCCACTCTGTTGTCGACTGCTTCCATCATGAGTAGAAGGTGTCGGCCCATGTGCTCGCTTTACATGTCTTTGTTTGGGGGCGTGCCTAACTAGCTGCTAGGTGAGCATTATGCTAATGTGGGTCATTGTGATGGCATCAGATTCACAGGAAGTATCGGCAGCAGCAGTATTGATGGGGCTGTGTTTTTTGTTTCCCTTTATCATGGACTTTGGACTCTTTAACTTTGCAGAGCTTTTACATACACAAACACTGACACACTATAGGAAAGAAAAAAGTAAAAATCATCATACACCACCTTTAAGAGATGTAATGGAAACACACGATAAGCTCCTTCTTCACTGATGATCAAATCTCCATTTCCCCAGAGTGGTCACCTGCCGGCAGTGAGACTGTGGGACGTGGCCGAGCGACGACAGGTGGCGGCGCTCCAGGAGCACAAATATGGCGTCTCGTGCGTGGCCGTCTCCCCCAACAGTAAATACATTGTCAGCGTGGGAAACCAACATGACATGCTGGTGAACGTGTGGGCGTGGAAGGTACTTCAAGCTCCCTTTAAGCTCACAGCCAGCTCCTCTCAACATCTGTGTAACTGTCACATGTATTGATGTGTGTGTGTTCTCTTGTAGAAAGACGTCGTTGTCGCAGCCAACAAGGTGTCGAGTAAAGTGACGAGTGTGTCTTTCTCTGAGGACAGCTCCTACTTTGTGACTGTGGGGAACAGACACGTCAAGTTCTGGTATCTGGATCACTGCAAGGCCAGCAAGGTACTGAAGTAACATAAAACCAAAAATATTTGATCACAACAGAAATATGGGCTATATCCTCCCGGACCATGTTTTGTTCTGTCTATAAAAGAGAATATTGTGTTTTATGAGTGATTTTGTAGAAGTCTGTCCATCTTTATGTACCGTCTATGTTAGGAAAGCTCTGTGCATTAACAGTGTTACCTCTGCTAACCCTCCTCCTTCTGTGGCGTTCAGGCCAGTGCTCCCGTCCCGCTGCTGGGCCGCTCGGCGCTGCTGGGAGAGCTGCGGAACAACTTCTTCTGTGATGTGGCCTGTGGGCGGGGCTCTAAGTGGGACTCCACCTTCTGCATCACCTCCTCCGGCCTGCTGTGCGAGTTCAACGGCAAGAGGATGCTGGACAAGTGGGTGGACCTGCAGGTGAGTGACATGTGGTTTAGATACTGGTCCTGTTTTTGTAAAGACAGTAATGGGATGGTAATGATTGGGCTATGGTCACTACATCCACCAAAGAAACATTATCTTTGCTGATACACAACACTGATTAATCAAAGTGTTTGTCTCTCTGTGAGAAAGTCAATAGGCACCATTGCTTTAGTACAACTTGTCTCTCAAGCTTGATACACCTCTCCATTTATGTTAGACACTCCCTTCTAATGAGAGTTGAAAATATTGTTATTTTTGTTGATATACACACAACATCTACTGCATGTCTGTCCATCCTTGGAGAGGGATCCCTCACGTGTGATCCCTCACCTGTGACCCTCTCTGTTTTTTTGGGGGGAGGAGTTCATCTCGACTATAATGGAGGGTTATGGAGAGAGGATGTCGCTGTACGTATCCATCACAGCTCTGTACCAGTCATGTGTATGGTCAGTGTCCAGCTGTGGTGTTTCATTAGGAGGTGAGGTTGAAGGCGCGTGGCCGCTGCTCCTGCCTTCTGTCGGAGGATCAAACACAGATTAGGACCAAGGACAGGATATGTTCCACTTGGACCTTTATTATGAGGGACAGGCAGGACTCCTGTGGAATGCACCTAAGATAAATTATTATTATTGGGGGGGTTAAATGTGTAAATCTCCACAAACTGCAACTTATTACTCCGTGTCCTGCTGATTGTTACTAAAATCCTCAGTTCACACTTCTCACTTTACTCTGGACAGATTTCCCTGCTCCTCAGTGGTTACCTGTAAATAACAGATTGTCTAAATCGATCTGATGTGTCTTCTTTTGTGTGTGATGCACTGCAGACGAGTATGGCCCAGTCTCTGTCCCTGTCCGAGGATCTGATCTTCTGTGGCTGCGCTGACGGATTGGTGCGAGCCTTCAGCCCTGCCGACCTGCACTTTGTCTGCACGTTGCCCCGGCCGCACCCCCTCCGCGCTGACGTCTCGGCCATCACCCAGGCCAGGTGAGGAAGAGCTCAGGAGCCACACACGCGGCCAATCCTTGGCAGCGATCCACTGCGGGATCAAACGCTCTCTATTTATAGCGCTTCCTGTCTCCAGCTGCACCATTTCACAGTCCTAAGCCCTCCCTTATTGATGTTTCAAAAGGAAATATCTGATATTGTTATTCCATGATCTTTGAACAACCTTTTCTCTCTTCCACCAGCCACCTTTTTTCCACCAAGGCAGATGACCGTTACCCAGCAGCCATCGCGGTGACCTACGACCCCCTCGGCCACTGGCTCAGCTGTGTGTATAATGACCACAGCCTGTATGTGTGGGATGTGAGAGATGTGAGCAGAGTTGGGAAGGTGCACTCTGCCCTGTTCCATGCTGCTTGTGTCTGGGACCTGGAGGTAAACATCCAAGAGGAAATGAACGACACATGCAGACAGATCCTGGCTCAATAGTTTGGATGTTGGTTATTGATTAGGTTGTTGACTCTGGGAAACGGGGGGGATTGATCAATATCCGGGACCCGGCTCTGGTTCCAGAAGTAAATATCCCACTAATTCTCTCCACTGACGTTCCAGAAAATCCTTATTAAGAGAGTATTAAGCCTTGAGGTAGATTGGCCAGCTACGAGAGGAAGCATGTTCAGCTTTTGATTCGGAGCAAAAGTAATAGAACATTTTAGAACAAAGAAACAAGACTGGGTATATAATTGTTTTAAGAGTAAAAAAACAACTCATCCCATAAACCATCGCAAGTGATCCCTTTCCAACAACTTCCAGCGCACTTCTTCTTGGATTTAAATTTAGTTGTTAGTGTAGTAAATGTAAAATGTAAATCTAATTTTAATTATTAGATTAAAATTAAAATTTACATTGAATCAGTTATATTAATTTTGTATTTATAGATGTTTTACGTTTTAACTTGCTCATAATAGGCAATAAATGCTGGTGCATAGTCTTTTGTTAGATCGCTTATGCCAATGCTCCATTGTGACTGTAAAAGTATATTACAGCATGTTTTTTTCAACACGTTCAGCTTCCTGTAGTTTATATTCCATCTTCTCTGATTTTCCTCGTCAGATTTTCCCCGATGTTCCCGGGGAAGTGGCGGCTGGTTTGTCATCGGGCGCCTTCCTCAGCTGCTCGGCTGATAACACCATCAGGCTGTGGCGCATAGACGACTGGTCTCAGACACGTGCTCATTTCCAGAACATCCTCAGCAGGGTGAGTTTGGCATTAATATCTGCATGTCCTCATGTCATACAAAAGAAATTAAATCTCGTGAGTGTATATTTTCTCTGTGATGATGATGATGATAATGATGATGATGGTTATATTGGGGAGTATTACGGACCTCTGCCAGAGAGACAGAGTTCTATAGGGTGTGGGCTGCCACACACTGAAGCCCATCCAGGTCCTCGCTGGTCCTCCCAAGCAGAGCTCCATGATGAGTTATTTCTCTCTCCATTACTGCTTTGCAGGATCTCTTGAATATAATCTATGCAGATGGAAACACTGCAGCATTACTGGATGCAGACTGTGTGACGAATGCAGATAAATTAGGGGATGGACAGGCGACAGAAAGCAGGACAGGCATCAGGACTATCTGTGTCAGTCCAGATGGCAAACACCTGGCTTCTGGAGACCGCAACGGCATTCTGAGGTGGGACAGATTTAGACAACAGACTTTTTTCAGAGTTTGACTGATAATGACAGACAGGTAACGTTTGAAAATGTTTTTAAAAAGTGTGTGTGTGTGTGTTGTCTGAAGGGTTCATGACCTCAGCAGCATGGAGGAGATCCTGAAGGTGGAGGCCCATGATGCTGAAATAATCTGTCTGGAGTACAGCAGCCCAGAAACAGGTCAGTGTCTTCCCGTGTCTGTGCTACACAATGTATTGAGAGTAACTGTGCATTGGCCGAGTGCACGATATTAGCTTTAATAGAATTCTCCCGGTCAGGTCTGAAGCTGTTGGCCACAGCGAGCAGGGACCGTCTGATCCATGTGTTGGATGCTGAGGATGACTACAGTCTGGTGCAGACGCTCGACGAGCACTCTTCATCCATAACAGCCGTCCGCTTCGCTGGTGAGCCCCACGAGACTCTGTCAACATCCGACAGCTAATCTTTCCTTAATACTCGTTTTCATCTCCCTCTTTTATTTGGCTGCTTGTATTTTTTAAGGCCCACTGACTAAACCTGACTGACGTTGGCCTGCAATTAATTATTTTTGTTCCTCAGCCAACGAGAACAAGGTGAGGATGATCAGCTGTGGAGCAGACAAGAGCATCTACGTCCGGACTGCACACAAGGTAGGACACAGGATTCAGTTTATCAGATCTCAACAGTCAAATCTGTGTCTTGTGACATGTGGAGTATGCTGTAGATGTGCCAGATCAGTTCAATCTGGCACATTTAGAAGATTGATATTTGTATGTGTTTGGTGCAGATCCAAATAGAACTCTGGATCTTGTGAATTTAAATGTGATTTCAAAAAGGGGTCTTGTCAGAGGTATGTCAAATAAACTACAGTAATAATATGCTATTTATCAAAAAATATTTACATAATCTCATTATCTCACATCACTTAAAAAGCAAAAAGTAATTTGAGGCTTGCAGCAATTTTAATATCACTGTCAGATTCCTGGTTTCTCCGGATTCATTGTTTCATTTTGGTAGAGAGGGAAACTCCAGTAGGGTTACATGAGTCATCAAGGCAAACACCCTATTTTACTGTGCTAAAGAAAGTGCAAAGAAATTCCCGGATCCGACCGTTAATCTGTATCTGCTCAGACATTTAATGGGTTCTTCTCTGGGTCTTCTCTGGGTCATGCCCCATCCCTCCACCGAATTTAATGGAAAATGGTTCATTGGCTTTTGAGTAATCCTGCTAACTAACAAACAGACGAACTAGAATAGCACTCAGTGAACCGCATACCTCCGCTAAGTCCCAGCAGTCCTCTTATGAATCCACATTTAATGAATCGCTAGATTTAGGTTTGGATTTGGATCCGCACCATATTGCAAATACTTATAAAATCCAGTCCTCTAAATATGGATATAAAAACACATGAATTAATCACTGGGAAATTAATGAAATGTTGAAACACAACACACAGTGTTAAAGACAATCTTGGACCTATAAATCAAATTGCGTTTTATTTTGGACTATATGGCACCTGTCCACCAAGCTTCAGTGAAATAGAAGCTGTAGCAGACAGTCAAACAGCAATGAAAAAACAGCCTCCTTTCTGTGGTTTTTCTCTCTGACCATAACAGACACAGCGAGGAGCTCATCTAGGTTCAGTATTCTTTGCTGCTTTCTTGTCCAAGCGAGTTCTCACTGTGCAGCACAAGAGTTACACAACCCATGTAGCCTCTTTTTGTAAATTTAAAAAAACTTTACAGCATGTACCACATAGAGACCATCTGCAGTACAAGTTGTATAACTAAAGCAATAAAGGAGACGTCATGCCGCTTTCTCTCCCCGGGTCACTGTGGTATTTTTCTGTTTGATTCGTCTTGCATAAGTTACAACAATCTTCTTAAACTTAAGACAGAATTCAGGTCAGTGCACATTAAGATTTGCAGAGCACAATAAACAGTGGCTTATTAGTGTTGGAGCAGAACCTCTCCTCAGCATCCATACACTTAGAGACAACTCATGTAAATAACTCTCTGTGACAGTCCTGTGCTCTCGACAAAACATGAGTGAGCATCATCGGTGCTGTGATTTCTCAAGGACTCCTAATGGGAGTCTCCATTGCACAAACTTCAGAAATGATTTTATTATTTGATCTCACAGTTGGTCATTGTCAAGCATATTCATTCCTCCAAATCCATTTGAAAGCAGTAAAACAACTACATCAATGTGTATATTCTTACTTCTAAGTAATACGATACATATATTAGTATTTATTCCAACTAACCTCTGAACTTTTTAGATAATGCAGAGGTTATGTCAGCCTTCTTTGTATTCAATACATGTGCTAAATTAAAGAAATTAGAATAAAAACTCTAATTGGGCCCAAATTCCAGAAGTTCCTGTCTGTATGTGGAACTCATACATCAAGAACCATTCATCTTATCAACTTCATACGTGGCATGTGTATTTGAAATGATCCAACCATGTGAAGTTTTGGATTTGCACGTGCACAATAAAGAGGAATGCCTGAGATGTAAATGAGAATCTATTTTACCATGTGACATAAGGATAACCCTTGATACTGATGCTGGTCAACAGGATGTAGAGATCATGTGGATCTGATTGAGATGGATGTAGACACTGGAGGTGACTGGGGGGGGGGGGGGGGGGGGGTCGTTCAGTGACAGAGTGGAGGAACAGATTATTACGTCTCTATTGACCTCCACCAAGGAGGTTGTTTTCATGAGCGAGGTTGGATTGCATGAAAATTGGTGGAAGGGTTTCTTATGGTTCCGGAGAGAACCCAGTAACTGATGGTGCCCATCCGCATCATGGTTAGGGTCAACATTTTTTTGCTTTTGTGAAATGTGGCGCAGACCCACATAAAAATCTAGATCTAGTAAATTCAAATGTGGTTTCACAAGTGGACTGTTGGGACTTGGTGGAATTGTCATTCTTGCCTTCATTTGTTTTAACATCCCACTCTCTTTATGTTTCATTTGCATCTTTTCTTCTGATGCTGAATCTGCAGCCTCTCTCCTCCTCTGCACAGACCTGACAGTGTTTCTCTTTGTTCTGCAGACGGACAGAGGGACAGAGTTCAGGCGCTCCCACCATATGGTGAGCAAGGCCACGCTGTACGACATGGGTGTAGACCCTACCTGCAAGTACGCTGCTGCCGGCTGCCAAGATCGCTGCATCCGGTGAGTGTGTGTGCATGGGGATGCATGAAGGACAGGGAGGTTATAGCAACTGGAAATGCATCTCATAAGAAGTTTTTTTTGTAAATATATTTGAGTTTTCTTTCCCGCCTGCCTGCAGGATTTTCAACATCAGCAGTGGCAAGCAGAAGAAGCTCTATAAAGGATCGCTGAGTGAAGATGGCAGTCTGCTTAGGGTAACATCTTTCTCCACTTTCCACTCCTCTCTCAGACACATTCACACACACACACACTCACACACAGACACACACGCACGCACACAAAAACATGCACAGTTCATAGACTATAGAATGTGTTTGTATCCGCAGGTGCAGATCGATCCCTCAGGTCAATACGTGGCCACGAGCTGCTCCGATAAAAACATCAGCATCTTTGACTTCAACACAGGGGAGTGTGTCGCCACCATGTTTGGACACTCTGGTAACAGAACACACACACACACACACAAACAAACACACACAATTCATGCAGCCAAGCTGAGCAGAGTAAATTACACATTTCATAGCAGCAGGGAATAGGATGCAGCGCCCGACACAGCCGGGGGCAATAAAATAACTAACCAGCCTTAACTTTGTTTTTTTGCAGAGATTGTCACAGGGATGAAGTTTACCAACGACTGCAAGCATTTGATTTCTGTGTCAGGTGACAGGTGAGAGACAGCATTGTGTCTAGCTATTCTGGAAAATCCCGAAAATCGAGTTGATAGCTGGAATAATGTGATAATTCTGAAAAAGAATAGCATTAGTGATATATTTCAAATGAGAGCTGTGACAATGATAAGATGCATAAGTATGAACAATTTCAGTGCTGTAGAATAAGACTGTACCCAGGATGACAGCAGCACCCAAATTAATATCATCCACAACCTCTGCTGCAGAAGGAAATGAGGGAGGAAATGTGTTTGCAGACAGTTTCCTCAATGGTGCAGCTGAAATGAAATGCTGAATTTTTAATGCCTGAATGCTTTTATCTCCCAGCTGTATCTTTGTGTGGCGACTGGCTCCTGAGCTGACAATCAGCATGAGGGAGCGGCTCTTCCAACTCAGACCAAACCCAAACACGCCGCCCGCCACCACCAGCCTCAGGTGACGACTCACGCCGCCATTGAGGCCTTTTGATTGACCACGTTTGTTTTGTAATGATCATCCAGGTTCCACTTTAAACAATTTTTTTATCCGGCCCCCCGATTGTGTTCCTCCAGGCGGGAGGTGTACAGCGCCCCCACTCTGGGCACCATGTCCTCAGACAGTGACCATGAGCCGGAGGGGGAGGACGGGGTGGAGGACGCTGCTGACCCCAATGACCCTGAAGACACCGCAACTACCGCTTCCTCTGACAGCAGCCTTGACGAGGAGGACACAGGTACGGTCTGAGACTTTAATCCAAATGTTTATAAAGGGAATTAGAATCAGGGTGTAGCACTGAGTAGAGGAATGTACTCTTACAACCGTGTTTGTGAGCACACGCCCTTCTGTACTGTTATTTAACCTCTGTACAAATTCAGGCATAACAATTGCATCATGGTGTAATCATTGTTCATAACTTTTAATGATTGTGCATTTCCATACATCAGGAGGCTCAGATGAAGGACATGAGTGGGGGCAGTCAAAGGTAGGTGCTTATATTCAATGAAAAAAAATGTTTGCAGTATAAATAAGATCAACTTTGGATGCATGTTAAAAGTATTAAATGTGTATAGTATTGTTTTTATAAATTCTAAATTACTCCATCATTATCTTTCAGAGAAAAAGTAAGGTTAAAGCAAGTCTCCAGGGAATCAATAAAAGTCAATGAAATGTCCTCCATGTGTGTGTGTGTGTGTGTGTTTGTGTGTGTGTGTGTGTGTGTGTGTGTGTGTGTGTGTGTGTGTGTGTGCCAGGGCATTTAATTGTCATTCCATGTTAATCACAATAATTCACAATACACAACTCATCCTTGACTCCATCCCTGCTTAATTGTTTTATGAAAAGTGCATAGTATTGAGTATAAATATATATAAAATATATACAGAATATTTTTAATACAGCCTGGACTGCTGATGAGTACCATGTCTTTCTAAAGACTTTAGGAGGACTGAAGTGGCTTAAGGATCTCAAGCTTATCTCCCCCAAACATGAAATGAATCCCTCTGTGATGTGCTGGGGGTGGAGGTCTTTAAGAGTGATATGATATTCATACTGAAATACGCAGTTCAATTTATGGCACTATACGGTACACCACATACCCTCATCTTGTGAAAAACAGACATTAATTAATTCAAACTTTCATTTTAATTTTCCCGAACCTCTGTGCGATATATTTCAGCCCTGTCTTATAACAACAAAGGTCATGGTCTCCTGTCTCATTCACAGCATGCAGTCACCAACCAGGTCGCCCCGGACCCTGTCAAGCGTCCTCGCCGGCAATGGTCTCATCGTATGGGTACTCTGGAGCTGATGGTCAAATCCATGCTGGACCTGAGGCAGCTGGAGAGCTTATCTCACAAGAAAAGCCCCCCCGGCCCAGTGAGACAGAGCACGTCCAGTCTGCTGGATCCCGAGGTGTGCATGCACCTACAGGAGGAAAAGAAAGAGGTATGTGTGTAATTGCTCTGCTGCACTAAGTCACCTTTCCTCATTTGCTGCTGCAGTTGGAGGAGAGATCCAAGCGGCACCAGGCCTGGCCACATGCTGACTGGCTGTCCTCACCCGCGTCCAAGGGCATCAAGGGGAACGATGGACCAGTGTTGTACCCCGAGGACAATGAGGACAGCACAAGTCTTCAGGGCAGGTAAATCCCTGCCTGCATGCACACACACTGTTTTCATCCCAGTGACCGTGAGAGAGAACAAAAGGGCCTTTCTATTCTTAGTTTGCTGTTCCCCCCTCTCCGCCCCTCTTCTTCTCCTCATTGTTATTTCCACCTCTCTGTGTTTTCATACGTCAGTGATTACATAGTGAAGGAGCAGCACCGCAGCATGCAAGGACGAGAGATCCGCAGTGAGAGCCAGGACAGCCGCAGCCCGGACAGCGCCTGCTCCCTGGGCTTCGACCACATGGAGTCCAGCCTGGATGGGGTCCTGGATGGTGAGGGCAACCACAATAAGAGGGAGAATAACCCAGTAAAACAATTAAATAGATGTCATGTCATAACTTATCTTCCCTTGAATTACAGCACAAAGCACCACAAATTAAGATTCAAAGCTATTTCTCTGTTTGCAGTTTTCTTACTTTAGTACCCCCTAGTGGTAGTATCAGAAAAGACTGTGGCTGTCAGATGTTCCTGCTCTACATTTACTAAAAAGAAAGTAAATGAGTTTTAAAGTGAGAAATCTCAAACGACACAGATTAAGCCTGTACATATCTCTAATAAAACCTCTTTAGCTCTGCTATGCTTCACTTTATCAGAATAACATTTTCAGATGTTTTGCTTTGGATTAAAGAGGTTTATTTGGGCTGCAAGTAAATGATTCCTTAGAGGATATTCACTGACAAATTTTAGACAAATTTTACATTTTTATTGCTATGTTCTGTTCCATCGTCATTTACTCTAGCTACATCTATACCAATTCTTACACCTCTGCAGAAATCTCACAAGACACCATGATTATTCATATAGAGCCTGGAGTTGCAGAGACTTTTTTCTGATAGAAATATTTCAGATAATAACTTTCTACCACATAAGCTTCAGAGTTCAGACGGGCAGTTTCTAAGGATTATCTTGTACGTGCATCTCTATTTGTCCTCAGATTTTGCAGATGTGGAGTCCCTGAGCCCGGACAGCTGCGACGAGGAAGACGATGAAGAGAGGGAGGAAGTGAAACAAAAGGCAGAAGTGACGAGTATGGACGAGGCTCTGAGGACGGTGACCGACAGTGCCGACCGCAGCCGGGACGACTTCCTCAAGCAGAACTTTGAGACACTGGCAGAGAGCTGCAGCACGGGTCAGACAGGGCAAACACACACGTGCTAATACCCACACACACAGTATTGATTAGTCTGGTGGTTCTCCTTCTACTTTAGATTTATCTTTCTTGGGTATTTCGCTTCTTTTTCGGCCAATGTCTGCGTTTATCCTTTGGTTTGTTTTATTTTAATGTCCACTGTCTGTCCACAGCTGAGCAGAGCAGAGTCCCCAGGCTCAGCATGTCTTCACGCTTCCTGGCCAGAGGACATAATAACAGGTACTGCTGACCACTTCAGACCAGCGTGGACTCACAGCTATAATTACCGATCCATGTGGACTCACGCACACTGCTCTGCTAAACCATCTGTGTACCCTCTTGATCCAGCCGGCTGTCGGTTTGTAAAGACATTGTTAAAGGCTCTCTGGGTTATTTTGTGTGAGAGAACATTGTTGGGTTGTTTTTGGTCCTTAGATGACCCAAAGGTTGTAAAATGTTTACTTGCATTTTTCATTGCATTGCAAAGGATCTTTTTTCTATCCGCCATCACCAAGCGTTTGCTCGTTGTGGGAACTTTTGGATTTCCTTCTAATATTGTAAGGTCCTGACCTCATTACGTGAAGTGCCTTTAGGTAATGCAGGTTGTGATTTGGCGCTAAATAAATAAAACTAATCAAATTTTGGTATGAAACATTGCAGGAGTGTTTGGAATTCACTTGTGTGAAATGTTATTTAATTTAAGAAATGGTTGAATATTTTCTAGAAATGTGTTTATCCATATTCCTGCCAAATGTTAGCTGAGCGGATGGATGCCTCTCCCATGTCAATGCAGTTCAGCAAATGTGAAGTTTCAGCCAGCAGCCAGTTTACAGATTGGAACCACAGACAAACAGCTAGCTTGGCTCTGTTCGATGATAACAGCATCCATCCACAAGTTAATGAAGTCTCTGCTGGTTGCTTGGCAACTGGTCTTAGCCCATTCTTAAACCCCTGTAAGACATACAATTTGTTTTTTGTACACACGCAACAAACAAAATTCAATGATTTAATGGGTTAACTAGTGAGCTGATGGGTATTTTTTTTTTCCATGTTAGCTGTAAGCTGATATCTGTCTTCTGGCTCTGTCCACATAGATACTTTCTCAAACAGTGCAACTATTCTCTTAAATGAATGTACAAATCTATGAATATAATATAAAGACTAAAAGCTACTAGTGGCTCTGTCTTTGTTTGATCTGAAAAAGTAACATTAAAGAACAAGCCATGGTTCCCACAGGCTAATGGGCTGAACTGTTTCAGGTGCATTAGTATAACCAGCTCGTAGACATAGCTTCCGAGATTACATTGTGTATCTGCTCCTCTAACACTGTCATGATTTCTGTCTGAATAGGAGCAGACACTCCCCTAAGCCTCCTGTGTCAAAAGTACGGCCCTTGATTGATGATGGTCAGAGCAGAAACATGGAAGACAACACCCCATTGTCCCCTGGCTGGACTGAGGGGCCAAAGTAAGGAGGAAATACTGACGTGGATCTGAAAGATGTTTGAATCTTAGATCAGGGCTGCTTTGTGGAGTAATCAATTATAAATTAAAAGTTCACAAAGTACAATTTGTAGGCTAGTCTGTTTAAATAAATGATTAGAACTCATTGGTAGAGAGCAGATCATTAAAATGAAGCACAGACTGATATTCACTTTAGCTTGTTTTTGTTATGTTGTGACGAGTGATTAATGTGCGAGAAGTGATTTTCAAGCTGGCGTGTCTCAGCAGGGCCGATGCTCTAGAGAAGGAGTACCCTCCCACCCTCAGAACAGGAAAGAAGAAGACGTCCAGGTCCCACCTGTGGAGGATGTCCAACCCTCCTCCACCCAAAGCTCAGCTCCTGCTGGACAGAAGCACGTGTTTGATGAAATCACAGTCTACTCAGAACCTGGCCTCGGATGGTACGTTCCATCCTCACTTAACTTAACTTACTTTATATTTGAGTTTGGTTTATTAGCTGACTTGTATTTTACAGGGATCCTGCGGGACACAGCCTTTAAGAGAGAGTTAGCCATGGAGCTCATTTGCATCTGTGGTCCATGGGTAGAAAAAGACAATAGAGTACAATATTACCTCTGTAATAATTTAGTGAACATGAGATCCTACTATGAAATATAACATTTTTGTTGGTTTTACTTTTGATAATTACCCAGAAATGACAATTTATATATATATATATAAAAGCCATAAATGAATGTTCATCTCCACCTCAACATTATTTCTCCAGCTCCTCACTCCCCCGTCCTCTCCACCGACCGAAAGGACTTGCGCAAGAGACCTCAGCACCTTTTTCTGGACCAAGACACCTCCAGGCCATCCTTCCACTTTTCCTCACCCTCCTCTGGCTCTCCCCAGTCTCCCCAGTCCCCCTTACCTTGGGAGAGTCCCAAACTCAAGCCCCCGCACTCCTACATGAACCCTACAGCCAGCTCCATGGCCAAAAGCAGCCGCTCCTCCTCGCTGTCGGAAGGTATCCAGGTTGGGACGCCCCCTGGCTCCCCCTCCTTCCTTAAGGGCATGAGGTTATCGGGGGAGATAGAGGTGGACCTCCCGCTGTTCACCTCATCTCCCATCCCTGCTTTACCCTCCATCGTCTCTTCATCGTCATCCGTATCGAACCCTCTGGCAAAAAGTCCCTCCCCTGCTTCTCCCCATCGTACAGCTACAGTTTCACCTGCTACTTTTACCCACAACATTCCACCCTCTCGCATCCCACTGCCCAAGCAGCCTCTCAGCCCTCGACGCAGCCTCTGTCTGGAGGTAAAACCGAGCACCAGTGGGTTTGGAGGCCTCAGAGACCCCCAGTGTGACTTTCCAGGAAACAAACAAGGTAAGACAGCCAGCCTCATCCTGTAATGCTCGATATACACACAGAACTACATTCTTACATTTGATGCCTTGTGTTTATCTTGTTATTTTTAGCAATAGGTCGACATCTGTCTCTGACTTTGGATCATTCTTTGCCAAGTTCACTATCAGTGAAGCAGAGTGGAGGCTCGGTTCCTAAGAGGTAAAACACTTTAACTACATGTTTATTACACTTTATATTTTTGCTTACAATATACTTTATTTTATTTTAAACTTGTACTTTACTTTTAGTTTTACTTTCACTTATATATTTTTTAGACGTAATACTCGATAATATTTTGATTTTTGTTACTAAATTATATATTGTGTAACTGTAATCTGATTTGATCTAGTCTTTGTTTTAGAGGGCAAAGCACATTAAATAACATTATTTGACTCCAACATATCAATGTGCCAGATTGTCATACAGACTAGTTTTTATAACACAGTCCCTGGCAGGTTGATGGCAAAATCCTATGTCAGAAACATATACATACAGACACAATCAGTGAAATAAGACAGAGAAAAAGTCAAAAAAAACTATATTCAGGGCGACAATGACCATTAGCCGAATCAATACTTAACTTGAGGATAATGTTTGAGTATGCAATAACCACTCACTATTTTTAGTTTTAAAGTTACCTCCCTACATTTGAGTATTTGCAGAATTCAGCTCATTATGAATTTTGCTTGTTATTTGCTCTTCTAATTCAACATGTCACAGTTGCTTTAAATACAGTACCTAATGCAGATTTATCTCATCCCCCCAGTGCCCTTGAGTCAGGACAGGTGGCTGCGGCTAAAGAGTGCCCTCTGCTGCGTGGACGGGCCCCTACACCGAGCACTGACCCTCAGCCAGGTCTGACTCCCCACAAACCTTTTATTAACATGCCTGTTGCAAATGCCCCTTCTCTTCGTCACTGCACCTCTTCTTCACACTGCTTGTCCACTGTGTACTTTTGTCTGCCCTCCTTTTGTCAGTGCTGTCATTACAAATAAGAAGTTTGATTGTTTTGTATCGTCCACTCTTTTAGTTTATTATGGCCCGAGCACGACTGGGCAAAGGCCCTATTGCTTTTGGTCTGACTATTCAGGTAAATGATTAGCATTTATGTTATTTAGCCTGAACATACTCGAAAACTCACCAACCTTCACGGGCGCGTCAGTCCTGATGAAAATTTGCTTATGCTGGAGTAATTTGAAATGGGCGTGGGAAAAAAGGCTCAACAGCGCCCCCTAGAACACAGCAATTCCATCGGGTTTAACCGATCTTTACGAAATTTGTTACACCCATGTATCATGACCAGACTGAAAAAATAGCTTCGTAAAAAACAGTTTTGCTCCTGAAGTATGATCCAGTCATTGGAGTGTGTTTGATGGGTGGCCGTCTTAAAAGACATCAGGGGGGGATGTCAGGGGCTAAAAGACCAAATTGTGTGTGTGTGTGTGTGTATGTGTGTGTGTGAGAGAGATCTCTTTTGTTTCTCTTGAACCTTTCGCTCAACATCAACTGTGCACTTGCTGCACTCCATTAAAGTGTGTCATAGTGTGTCTATACTGTGTGTGCACCCACTGATTTGCCACATGCCGCGCTGCACCTGAAAGAGTCGTTCTCCTGCTCCCTCGACAGATCAATCTATCACCCTGGAAACTTGCAGGCGGACAGCTATCGAGCTTCACAACAGTCTGAGCAAGACCATCATGCTCTACACCACGGTCAGTGAGTGTGTCTGTGCTGTATGTCCAGGTGTGTGTGTGCGTGCATGTGTGTGTATGACAAAATTAAATAACAGGAAACGAGAGAGATGGTGAAAGTTAAGAGGAAAAGTTAACATGTTTACACACCTGTCACTCTCATGTTTGGCTCATTGTTATAAATTGCATGGATAGGTTAAATATTTACTGCTTAAATTATACACATTCATATAATGTATTGTTATAAAAATGTTACTTGTGTGGATGCTGCTCTTGTTATGTTTGTTCATCTCGTTTCTGCAGAAATTCATTGTAATTATCCCGCATACATTTTTACATCTTGACTGTAGGCCTGAAATTGTTATTAATATTCTAATATCAATTTCTGTAATTATTATTGATTATTTTTATAACAAACTTAAAACATTAAGTAAAGCAAGTAAGAAAAACAGTATTTTCTTGGCAACCTATGTATAGACAATTTTAGATTTTCATAATCATTTTATCCTTTGATTGTTTCACCAAACTGTCTGTCTTACTCACTGACTGGGTCCTACATACATGGGTTGATTTAAACCAGGTTCTACAGAGTGGCCAACAGCCCAGTGAGGACCAACAGGAGATGAGGAGACTCCTGTCCGAGGCCATGTTCACGGTGAAGACGGAGCTGGACTCTGTGCTTCAGCTGCCCTCCCAGTGCGAGGGGAACCAGGACCAGGACCAGGGCCAGGCGGTGGAGGGGTAGGGAGACTGGAGCAGTACGCTGAGCTGCTGCTGAATCTGTGGAGAGAAGGCTGGATAATAATCTGCTATCCAACACATGAACAAACGTATGCACTCTCAGTAGCACTGTGAATTGCACACTTGTTATTTGCACAGAGATGTCTTTTTTAACTGCAAACTCATGAGATGTTATTATATTTGAAGAAATTGGTACGGATTCACGAGTGTCACGCACTGAAATAATGAATACAAATGTTGCCTTATTTTTCAAGATGCCATAGTTTGTTTTCCACTTATATTAAACCTTAATGAGTCGATATTCAATGGAGGGAGACACTAGAGGAACAATGAGGAAGTTACATGAAGAGCATAGTTGGTATAAAACTGATTCAGATAAAACTGAATTCAGTTCAGTTGTATATCACTACACAGCCACATCGATTACTCAGAGACTTTACAGAGTAAGACTTAAGTGCTGACTGCAGGACAGTCACATTATCAGGTCCTCTCTGCTTGTGGGACAACAATCTTTTTATTTATGTTAATAACAACAGAGGGTTGTGACGGAGTGACCATGTTCAGAAGGGACATTGAAAGAAGTGAAGCTCATGAGCAGGATGTTAGAGGTCACGTGTCAGATGAAGGATATTGACAAGACGGACATATAGCCATGTGATTCTCTCTTATAGCCAATAGTTACAATAGCTGTAACCTTTGATATAGTTATTGTTTAATGTATGTCATGTAATGAAGATTTGTTAGTGTCTGTACATGCATGAATGTTCTCATAGTGCAGGTTTTAGAAAGATCTTTGTACTCTGTTGTTGTCAAACACTTAAAAACTGCTGCACTGTCTGTAGAAGTCTCTTATAAAAGTAAACAATGAAGACGTTGGATTTGATTGTTTATTTCTCCACCATAATCTAATCCAAGAATAATTACAGTAAACAGAATAACAGAAAACTGAACCATAATATATCCTGTGGTCTTTAGACAAAATTGAGACATGTTTTATTTTCTCTTATTAGTGACAATTTAATAATACAATTGTGCACAATAAATAGCAGGAGCATCTTTATAATGAAAAGTTATATGTGAACTAAATGGTTAGCGGTGTAATTAATTGTGGCACTTTATAGAATGAGCTCAGCTCTTGTGATTATTAATATTCTTAAAAACACACAATTATTCAATCTCTAAGCACTATGATATAAAAAGAGAAGGCTTTAGTGATTTCACATTTCACAATACCTTACAATTAATGTATTAATTGCCCGTGTGTGGGTGTGTCCTATATATGTGTTTTTGCTGCATTTACAACGCACTCATGCATCTATATTTGTTGTTGCTAGTATACGTATACATGCACATTAGTTACAGCGAGTTTTCTATGGAAGTGTCTCGATGTTGACGTAGGTGAGGACGACGTCATGCAGGATGTTGATTCTGTCGACCCGGTTCAGCTCCCTGATGCGGTGTCGAAACTCAAACAACGGGATGTTGTTCACCGCCACCCTGAACGCCTCCTGAGTGCACAGGATCTTCATCTGGAATGGAACGGGTCATCACCACCAATGTCACACTAACCACAAACACTGTGCTATCAGACTACCATGCATGCAGTGCTCAAGTTAAATATAAAAAATACATAAATAAATTACAGGCAGTGACTGTATGTAGAGATGGATCAAATGTCTCCACTTTCTCCCACTGTACAAAATGGAACCCAAAATAACTCATGTTCTGCCACTGCCATCTTGTTCTGAGGGGGCTGAGTGGTACATTTCAAATGTACTTTGGGTTTTTAGTTCAGGCTTATGACGTACGCTGCAGCCAGCCACCAGGGGGGAATCAACCAGATTTGGCTTCACTTTTAGGAGCTGTAATGTCGTCCATCTTTTAACACAGGCTAAGATCGCAGAAGTTTTTTAAGCGGTTGTTATGTTGGAAAAGTATTTTACCTGTCATTCCAGAACAGGATTATGATGTAAAGTTAAGGATTTACTTTCATTATTTGAAATCCAGTAAAACGTTAACCTAAAACTGCAGTGAAACACACAGTGGTTGTTATGTTTGTCAGTAAACACGGACATGAGGACTGTCGGACACATCAGGGACAGAAATAGCTTCCTCAGATTAGTCACCTCCTGGAGAAGCATAATTATTATTGATGTTATTGAGCAACGTGAGACCCCCACTGACCTCCAGTAGCCTCCCTGCAGTACAGCACTTCCCTTATCTAGGACTCGCTTGCACAAACGACTTTCCAACCCTTTCAGTCTTTTCCAAACGTTACCCTGACGTTAACCATGAGAAAGTGACCTCAGTTCAAGGTGACTTGTGGAACTTTGAAACATCAACATCTTTTAAATCTCACCACAAACAAATGGTTAGTAGTGTCTAATTATGTAGTCGTATATTAACGGCAACAGACGCTGACACTTGTAAATGAGAATGATTTTAATGATATTAGCATGCTACATATAGCATCTGAATCCACTATGAGGTTCCTCTTTCTAAAACTCACCTCAAACGGGCTCCCGGGAGCAAAAGGGAAGGGCGCCTTCAGGTCCCTCTCTTCAGATCCCCAGTGCTCGCCCAGTTTGTGGTTACGGACAAACACCTGTTTGCCCCCTTCGTTGAAGCGAGGGTTGATGTGAAAGGCGATGTCATTGCCCCTCAGGAGGTTCACTGTGAACCTGCAGGAGATCAGAGCTTGAGTTTCACTGATGCTGTATTTTCGCTGTTGTGTTGAATTTGTTAGTTTTTCCTTTGATAATGAGACTCCCATATTTTGAATGTATTGAGAGAAATATATAAGAAACTGATTGGCACAGGAAGACACTAAGTACATTCAAACATGCTTACATTTTAGCATTAGGTTTCACGTTGCCCAGGATGGTCAGCATCATCTTGTCATACACCCCGCGGGTCAGGTTCCAGTTGTATGGAACACTCTGATCAGCACAGAAGAGAGAGAAGGACCATAAACCAACATGAAAACCAAGCACCATTGTGGTGAGATTCCTTGCATTTGACTTACTAGTGATCCAGATGTAGGTGGAAGCCAGTGGAGAGGCGTCATAGATGGATTCTGTCCAGGCCACCCTGACTGTCCTGGGTTATAAGGCCAGCCGGGGTGGGCAGGCCAACCAGGTAAACGTTGATGGGGGCTTGGAGCAGCAGCAGGGGCGGGAGCAGGTGCTGTAACTGGGATTAGAGTTGGAGCCGGGGCCGGAGCCGGGGCCAGTGCCGGGGCAGGAGCAGGCAGCTGTGCTTGAATTGGAGCTGGCGGCTGGAAAGGCTGATACCCGGTGCCTGGCCAACAAGGATTGCAGGGCTGGCCTGAGGCTTGAGCTGGAGCTAGAACTGGAGCTGGCACTATGGTGGTTGGTACTGGAGCTGGTGATACAGTTTGCACCGGGGCGGGAACCAAAAAAGGAGCAGGGACGGCGACCTGAGCTGGTTGTGTCGCAGTCCAACAGGGTGAGTTTGGCTGGCCGGTCCAGCAAGGTGCGGCCTGGGCGGGCTGTCCCGGCCACGCAGGGAAACCAGTTCCAGACGGAGACAGGGTGGGCCAGAGGCTGTTAGTCTGTGGGGCAGAACCATAGGATGGGCAGCTGCCACAGAGAGCATCAGAATGCTGAGAGGGAGGACAGGGGGATGAGGGAGAAGAGAGAGACGGGTCAGGGGCGAGGATAGAGATACGAGGGAGAGAGAGGGTGGAGAGGATGGAGGAGACCAACTTGCAGTTTCAAACATGGCAGTTTGACACAAGCAAAGATGTAAGCACTTGTGTTTAGATGGGAAAATGCAGAGAATGACTTTTGTAAGTCTTACCAGTGCAGAAATCTGACAATTTGATGAGGTACTTACATCCATGCTGCCTGTCAGAAGAAGATCAAGTAAACATTTGATTATTTTAAACATAGCGCAAACTTTAGTGAAAACAGAATAAAAAAAAGCGAAAAAAATGTATCACTAAAAAAGACCTGGAAATGGCATCTTATAGGACATAACAGCCAATTAAGCCAGTGTTGAGATAAATACAAAATATTTCAGACAGTAGTATTGAGAATGTATTAAATGCTTTTGTTTCTTTGTTTGTTTCCTTTTTCACTCCAAACACTGAGTTTTTATACGCTGTGGGGAGGAGAAAATTGTTCTCCAGGTGACCACCAGGGGACTCTCTAGCTGTTAAAGGAAGTCGTAAAGTGTCAGCAAACAAATGCATCAGTGAATGACTCCATAGAGTCATACATTGTTGACTGCAGCTGATTGGATGCCATGGGACACACTAATTGAATGATGACAGCAGGAAACATACAACACATAGACTGTGGGTCATATGTGCTGTTAGAGAGGAATGTGCAATAACAATGAATCCTGTGACTCCTCATTCACTTTTACTGGTATAAGGTTATTTCAATCACTACTTACATTAACGTTAACTATTAAGAAAAAATACAAAATACCTCATTATGTTTACAAAAAATAATAATGGTGTGCAGCTAATGCATGCTAAATCAAAAGGGTTGATAAGATTTTATAATTACATCCTTATTTTTGACCATGTTATCATTATAATCACCATTACTAACAAATGCACGGCAATCAAACCAATTCCCGACACATAGCTGTATGCAGATTGTTAATATTTATATATTAGAATAACATCATATCATGATTCTTATGAAAGTATCAGTCCAGGACCAGGTCAAACATCCTTTTCCTGACACCATGAACAATGTGAGGAGCCTTTTTGGTTGTGATGCATGGAAATAAAATACAAATTTAGGAAATTAAATAATTTGGATAAGCTGCTACAGATACAATTAAAGCCGAGTAGTTACCTTTTTTGTTGTCTCTCGTCTTCAGGTGCACACAGGAGCAGGCTGCAGGCTGTGGTGTGGTTCAGGTGAGTCAGTCGTCCTATAGCCACGATCACGGCAACTCTCTTTTATAGCTGCAAACCCTTCTCAGCACTGGGTCCCTCCTCGCTCCATCACTGCACCGTCACAAAGAGATGCCACGCCCTCACATGTCATAACATATATGAATGGAGAGTGATAACTTCGCTGTAAAAGTTCACTCTCATACTGTTTGTTTTGTTCATGTTATCATCTTCGCCTTTTTCTTCCGAATACGGCTTATCCAGATTTAAATTCGTTATGAAAGTTATGACTCTTTTTAATCAAATAAAGCGGAAGAGGACTAATCTAGGCTGTTATTTATGCCAATCTAATTAATATTTACCGGGTATTCACCAAACATACTAGAATATATGCAATAGTGTATAGTCTCCAAGTAGAGTCAAGTTGCGTAGATTTTATTGTCACAATGTCAAATAATTACAGAAATTATCTCTTTGTACTTTTCATATAAAAACACAACTTCCCCTCTATTAGTAAAGGTCTATTAAGAGACTGATTCTGACGTTTTGGAAATCTTTTGATTTGAATTTGGTTTTGTGTGTGTATGACTTTTTGTGCTTACTTTGGGATTTTTCTGTAATTTCCTGTTTTACTCTGAAGTTACTTACCTTGTGTGTCTCATTCTTCCTCCTTTTGTCTGGTTTCCCTTTTTTGTGATTGTCTGCCCTGACATGTTCACCTATTCTTTGTTATCTCTTCCTCCCATGGGTATTTCTCTATGTGCTCCAGAGTCTTCTTCTGTTAAGTTCCAACCCTGCACATGAGTTCTGTTACCTGCAATTTGAGTTTTGAATCCTGTGAGTTTCTTCTGCTTGCAAACCTGGACTGTAAGCCTGTCTATTGGATTGACTATTATTTTCTACACCAACCCCCGTGTCTGTTCAGTAAACAACCACATTTTTTAACACGAATAAGAGAAAGAGAAGAAACATGAAGAAACACAAAGAAAGCTTGAGCTGAACCAGCTTCTGACTGGTTGAGAACGAAAGAGTGAAGAGGTAGTGTTGGTGGCATGGATGACATTCTCTTTTTAACCCCTGACCAGACTCGCTGACAGCACAATGACCTGTTCTTGTGTTACTGTGGTTCACTTCACTGTGGAGCAGTCATGAGACGGTGTAACACATATCTGTCTAAGCTTCACATGGTAACACAATTACAGCAGACAGACAATGAAGTCAGGTCTCACTGTTGTTTTTCTGTATGTTCCGATGACTCCTGCTCATTCACGCTGCTCAGTTCATCTGCAGCTTAACTTACTGTCATTGGCTCAGTCAGACTTCATGTGATATATTTCTCTATTGTTGAACTCTCTGTCCTCCTCCAACAAGTTAAAATAGTGATCCAGATAATTTTGATAAACAGGAGAAACGTCAGGGTCCAATTATGAATCTCCAGGGAAACAGGCTCCATAACAAGTAACACATATGTGAATTAACACAACTGCACTGGTTGTCCTCACTGTGTTATTAGATCAGCCATCACCTGAGCCGAACAATGTCAGAAATTGCAGAAGCGTCTCAGAATGCTGAGACTTAATCCTCAAAGAATTCAGCGCCTGCCATTTATGCAGCTGGGTCTCTTAGTTTAAACTCCATCTGGAGACATAGAGGATGAAGAACATCCCTCGTATATGTAGAACATATAGAGAAAATAATTTGTCCGTTTAATGAAACTGGCTGTCAAAGCTGACCCTCCCTCAGATAAGTAGCTGCTCAGGGTTACATTTAATTTCTACCTCCAATACAGCTTTGATTGACAGGATGTGATGGGTTAAAGAACCAGGTATTAAGGAATTTTTAAGGTAACGTTCATGAAAATAAGCCCAGCTCCATATACAAACTATTATTCACAAAACAGCTTGACACCTTAACAGCGTTTCAATAGTTTGATAGTGCCTGCTTTAAAGGCATGTTAGAGTGTGGAATATTTTCCTCTTTGGTACTTCTATATTCATAAACATACTAGAGTATAGATATCCAATGTTTTCAAAAGTGTCATGTGGCTAATTGTCATAAAGTCATCAACCAAAGAAAAGCTGTGAAGAGAGCTAGGACGCATGAGAATCGGATATAATTGTGTTCAAATCTGTTGATCTAAGATCCTGGGATGATTAGATCTATTACAACCCATCACAGCGCAAAGTGTTGTTCTTTGTATTATTTTATTTTTTTATCGATAAACTGTAATTTTGCATTGGCCTGTATTACAGCAGTAAATATAAATCAAGTAAGGTATCTATTCGACATTTAGAGCCTTTTGCTGAGAACAAGTTGTTCAACTTAAGCAACATTTTCATAAGTACAATTGATTAATAGTATCATTGTAACTCTAGAGGTTTTCTTAGTTCCACAGAGAATATTAACATCTTTCAGGTACATTTTTCGATTGTCGTGACCAAAACTTAACTGTTGGATTAATTCTACTTCCATCGAAATTATTGGGAGAAGCATAAAAAAAAACAGATTAACTCACTGTACCCTACAAATAGCAGAAGTACCAGACCAGCTAGTGAAGATAGTGGAGCAATTAGCTGCTTAAGACTTGGATATTCCTCACAAGAGCTGGTGGAGACCAAAACAGAGATTTAAATAAGACTGAACATTGGCTTTACATTCAACACGTGTCACAGGTATCATAGCTCCAACCAAATTTTAAGAATGTGTCTTATCTGCTGGATGTGGAAACTGTTTTCCAACATGTTTCTCAACTGTAAATGGTGCGAATGTGTCATTGCTGAGTTTACGTTTCACTTCCCTCAAGTGACCATAAAAAAGACTCTTTTACAGCCAGAGCTGACCATCACTAGAGAAATTTATATTCCTGCTCGCAGATCACTAGATCATCTACAAAACCCTTGGACATGTGTTCCAAGGACACTTAGGCAGTGGGAACCTTAAATACAGCTTTAGCTCAAACTCTGTTCTCAAATACTATGTTTCTACCTGCTGCTCTGACGCACTATAGATTCCCCATTGGCGACTTTCAGCTTCACCTATAATGAGACAGGCATCAACACCTTCATGTCGCGACAGAGCTAATGAACTGAATGTAATACACAGATTTCTCATTTAAGCAGAATCCATGGGAAAACGTTTCCCAAGCTTGTTGCAAGGATTGTGGGTTATTTCTTTGCTCAGGATCCCTATTATCAGAAGAAACGTTTACCCTGAGATAAAATCAACAACATTTGGTTCATGCTAATTCACCCTGTTGGCCCATCAGCCTGTTGCGTTAGAACTGGCCAAGCTGGTTTCAACCAGATTTTGTAACGTGGAGATAATGTAATAAAGAAAATGTGCCACAAATCCACCTCCATTTGAATTTGAAAGCAGGGTACGGTGCTTCATTTGAGTGCAGGTTTACCATATGGTCAAGAGAAGGAGTCATGATGCCACTTACAGGAGATCTCCTTTTGTAGTTTCAGCCAATGAGAGGGCTGTTGAAAAAAGGGACACAGCCGTGAGGAGCGCTGCTGTTAGGCAGAAGAGAGCGTTCTGGCAGGAGCAGGGTTTTCCAAAGCGGGTGGTGGCATTAGCCTCTTGATAAGCTGTGGGCCTGGTTCCAACACTCGTAAGCTGCAACCTCCTTATCTCCCTTTCTTCACGTTTTCCCTCTTTTACCACTTTTTCTTAAATGAAGTGAACATTTTTGGGGGTTGAAGTACAAAAGAAACACTCCCTCAGGGTAATCCCCAAATATAGGTGACATTTCTACATGTTTACCTGGAATGAAAGGAGTGGTTTTCTGTGAGATAGTATTTTTGAATAACCTGTAGCTGGCAGATCTCACTGAGAGAAGAAAATAGCTCCAGATGCTTTTGTGCTTTCAAAGAGCGAGTACACACACAAGTGAGTATCAAAGCATGTGTATGTGTGTGTGTGTGTGTGTGTGTGTGTGTGTGTGTGTGTGTGTGTGTGTGTCTGTGTGTGTAAGAGACTGGTTGATGATTTAAAAGAAAATTATTTTGCTCCTGTTACCATGGGGACAGCAGCATGTTTTAGCGTGTGTCTGTTTGTGTATGTGTGTGTGTTAAAATCATCATCACATCTGCACCACTATGAGATCAATTTAATAACCACAAAGGATTACAGGGATGCACTGTATTAACCTGTGTGCTTCCACTATCCAGCACTAGATGGGGTAAAACTACTCACATGTGGGTTGGAGGGATTGTGTCCCTGGAGTGTCCTTTTTTGTAGGAAATAAGATTTCATGAGTCTGCAGTTTATGTATGGTCAACAGACATGATATCAGCATACAGCATGACATCACTGATCCACATAGCAGCCTAAAAATGTGATGCAGCTCTGTAACAAATAATAGGGATACTGCATTGTTAAGCTTTAGTTTAAGGAGCATAAATCAATGCAACAGAAAGTGCTGTCGTCCAAATAAGTTCATTTTATCTTATCAGGCATTTTATCAGGCATTGGTGTAATATTTTTTTCCACTTTTTTGTTCATGCACAGAATGATTTGTTTGTATTTTCTGGCTGGACGCCACTATCTTCCTTCAACATTTTAATGCATACTCCGTATTTTGCATTATTTGCCTTCCTTGAATAATAAATGTTGTTGTTGATTATCATTCGTGTGATTCAGGTGTTTATGCCGGCCTGCCAACCAAATTTCCTTTGGGATATTACTAAAGTCAAAGTTGAAGCTATCGCTCTCCATAAGGCTTTTAAGAAATTGCAAACACCTTCCAATAATGTAACTAATTGATTCTCAAGAGATATATTTGGGGTCAAGTGTCCCTCTGAGTGCTTATGCAAGTGTTGCTAGAGCTTAAGATGTGTACCATTATTCATCTTTGAGAAAACTTAGTGTCTTTCTGCAATGCACACTTACTTGTCTTGTCCTGTACTCTATCCAGACACTATGTTTAACTCGTTCAATGATTGAACTCCTAAACTAAATCACCAGGCTCCCCTCCCCCGTGTGAAGGATAGATGTGGCTGTCCATGCAGCCCATAATCAACGTGTCTCAGCCTGGAATAGTCCTGAGCTGAAGGGGTGTTCCCACTGCTTATATAGTCTGGGCTCACATTTCCCATGGAGATTTATGGGGGGTGGGAAGGCCGCATGGCAGATGGAGGAGGTGAGGATGGTGTCATCAGAAGAGGACAAATCACCGGAGCAAGGAGAAGATGTAGTAGTGAAGAGGAGTGTGTCAATTTGCTTAATGTACGGCCACTTTTAGATATGGTACATAGAACAGATTTAGACCAGAAATGCCCTTCTAATTTATTCTGTAGCATTTGATGTGCATTAAAGTCTCCACCTGTAGGACCAGCTCGGGAAAAGGGAGAATGGAATCTTTTTCCTTGCGGGTAAATCAACATATTTGGCTGATGAGCCTGAGGGAAGATAGTAATACAGGTGATAGCTGCGCCCTAATTGATCCCTATCACATAGAGGAAGACCATGGAATAATAATGTTTTCTCACCACCTCCTTTGTCATTCTCTCCCTCAGTTAACCAAAGGGGGTTAGGGGTAGGGTTAGAGAAACGGACTCGTGCCCTTGTAGAACCAGTCACTGTAGTCGGGTGAAGAGTCCTGTGCAACAGATGGCACATCAGAAACAGAGATGGGACACTAAGGGCTGTGACCCTGCATGAGCTGGCAGATACTGTCCCACTGTGTGTGTATCCCAAATGCTCTGGGCCATAGCCATGAGCCTGGCCTCTCTTAAAAAAACACTTGCATACATGCCCAAGCCCAAGTTGCAGAGAAATGTCAACATAATACAGTAATGTACTTCAGAAGAGATCACGGCTCAGTTTTTGTCTGAAGCAACAGCTCAGTGGAGAAAACAAAGAAAACTCACATTTGAATATCCGTATGCTTTACTGACAAACCTCGACCCCTTGTGCCAAAATTAAAATCTCGGGTTAAGAGTTGGAAATTCCCAAATGAATGCATGTTTTTTATTAAGTGTGAAATCAAATCACTACAAATCAGATACGCAATGCTATTCCAGCATATAAACCTTCCCCCATTAACCTAATTGTACTCTGGGGAGAGCGTGGCCTAGGGGATAGAGCGGGTGCTCTGCAACATGAAGGTCGCCGGTTCGAATCCCACTCTATCCCATCTGCATGCCTAAGTATCCTTGGCAAGATACTGCACCCCTAGATGGCCCCTCATAAAATGATGAGTGTTCTAAAAAATGTAAGTCGCTTTGGATAAAGGCGTCAGCTAAATGACATACTCCAGCCATGTATAGGCTACATATAGAAACATATTAATTAAATCATGAAAGCATCTGCCCCCACAGTCTAACAATTAATAATTAAGATTAGAACAGTATATAGGTCTGTTTACTCCTAATCTTAATGTTAGCTTAATCTTAAAGTTAATTATCCGTTGTGCATAGTATATAGCTTGTGCTCTTTATTTGAGGTTTGGCCTGCTCGCACAATTGTCATCTACTTTTAGATAACCTTTACAACTATTTAGCAACCTTTTTTTCTACCATAAGTAAAATACCTATAAAACACTTTTCGACATTATTAATTAACTGTTCACTGTACTGTTTATCCACTAAAGTCTATCTACAGTATTTCAATCATTTACCTTTTACTTGTATCTATCTCTTTTCATTCATTTCAGTGGCTTTTATCAACTATTTAGATCAATTTCAACCCTTCTTGCTTTGATTTTATAGTTCTGCCTTCTCTACTTGCTTGCTGACTAGTTAGCGACACAACACCTGTAATTGGGTGCAGGTAACTCAATATGTTTGTTGAATATTTTGTGTAATTGAGTGTGAGAGGTGGTGAGCTCAGTGTGTTAGACCTCCCGTCTGCAGGGGGAGGTGTGGATCTACAGTGATGCACCTGGAAGTTGTACAGGTGCTCTACATATCAAGCTAGGTATTACTTCTTCAAATATTTAGCTTTCACTTTTAGCGCACTGTTTCAGAAATGTATTTGAACTATTCCATCAATAGGTTTAATCAACGAATTCATTAATTTCAACCATTTCTGCTTTAATTGTTTAACTCTTCTCTGCTCATTAGCTAGCTAGCTAGTTAGAGTTGTCAGCCTGTGCTTGGGCCGTCGGTGCAGATAAATATATTTGTTGAATGCAACTAGTTATATAATATATATACTTGTTTAATGTTACTAGTAACTCGTCATTATAATTATAAAGTAACAATACTTGAGTACTGTTTCTGTCTGTTCTACCCACCACTGATCTACAGGGATGTAGCATGTATCTTTTAAAACTCACTGTTTTAGAAATGTGATTTTAGTTTAAAGACAATTGATTACCATCCTCTGCTCGCTAGCTAGCTAAGAAGTTAGCGTTCCAAGACATGTGCTTGGGTGCCGATAACTCTATATATATTTGTTCAAAAGTCCAGTGTGTAAGATTTAGGTGAAAATAATCTATTGGCAGAAATTGTATTTAAAATGTGCTGTTTTCACAGGTGTCTTTCGTCTAAATTTGACAAATTGTTGTTTTCTTAACCCTAGAATGGCCCCTTTATATTTAAATACTTTATATTTATATCGGGAGACGATCCTCTACACAGAGTGACCATGTTCTTACACTAGTCCAGACTGGACAATCTAAACACCATTTGAGTTTTTATGACAAATGAAGGTTACCACAAATTCTCCTTCATCTTTGGAAGGGGAGGGTGAGATGAGGGCTGTTCAGCTGCAACATAAAACGTCACCACTAGATATCCACTACTAACATTCTACACACTGAACCTTTAATGAAGCTAGTGTGTGTAATTGAAATGAGTGACGCGTCAGTGGTGTCCAGAGGGGTGGAGGTGGGAGCTCCGTCGCCTCCTCTATGCAGGTGGAGGTGTGGATCACGGTGTGGATCGTGTGGCTGGAGGTCTGTCCCTCTGCTCCACACAGGTGCTCCACACATCCGCCGCGCTCTCCGCCCTCTCCTCCGCCAAGCGGCCGCGCTCATTCGCTGTCTCGCCCTCCAACAGCCCGGATGTAGCGCGCAGACAGCACCGCACAGTGCTCCACTCAGCGAGGATAACATGGCGCTGGCAGACACATAACGGTGCCCACCATAATAACACTCTTGCACGGGAACGGACCAAAATAAGCGACGGGACATGTGAGCTCCTCGACGACCCCCCCCCCCCCCCCCTCCAAAGAGAGCAGGTAGGTGCTGGAGCGTTTTATTCGATGCGTGCGTCTTGACGCCGTGGTTTGGATGAAACGATAATAAAATTAAAGAAATGTGGCTGCTGCTGCTGATGCTTCTTGCAGGGGGCAAAAGAGCCGCTGTGCATGGAGAAGGCGAAAGGCTCGTTTGAGGGTTTAGCCTGGCTCTGTGTGTGAAACAGCAGCGTCATCCGGGGCAGGTTTGCGGTGCATCCGTGCAGAAATAAATCATCATTTTCTCGCAGTGCATGTGTTGTCATGGCTGTCAGGCTCTCCGCGCGCCGGCCGCTGTCCTTGGTGTTGAACTGGGTGGGCACATCCCACCTAAATGCATGATGCTGGTACACAGTGGAGGCCTGTTTGTGCCCTGTTCTCCCCCAGTGCTGCCACAAGCGAGGTGGGATTGTTGTTTGCCGATGGCTGGAGGGAAATCAGTGTAATGCTCCCACAGCCTTATAATGTACAGAGGGGTCTCGCGGTGCGTGGACGGGGCTCAGTGGTGAGTTGAAGCTGTCACGTTGCTCCATCTCTCTATTTTGTCCCTTCGCATTGAGGCACCACTCTCTGGTGATGACAGTGCAAGACATTGTGTTTGCACTGCCTGTGTGTGAGTGGGTTCAGTGTGTGTGCTCGGCTAATGTAGGCCAGGTAGGGGCAGGAACAGATGGTTTGTTTTCAAGTTCAATGTGGCTCCTGGATTAGAATGTGTAGACGAAAATTAAAAGTGTGGCCCGGCCCTCTGAGCCCGGGGTTCCCCTCCTAAGCTCATAATCGTCCTTACAGCAACTACGGCTCTATTAATAGGGGTAATAATAACATGTAGCACAAAACCTCTAAAGCTGTCAGGACGGCCATATTTTGTCAATAACATGGGACATTGACCAGACTGCTCACTGGTGTTGCTCGTAAAGGTGATGGTGGACACAGTCTGCTGTACTATTATTATGTTTAGAAGCGATATACAGGAGACAACCGACCTTCGGAAACAATTATTACATTAATGAATGCATTGGCCGACAGAAAATTAAGCAGGGGTTTATTCAGATAATCAATTAAAGATATGATTTGTAACAATTCTTCATTAAATGTCCAGACCTGTGTTATATACTTTGTTGACTTGTGTACTAAGCAATGTTTAAACCCAGAGCAATCCCCAATTTAATTCAAGGTAAACGGGATGTTTCCTATTGGTCCCCTTTTAATTGCAAAATAGACGCTTTAAGAAGGAAAAGCCCACTAGTAGCCAGTCAGCCAGTCAACTTTTTCTAATGGATCACGATTATTGCTTTACTGCGTAATGTGACAAAATCTTAAACACATTACCTCATCTGTGAACACTATTTGTGTCAGGTAGATTTTCATCAGGAATGGTGCTGAGGAAAGCAACTTTTATGATCCCATAAACAACAAACTGTCTTTGTCATCATCAAACTAGGTCTTTTGTTATTGTTCTGATAGAGAGTTTATTGGACAAATATTCGCTGCTTGCTTGTGATAGTAGCTCGGTGGCGCCCCCCTTCAGAGGGTGAAAAAAGTGCATGCCCCCCAGCCCACAATGTTTTTTTAGTGAGTTAAAGGTCAACATGAGCACATTAGTGTTCTCTTGTTTGTTCATTTTTGTCTAACTCCATATTTTCCCCTGGTCATCCACGCTCCCCCTTCAGTCACTGTATCCCCTCCAGGTGTGGACTAACCTCCCAGTTTAAGAACCACTGGAGTATCTGAATATATTTTGGTTTTGGACTTTCTTTTTGAGGAGATTTAAAGAGGGATGATAGGCATTTTCTTTTACACATTTTATGGACAAACCATTCATTCATTATGAGCTGGATAATGATTGAATCAATTAAAGTAGCAATCATTTTGGTCTTTATGGCTGGACATGCCAAAACCAATGTGATATTTCATCTGCAGATTCATGGATTATGAAAATAATCAGTATTTGTAGCCCCACAGACAACTAAAAATGTCAGTTATAAATGATTTGGTATCTTCATAGAAACAGTAAACACAAAATTAATTTGATATAAAACTTTAGATTTAAACATATTCTGCAAAAAACTTTGATGGCTAAACTGGCTCAAGGGTTATGACCTCCTAGCAGGGTACTTTTGATTTCCCATAGGATGATGCAATGACTTTCAGACGAGTGAGTCCTAAAATTCCAATATTGTATGTAAAGCAACTCTGTGTTTACCCTTCCTGTGTTGTAACATACACATATTTAAAAACTCTTTAGTTTTTACCTCCACCATAGAGGTAATGTTTTCATCAGCATTTTTTCATTTGAAAGCTAGCAGCATTACACAAAAACCACTGGATCGATCACCATTAAACTGGGTTGAATGATGCGGAAAGGGTCAGGGAAGAAGCCATTGCATTTTGTTGTGGACACAGTAATTATTTTCACTGTCTTTACCATAGCAAGATTAGCATTATGATGTTTTCACAAATTCCCAGAGAAATATCACGAATCCTGATGGAAAATAAAGTCAGGCACATTAGGGGACTGATACCTGTGAGTCTGACTGTTGGGCCTGAGTTCTGCGCTCCTATAAGTGCTCTCCTAGTTACAAATCTGTCCATGAAACCGAAGCTGAGTTAACCCCGATGATATCATTATTTTTCCCTCAAACATGACACAGCTCCTCTAGCAGCAAAGTGGCCATTATACAACTGTTTTCACGAGATGATGAGTGGTCTCTCTACCTACTATGCTGATCTTCATGTATTGGATTTGCGGCGTGCCTCTGTAGTATCATCGTTGTTTGCCACATCTGCATCCTCTTGTCCAGATCACACGTCAACGCGAGGTCAAAGGTCGGAGATGCTCTCTGAGATTCATAAGCGATAGATTGTGTTTTATATTTGGGAGAAAGTTAGAAGCAGCTGAGTCAATGTTGGGTCCCTTTACGCTTGTGTGCGCACTCTGTAATGTATTCAGTGCCAGCAATGAGCACAACAGCTTTACATAATGATCAAAGCTTGAGGGATGCTGGAGCATGGCTTCAGCCCGCCGTATTAATAATAATAACCTTTGAAGTTATCACAGTCCCACAACCTCATTCCCTTCATATTCTGCCTGTCTCTGTCTTTCTGTGTCTCTTTCTCTCTCTCACACACATACACCTACACACCCATGCGCAGACCCACTCGACTTTCCTCTTCTGTTTAATGTTTCTGTATTTGGGCTGAGCACTTAACAAGAGGATAGTGATAATGAACACATGACTAACTATTTCCATCCCGATGTTTCTGCACTGCACTGCTCAGCTCTCGGGGTCTACAAGGATTCAGCCAGCGTAAATCGCAAATTACGTAAGAGTCGGCGGGAGTCATAGGTTGAGTAATTGGGCCAGAAGACGAAAATCGAGCTCTGCGCTGCCATCCACGCCTTCTCTGTCGCTGCGACTTCCTCCACCTTCAAGACTGACCTCTTGCTACTTGCCAATCTCTCTCTCTCTCTCTCTCTAACAGTGTTTGAAATGCATGGGTAGGAATGGTTTCTCTTTAATTGAAGTGTCTGAATCAACATTCTATTTATATGGGAGCCTCTCGAAAGACTCATTGGTCAACCAAGTGTCTGGGAGACTTGCGCTGGTGGCTCTTTCTAATCAGGGCACAGAGTTAGGACGCATGAAAGCTAGGTTTAGAAGAGAGGAGAGGAGAGGAAAGGAGGGGGAAGATGGTAGAATAAATGAGACGTGAGAAGAAACAATATGAGAGGAGAGCAGACAAGAGAATGAGCAGAACAGGGATAGGAGAGGGGGTGCAGTTAAGTGGGGATAAAATAAAAATAGAGAACAGGTAAAGTACAGGGATTTCGAAAAGGGTGGTTAAATGGTGGAGTGAAGGATGAAAAAAGAGAAAGAAGTGGGAAGAATTCAAGTGTCAGAGACGCAGAAACTAACAGAAAGTGTAAATGAGAGGGATGAGATTATAGAACTAGAGTCTGAATATCTATCTGTGTCTGTGTTGAAGGTCTCACTTTCTCTCAGTCTGTCACTTCTGGTCACTTCAGCTGCAGCTGAGCAGTATCTCTGAAAGCCACAGTCATCTTCAGATGTCAGCACTTTTGTCCCAGATTATTGCATTTTGCTGTTTTTGACCTGGGATTTAAAAAAAGCTTCCATTGTGTTTTCTGCATGACTTGGCATGTCAGTATCAAAGTGGTGTGTGTGTGTGTGTGTATGTGTGTGTGTGTGTGTGTTAGTGTGTGTGTTAGTGTGTGTGTCTGTGCGTGTGTGTGAGTGTTTCTGTGTGAGAAATAGGAAGACAGACAGACTGAGCGTAAAGAGACATTATGACAAAGGAGGAATGGAGCACAAGCAATATAGGAATCAACTGTGTGTGTGTGTGTGAAAACTAGTCTCTTCCTAGGATGTAAAATGGATAATAATGGATTGGTGTCAAGTCGTCCATCTTTGTCTACAGTCTGTGGTTATAATGTAATTTGTTAATCCAAGTTTAATGACGATTACACTTTACATGTTAAAAGTAATATCATTATTATTATATTATTTGTATTATATATGAAGACTTCCCTCTATCTCTCTCTCTCTCTCTCTTTCTATCTATCTATCTATCTATCTATCGATCTATCGATCTATCTATCTATCTATCTATCTATCTTGTTAAATTGGGATGAAATTGGTTTAAATAAATCAAAGTAGATCTGCACAACATCTGGTGTCATCTGACATGGAGCAGCCAAATCAAAATGCTGTTTTACCCTAAATGTTGTGCCAAATTGTAGCTGTGTTATGGCTGTCATACACACACACACCTACATACACACACACACACACACACCTACACACACACAACGCGTAAACCTAGATACTTGGCAGAATCAGAATTAGAAGAGACACAGTCCACTGCTGTAGCTGAGAGACTCTCAGTTTTCTCAGTCTAGCTTGTTTGTGTCCACGTCCAGTGAGGCTGCTGTACTTCTTTACCAATTCCGCTCTTGTCCAAAGCTGGAGAGGCCTGACTAGCTCAGTGTGTGTGTGTGTGTGTGTGTGTGTGTGTGTGTGTGTGTGTGTGTGTGTGTGTGTGTGTGTGTGTGTGTATTAGTGTGTGTGTATTAGTGTGTGTGTGTGTGTGTGTGTGCCATTGGTCATGGGGCTGAGGCATCAGAGGGCACTCATGAAGAGGCCCAGTGAAGCTTGAATATCCAGTGATGACCTCAAGCTACCAAGTGCTGCATCTGCCTTTACTGCTGCCCAACACAGCCCTGGCCCTTGCAGCCCTGTCACCCACCCTCCAGGCTAAGGGTGTTAACGCTATTTCTGTGCGCATGGTGGGTGGCAAATGTGTGTGTTAACACGCCTCAGCCTCCCTGTATGCTGCCAAAAGGGGCTTCTAACTGTATGGTTCTTTCTACAATAGGTGTGCAGCAAAGGCCAAATCTTTTGCAAACCTGTGTGAGTCTGAGCTTTAATGTGTCTGTGTTTGTGTATGTCCTTTAGTAAACTGCTGTAGTAACCAGTTGGAGCTTAATTCCAGTTTAATCGCTATTAAAGCGATACCTGTCTAGAATGGGCAGCCACAGAAAGCCAATTGCTGTGTCTGCACCCTTCCCCCAAAGAGTTCAGCAGTGAGTGTAGTAAAAGATCTGCCTTTTGTTCAAGCTGTAACCTACATAAAGAGATAAAGCTTATTTTAATAAAGACTGCACAGACGGCTCTGTTTATTAAAGCAGTGCATGTATTAAGTTTCACCATTGAGACAAACTGGCAGCAACAAATATAATATTTCAACTCTTGAAAGCAATTTTTATCTTACAAAGGGAATTATATTTCAAAATGCTACAGACATCAGAGCCAGCAATACATTACCAAACGCTCTGAGATAAGACTGTTCCCCAGGACAATCCACTACAGTGTCCTGACGAGTCGTCTCAGGAGCAAGACTGCAGACTGACCATATATTTTGAAATCTTAATGATTTCTTTCCCGTCTGAACACATCAAACCCTTAATAAAATGTTAGTTGAGTTACATAAAGCCTGAGCACTCATGGTGTAGTTATTCTTCTTGCATGTGTTAAAGCTACTTAGATGTTTTGGTATTTGTTGCATTTCAGAGTGTGGAGCGTGGTTTCCTTCATGCTTTCCACTCATGTATGTGCTTTGTCTCCTTGTGGTCTACTGTACTTCATGGCCATGAATGGACTGCTGCACATCAATGTGAAAGCAAAATGTTGACCCTCTCATTTTTGTCTAATCCACTGTTTTACTAAATGCCTGTCCTATACTTTAGGGACAATTCATGACGGATGACTATGAGCACTTAGAGTACAGGTTTTACAACATTTCTAAAATATAATCATAATAATTGAAACCAATGTTGATGGTATTACTAAAATGAGGATCAATGTAAAATGAGTTTTAACACAATAATACTGTACTCACTTGTATGCTTTGGAGGCTTCAAACGAAACGCTGCTCATTCACTTTGAATGGGGTGACGTCCGTCGAACTGCATTGTTGTTCAGTTGCATACAGCAGAAGTTGTGCATCAGCGGAGGAACCGGCAAATCAAATCACATCAATGTGAAAGAGGAGACAGAGGCAGCCTGTGTGTGCTCATCTGGTCTAGGATTGTATTTCCTGTATACTTCTCTTTAGCATTGCATTGATAGCAAGCATGGCACGTTAGCACAAAATGCTATGTTGTGTGCTTCGAGCATAAGGCCGTAAACATCATTCTTTTGAATATCGCATCAACCATTGGACATTGCCACGTTAACACAATGCAGACTTCTGGGTCCAGCGCAAACCCTCAGTCTTGCAACAACCTTGTTCATCTCCTTCATCTTCTGCTTCATTTTTACTTTATCGACTCTTGCCTTGGTTGAACTAAAATGCACTTCTCCCTGCAGGGTTACAAGTCCTGTTAAAAAAGAAGAGTTGCAAGGCGAGCCGTCATAAACACAACGCATAACCTGCAGCAGCAGCAGCAGTTGGCTGTACGCACAGCTAAACACTGTTGAGATCCTTCTTTATAATTACTTCATTCTTACTCCTGACAGTTTTCAGTACCTATCTTGAAAGCTGCAGGCTTCCAGATGGGTCCCAGACTTTTAAAAAGCCTGTAGATAACACTGCTGCACCTCATCTCATATGAAGTGTAAAAAAGAGACATTGTATTTGCTCATTTCTACGTCCGCACACTGACTGTATTGAAATGAATTGTTAGATAAGTGAAACAGCAGCTTGTATTTATTGCTTTGGCTTTGTTGACAGGGTTATTGTTCTGCAGTGATCAGTACAGTGTTTTTTATGATGTTTTAATGTGGTTTATGTATTTGAACAGTGCACTGGTGAATGGACCAGGGCTAACATTGAGTAATTCACTTTATAGTGCTCATAAAACATTTTAATTGCTGCATGTGTTCATAATTGTAGCAGGTTTCAGTACATGAATGCAGCAGTAAATTATGTCTCGATTGTTTAAATGTTCCTCCGGGTGTATTCTCCTCTTAGAAATGGAAAAAGCTGTATCGTGGGGCATGACAAGTATCCAGGAGTGACTTGGACTGTTTTGCGCAAGTGAACAAACTCTCGTCTGATTTCATCCTACGCAGTGATCACTGAGGAAGTAGGAGGGAAGGGACATAAGAAGCAAAAGGAGGGCACAGTGGAGTTTTCTGAAGGGATCATTGAAGTCACTCGACGCTTTCCACATCATATTGCCAGCCACCATGGTCCGACAGTTGCCGGCAAGCTTGTTCTGTGATTTCAGATCAGTCAGGTGGAAATTCATCAAAGCAGACTTGAATAAGGACATTCATTATGGCTCAGCTTGATTCACTACCATCCCCCAGCTCCCTCACCCACATGGTAAGGCTTCAAAGGGAAGTGAGAGGTTGAAGATGCAGGCTGCGATCGCACTGAGGCTCACATTATAGCAGCCTCTTCGCCAACTACATGGTTCGCTCCATGAGAGAGGTGATTATGAGACGATGTGCCCAAACCGGACCGCTGTGTTTTTGAGTCAACTCAATCTGCCCCTTGAACTGAGATCATTCACTAAGCCCCAATGCCTTCAGCTGTTATTGCTATCGCTGTCAAGCTTAACATCTTTGGTTAGCACATTAGCAAACACCATATGAATGATAATATTGGCAGATTTATTTATTGAAATACTTTTCTAGTATTTGAAACAACTGGTTCTTGATTTCAAGCAGCATTTTAATTTCCAGCCAGCCAACGTATAAGTTCTGCAGCTGTCAGATTTGATCAGCTGTATAAAGTCAGATAGCAAGCCAGTATTAGTTAAATTACTGTTGAAAAACCTATCTTGTAGCAGTGGCTGTCAACCATGATGTTTCAAACATTTAGTTTGGTCAATGTCCCATTCATTATCATGGATGAGGCAGGATTAATCACAAATATACTGCAGCCAGCCACCAGGGGGAGATTGAGTCTCTTTTCCATCACTTTTGGGAAGTTGTCATGTCCATCTTGATATACAGTCTATGATGGCTAAATGCAGGACATGCTAAAAAATTGAAAAAATGCAGCTAGCTATATGGAAAGACATGGAAGACATGGAAAAACATGGAAGCATGGTTCACATTTTGCTGTGTAGAGAGGGTTAGCGCCAGTATTATATGTTAGATACTTCTGACTTCTACAACTGATACTTCTGGTGAATGCAAAGATATTGCTTTAAATAACAAGTTTAGCTTTGTATGCTGTAGAATAAACTTCTCCAAATACAATAATGAGCAGGTCAAAGAAATAAATGTTAGCCTAGTCTCTAATGGCTTCCAGGACTGGCTCCCACACTGTGGGTATACGAGTTGTGATTGGGGCTTTTTTAATGTAATCCCACAAGCTACTGTAGTTAGTTCATGACATGCCTCCTCCGCTTTCCACAGTCCTATATACATGGCTTCTACATGTGGAGAGATATGAAACTCCACAGACCTGCTGTCCCTAGTTAGTGTTTCTAAAACATGATTGTCCAACTGTTCTATTCAGGAGGGATTTAGCAAAAGGTCAAGAAGACTAAATCTCACAAATGTTAAGTTCTGATTTAAGCCATTAAGCTTAAACTGCACAGGGAACTGTGTTCTTCTTCTGACTCAATGAGTGAAATCCATTCAGTCAGCATTACAGGAGGACAAATAGTGTCCTGTCGTGAAGCTAATTATACAGAATAGATGACTGTCTGATTGGACGCAGCCAGTCGACAATGATTTATATGAGTCAAGACTAATCTATCCCACAATTAGTTTTGTGATCAAGATGCTTTCATAGATGTGGATGTGTTGTCACTGTAAACACAAGCAGACATGTATTAATACTGCTGCTCAGGGTGGAGGATGATTTAGCTTGTGGCGATCTCATCCAGGGCTCCAGTCCTCTATTTCCTCCCTTTTTTGACGATGAAGAGTGTTGTTTCTCGTCCCTCGTCATTCAAAACCAGCGATACGGCCTAAATTTAGCACTGCTTGGAAACTTGACCATCACACAGATTAGTGTCCGTGATGTGATGTCTTAAGATGGACTACAGCCGGGAACCAAACACAACTTGGGGCATAAAATAAGTCCCTCATTATCCTCTCATGTCATGTGTTTGGTGTGTATGTGTCAGTGTGTATATTTCATTTTTAGTCTTGAGTCCTGCATGAGCGCACACTCAGACGTGTGAAAGCACATATGCACCTTGACTCATACATAGTGTATATGTGCATAACTGAATGTATATGCACTCACATGAGTACTCACATAGCCCTAACCAGCCACACACAAACACACACACACACACACACACAAACAAATACACACATCAGGGCGGGCGGATAATGACGTAGGGTAAGACAGAGCACCCAGATGCACTGGCTGAATAGATTAAAGCATTCATCCAGTGACACAGCTGTGCTCTCTTTGATGCCAAGGCATGAAACTGCAGGAAATTTCGACAAAAGAGGGATGCAGAGACGTAGCTGATTAAAACAAAAAAGGAAAGAGAGAGAGAGATCCACTCTGACGTGTACAGCGTGTTAATGCTGTTTAACTTGTCAGAGCAGCAGCTGCAGGCCAGTGTTCCTGTGGTTGTGCCTATTAGATTGATTGATATACTTCTCTATTTGTGGTAAGCAACACAAAATCTTTAACTACTTACTATTATGTAGTTTACGGAGCCCCTGAAGGGTCACAGCGATTCTTTGAAGAATACATTTGTGTTCCCTCTAAATATGTTTCACATTAACTTGCAATAGTTTCCCATTCTCATCATGCAACACTGTCTTTTCTTTATAGGTGCACAAGTGTGCAATCATCTGTATCTGTGAAGTTGTCCAGTGACTGGTTCTGAATGAGTCTAAAGGCATCCTGCAGATCATGTACTGCATTCTTCTGCAGAGACCTCTTGATGTAAGAGTTTACTTTTACTTATTATAAAATAAGCAGTCGGACTATGTCAGCATACTTCATGGCCTGTTCAAAGTAAAATTCAACAACCTGATTGTTACTTCAGGGTTTGTCTGAAGGCCATGAAATGATATTGTTCCTGTCAGGTTGGTTGATATGTTTTACAGATCACGTCTGAAATCGAGGGAAAGGAGCAATAATCATGTGTGTCAAGGACAGATTAACACAAACTCAGTGTCACAGTTTCGAACACAAAACATTGCCTGTCGGGTTCAGGTCGGTCTGGGTTAGTTTTCTCTCAGAGTTGGACGGGCATAGACGGAAAAAAACGTCTGAAGTTGCAGTCTACTCCAAATCTGATCAGAAGGAATAGAACAATAAAAGGATTGTGAGGTAACACAAAATTATACTACAAATCTGATCAGAAGGAATAGAACAATAAAAGGATTGTGAGGTAACACAAAATGATGCGTTGTAAAGTAAAATGTGAGAGAACGCAAAAGTAACAAACCAGCAAATCTTTCAGAGGTGAACATTCACCTACCGTTCCCTTCCAGCCAGGGCGAGCAAAGAGGGGAATAAAATATTAACTCCCTGTGGTGAAGTAGATCGCAGAGTGGCTTCCCTGGGAGATCACCTTTGGTAAGTGTGAACTACGCTCACACTCACATATGTGTGAATGGTCCTAATCCTCAAAAATTGTTCTTGAGTTGACCCATCGGGGGTGACGTAATAATTAATGCCCAACTCTTCATATTTACCACAATATTCTGCACCTATAAAGTCATTGATTAAGTTTTTTAAAGCAAGATCCTGTATGAAAAGATGTTTCAGGAAGCATCAGCCTCATGCTTTTAAACTGACTTGCTAATTCATAGCTGAGTTAAAGCTATCTATTAGGGTAAAGGGAGTATAAAGGTGCAGCATATAGACTTGTTAGCTGTATGTTCTTCAAGGGACTTTAGTGTGTTACTGCTTGCCTAGGTTGAGGGTTCTGGTTGTGCAGCGTTCACAGCCCTGCCAGCATAGCTCTAATTAAACCTGGCACGAGTTTCTTTTAAACCCCCTGTGTGTTTAAGACAAAAAAAGTCTTCCGTGAGACGCAGGAAGAAGAGGAGGAAGAGGAAACTGCATGCTGCTGAAATATAAATGGGCGGCACATCTTTTTGTTGTTTTGGGGAATTTTAATGTAACAGAGCAAATGAAATAGTGGACCCCTGTGCTGGCTTCTGTTCAGCCAAGATCTCCAATTGATTTGCAAAGTCATTCTGAATTTATTTGTATATATTAGAAAATTGTGTTGTTACATTATCTGGTTAGAAATAGAGCGACCTCCGTCACCCAAAAAGTCCTGCAACAGAAACTAGGTCCTTCACTTCTTTCAGCTCTGTAAGCAGCCACGCTGTCTCTTTTGTAACGCTCCAGGAAAAAGGCAGTTTCCCTGATTGTGCAGTTATGCAGCATGCTACGATGCATTATGAATTATTTGGCTTTGTTTTTCCCCTGTCATTCTATTATCCTTCCAGCTAAGCCTCTTCATTTCCTCAGACAGCCGTGCCGTTGTGCATTTCCCTCTCTGTTTATCCATCTGCAAATGGACCATGCACTAGTGTGTGTGTGTGTGTGTGTGTGTGTGTGTGTGTGTGTGTGTGTGTGAGTAATAGGAAACGTTGTGTTTAAGAGTGATGATTGCTCTGGCCCTCGTGGTTTACAAGCAGACAAGGTAATGGCTGCTACTTTCTCTAAAGTGAGTCAGTGTTTGTGTGTGTGTGTGTGTGTTTGTACGCAGTAGGAAATGGACGTAAGAGCTGTCATGGTTTACAAGTAGTAGCTCGGGTTATTGAGGGCATCTTCATCTTCCTGAGCAACATTTTAATGTTTATTTTTAAAGTGTCTTTTTATGACAAAACAATCTCATCACAACACTCGTTTAGATGCAACTCTGGAGTATTCCACACGTATGGATTTTATGGTGATGAAGTTGGCAGCCTCATCAAAATTCATTGTAATTTTATTAGACAATGCGTCCTTGATTGAAGACAGAGATACACAAAAATGCCTCTCATTTCTTGGCCCTGACCATGGAAATGACAAATGTCACAGTCTGATTGTTGCTGACTTCTGAATGTTACTGTAAATGCGGAGTTTAGCCTCAGATGTCCTCCCTGGTCTAGGGGGGAATTCTGAGTTACTAGAGCAGACACTAAGCTAGATGAACATGCCAACAATTGCAGCTTTTGTTAGAGCAGCGTTACACACAGTTCGATCAATTCCTTACATCTTTGCTCTTGTGTTTTCTTTTTTTTAATCAATTCATAATTTCCAAGCTCTATTGATGCATCTTGCTCTTCAGGTGCATGCACGTTCGCAATGTGTAGAAATGTGAGGCTTTACTGGCCTTCAGTATCTCTAGTAGAGCTGGATAATATTATCAATTTTACCCACCAATTTGGGCCTTTAACAGACATATTGGAATTTATGTTTATGATTTATCGATATGCACCAATATAAAAAGTTAAAAAAAAAATCTATACATTGTTTCTCAAAGACTGTCTTTGAAAAAGCAGACATGACCATGAAGGAATCTCATCTCATCTCGCTCATGCCAGTCACTGTCAAAGCATCTGTGTGAAATGTGTGTGTGGATGTGCCACCATTTATTGATAGTCGTTTACATATTGAAACATGATGAGCAATATATAAATTTGTCATCTAAAAGCGAATTTCTCATATGGATTTGTATTTAAGTCTGTTAGTTGGATGTTATAGAAAGACTCCATAGCATGAAATACAAATACCATGAATGATTTGAACAGATACGATTTTAAAGAGTTGTTAGAAAGGGAAAGACTGAAAGAAAAAGGAATGAAGAAAAAAGGATGGGGAAGAAATATAAGTTGAATTTAACTGTGTCATGTCTGTTACTAAGAACACACCCCGTCTCATTCTGTATTGGGTGCACATCTGATTGTAACAGGCTCTGACAGTATTATCTTCTATTACTTTGTGTTCGTGGTAATACTGAAAAAGCTTTTACTCCTTTTACACTGCCTTAACGTTAAGAAGAAGCATTTCTGTACAAAATTAGTGCATTAGAGCATGTGGAATGTCTTTTTCTGGTCAACATAATTTTGCATTTATCATTCTAGCTGTAAATAGACATATACTTTATATAAACATGTAGGACAAGAAAGCTCCGCAAAAGTGAAGCCAAAGCATCTTGATCACCCCCCTGGTGACTGCCATTTACCACTAAATTGCCCCTCATAGATGTTGAATGCAGTAAATGTAAGTCGCTTTGGATAAAAGTGTCTGCCAAATGACATGGAATGTAAAGTGTAGACATATCGTTCATCTTTATATACAGTCTAAGAAATAGACTTTTCATATAGGCTTTCATTTTTAGTAACCTACTAAATGACTCAAAATGTTGTGACCCTTCTAATTAAAATGAGTAGTTGCAATAGTTGCAAAAAAGAACGAAGCAAAATGTCTATAATTAGAGAGAGAGAGAGTTCAGTTTAAGAAATTGTATTCTTTGGGACCCCTAAGAGTGATCTTTGGCGTTTCCCGATCCCCGGATTGAAAACCTCTGCCTCAGACACTGTGGAATCTGGTCACATCGCTGCTGGTGGGTATTACCAGCAGGAATTTGTGGCTATGTGGGGTGTGGATATATGTGGCTTTTTCCACGGAACTTAGGCCTTTGCACTAACTCTCACACACACACACACACATATTTGTGCACACACTCGCATATCGACACACAGTGGCCCTAATCCGGCGCTGTTATCAGTGAGCATCAGTGTGTGAAGTCATGTGGACTGGTATGAGTTTGCGGCTGAGACTGAAACACCGCACAGCTGAGATCCGCGGATGAGAGCATCTCCGCTGGACGCATGTCATCGTCTCACACCCCGGCCCACCACTGCCTAGCAGCCCACATTAGCTCAGAAGCTGTTTGGTGGAGAGGGAAGGGAGGCTATATTTAGCATTTTGTGTAGTCAAGAGGCGTTGCAGTCAGGAGACCAGTCAAAAAATATTTTTACAGCACTATCTAACTGTAACTGTACTAATCCGACTTCTCCGGAAACTAAAATCACATCTAGTATTCCATTTGTTTTATCTTCTCGAGTACAAAGAGACACTTTGTTTGGCGCTCCAGAGACTTAGTGAACCGATTTTTGTTAATCCACAAATGTTTGTTTCAGCTGCTATTGAACTCCCTTTTATTGAAGTAAACAGGCCTGTGTGTCTCTGTACGCATCATCTATGGAGGGTCGAGGATTTGTTCCACACTGGTATTGAACGGCATCGGCTTAATTGCTCGACATGACACACAGTAGATAAATCTGACCCCAATGTCTTGTCATGTCAGTCTCTATTTGTTTGGATCATGACTCAATTTGTGTCGTCTACAGGCATTTACAAGATAAATTCATCACCTCAGCTGCCAGGCACCTTTTTATTCATCTGTTACACTGCCACATGCATCTATTTCATTTTGTTCATCCATAATGACAGCGTGTCAACCTCTTCCAACTAAATAAAATGCCCGCACAAACTGAAAATTCATTAACATAACATATAAATTCAAAAGGTGAAGCTGTTTTAAAGAGTGACCGACAGTGTTACCGTACCTTGATGAAAGCGCCATGAAGAGGGATGTGTCGTATTGATTGATGCTGAGTCAGGTGTTCGTTTTGTTGGACTGGATAAGTTTGGAGGGTTGTTAATTGGAGCATTTATTGAGTAACAACTTTGGGCCTTTGCCTAAATTGACTTGTCCCTTGTTGGCTCAATAGAGCTGATGCTTTATAAACAGTGATTGTTTTTTTCCCGTTCTGTCGATCAAAAACTTTTTATGGCTTTTAAAAAAAAGTATTTTATACAGCACTGCATGTTTATAAACAGCATCAGATCTACTGTATGTAATGAGGATATAACAGTTTTTATAGACAGACTGCATTTCCTTGAATATTGGTTAGGGTGCTTATATCCGTTTTCCAATTCAGTTAAAAGGAAGGCATTGGATTCACCACAAGCGAGTCGGGGGGGTTGATGATGCTTCTAACATGTGACAGACGCAAAAAAGAAAACAATATCTCCAGGTGAAAAAAGCAGTGAGACACATAGAAGACACAGACGAAGATGTCTTATGAGCCGAAAACTGTGCCGGGTTGCTGTAAACAGGTTCACGTGATCTCCACAGCGGAGTTAATATGTTGCTCTTTGTCTCTGTCAGCTGCACCGGGCTGTTCCACCTCTTACCTGAATTATTCTGAGGATTTGATGCTGTTGTGAATGCGTCTGTGCAAAGAACAGACGCCCCTCCCCCCCCGCTATGTTGTGCATGTGTGAAAGGCAAACTGCAGCTAAAGTCTGTGGCCGATTCTCCGGATTTTACCCGGAGGTCATGTCGGAAACAGAACTCAGTATCACTCTGATATGGTTTTGTTGGACAGCAGATAGAACATTGGGAACATTGTTTCCAACAAAATTAAACCAATAAGCATTTCAGGCCATGCATTGCAGTAAAATGTATTAGGATACTGAGAATGAATCGCTGCCTTAAAATGTCTATGGTATACAATGTATTAGTGAGCATGTAGACAACTTGTCTGGTTAACTGTCTATTGAGCCTCAATCAGGTCAGTCTTTGGCAACCACAATGCATTAAAGGACCAGAGGGTGAATTATTCTTGCGTGCATTGAAATCTGGACATTTTCCTGAAATTTTCCAGAGGGGCTGTATGTGAGCACGCTGAAAATGGCTTAAGAGGGAAAAGCTTTGTTTTGTAACAAGATTCATTGCTGCTCTGTCTTTGTCACTTGAGCAAGAAGTCTCGTCTTGCTGTCATATGTGCTTGATTGAACCCAGATTAATCTAGACAAAAGATGGCCCTTCTCTTTACATTACTGAGCTCTCAGTAGCACAGAAGCAACTTCCTGTGTTCAGGCCCAGCGAGAAACTGGTAATCTGGGTCAACAGGTATAAGCTTGCACTTACCATGCACAGCTGAAGACAAGCGAGGTGGAAGAGGAGGCAGTGGAATATAAACACCCCTCAGAGGGAATGGGTTTGTAGAGGAGGAGGAGGAGGAGGTAAAGAGGAAATGGTGGCAAACGATTGGTCCGCAGTCCTTAGTGGGGATCTGATCAATGTTTTATAAGTATCACTACTCTGTTTGTAGGTTAGCCTATCTTTCCTTTGCCATGTGTGGGCTAATGGTGGAGCTGTGAGATGCACTGGACTGCACTGTTGAGATAACGCCCTGCATTGTTCGTGTGCATTGTGTTTTCTCAGTACAATTAATCTGTAATACAATTAACCGACATTACCTTCAATTTAGAGAGCATGGAACCAATGAGACTGAACAGTGCTGTTGCCAGATAAGATTAAGGTTTCTATGGTTGCAATTTTATGGAGCAGATACAGATATATTTTTAGATGTTTTCATGTTTCAGCAGAAAGGTTACAGGTGACCTAAGCTTAAATGTCAATAATTTTAAAGAAATATTTCAGAACAAATGTTTGATATTAAATAAGTCAGATATTACAAATTAAGCTGGTCGTTGATGGAAAATCAAGATCCACATGTTCTGATTCGCCTGCTTCCTTTCTCAACATTATCTCGTCATTCCTTCTCTTTACTCACCTTCTTTATCTCTTCCTTTCTGTCCACGAGTGTGTGCTCACATTACTTTTTGCTCTGTAAAACCAGGTCACCCTGGTGCATCTCGCCGCTTCATGTGTGTGTGTGTTGCTTTCTGAGGATTAAAGTTCATAGTAGAACTGGTCCAGAGCAGCGGTGTAAACTGGATTGTCCTCTGCCACTATGGTAAAAATCCCAGGCAGCATCATCTGTCAGAGCGGACGTTTTGCTCTGTGTCCTTGGCTGAGATGTGAGGGATTGATATGCTGTCAGAGCGACGTTATTCAGCTCATAAAGAGCAGGCCTTGCCACAACTTTTACAGAGGTTCAACCCCTGATACATCCGCCAGTCAGATCGACCCTGTGCTTCCGTTTCATAGATCGCAGTCAGACAGTAACACTGACACGTGGCCTTTGAATGAAGAGGCAAATGCTAATCAGGTGACCAAGCCCTCCCACATGCAGCTATATATAGGTCATAGCTACGATCTCCCTCATGCTAACATGATGTGCATGAGTTAGAGCGATACTCTGCATCTATGGTGTCTTTTTTCCCAGCAGAAACTGACATTTTTTAACAAACCAAGTTTAAGGAAGAATTTAAAGATTTTTAATTTAAATAAAAATAGTGAATAGAATACAACATATTATCTATTATCTATCAGGTGAAGCGTAGTGAAGGTCAGTTATAAGACAATCATGTCAATATGAAAAAGACTCATGTTGTTTTGACTTTATTCTGTGTTTCCTGCTCTTGAAACACTTTGGCCACTGTTACCACTTCAAATCAAACATATATTCTGTCTTATCCACGCTCTCACATCAGGAAACCTGCTGGTTCGACCACTTACACACGCCTTACCCCAGCAGTTTTTAGGGTGGAGAATATTTCAACATTACAATATACTGTACACATAAACACAGACTCATGATGCCATGAAGTGGCTGCCTGTACAAATCCTTAACGTACGTCTTTTATTTCTCTGCCTTAACCATTTTCCCATAATACCAGGGGGGAAGGCTTCTTGCAGAGCTATCAATAATAAACGATTAAGCTGAGAGTTTAACATCCTTGTGTAGATAATGGGGTGGAAAGGAGGAGGCTTTCAAAGAACAGAGTGCTTTTAGCCTAGAAACCACAGGCAGGAAGTGCTCGGTTTTTAATGGTCAGAGGCTGAAGGTGCCGGCTTACTGTTCAAGCATCATTTCTTACACGTGTTAAAGGGTTTCTTTCAAATTACAACCATTAGTGCTAATGGACAGTATTAATTTAATGTATCATATACATGTGTGTCATTTAACATATGATTAAATTATTACTCAATATTCAAATTGTTTTTTTAAAATGACTATAAGTATGTAAAGTGGAGAGCGATTATTATTTTCAAATAATGCATAATGGTATAATTTACACAAAGCAAATCCAAGTAGCATTAATTGATTGCTTTTCTCGGTGGGGGGGCAGAACAAGCTGAAAAGCTGGTAAAAGGCTTCCACACTAAGTCAAAGATGAATACAATCTTAATTTTAGGTGGCAAATAAGCATTGCTTCAACATTAATTAATGACACTAGTGCAGTGTCTGTTTGGGATGTGTGGTTAGCTTTGCCTGTGTTCATGCTCTGGAGGTTATTGAGAATAATTCCTTATCATTAATGAGTCCTCCTCAAAAACAGTTCTACATAATTTCACTTTCTTTTTGTGTGTGTGTGCTTGATTTGTTTGTAGAGCTTTCCTGTCTGGTTTACCTGCAATGAAGCCATTGTGCATTCAATTCACCCCGTTCCCACTGACAGCAACAGACTGCTGGCCGCCTGTTTATTCAAATGTTATTATCATTGAACGTATGGTGTCTCCAAACGGCACTGAATTTACCCATAAACATGCCAAGTTTGAAGCCGATAAGATGGGCTGTCGTTGAGTCATGAGTTCCACATACAGACAGACAGAGATTTCTGGAGGTATGATTTCATTGTGTTATTCAGACCTGCTAAACTGAAAAATATGTGCTTTTCAAACAACAACTGTTTGTGACCTAAACATGCTAAAACCCCAGACATCTTGACCTCACATCATCAAATCCAATTACCTGGTGACTGGAGGGTCTGGGTTAAATTTGCCAGACAGCTGGGGACACTGAGTTAAGTGAATTAAGAACTTAAGCCCAGCAGTTCGAGTGAAATGACCAACAGATTGCGATTTTAAGTCATTCTGCCACAGTGAGTGCTTACGTTTGTGACTCCTCTTGCCCTGGCCGATGATCCTCTATGCACTCAGACAATTTGGGATTATACTTGATATCTGTAGTTGTAGCTGTAAACACCTCTTTAATACTACAATGTGCAACACTGAGCAAAAAAACTGAAAGATATAGACTGTGCCATGCACTGTATTAAAACTGTATTAAGTAAATAATATACTTGCATTGGTTATTTCACGTTAATACAAATTCATAGATTTATTTTACTGATAAGAGCATACGTTTGTATTGTTTAACCAGGAACCATTATGATCACAGAGCAAAATATCTTACTTCCTGCCATTTATTTATATAGTGTGTCTTAAGTGGTTATCCAATGTAGAGATTCATCCACTCAGACTGTGGCTCATTCAGCATCAATAGCTGACCATCATGCAAATCGACATAGACGTGCACACTACACACACAAACACACACACACACACACACACACACACACACACACACACACACACACACACACACACACACACACATACACACACACACACATACACACACACAAACACACACATACACACACACATTCGCACGCTCTTCCAGATGCTAACGTAAACAAATAGTCAGAGTTCCCTACATTATTCCCAGTCCCTGTCTTCATGTCAGACTGTTTCTCATTGAGATGGCGAGTCTATCAAAAGGCGGCCCTCAGTTAAAAAGAAGCATTTGTCTCCCCAGGCTGGATGTGGATGATGTCTGCATACAGATGTTTGCCCCCGAGCTCTGAAACTAATAACATATGGCGAGAGTCTTCTCTTCACGTGCCAGATACAAGGTTATTCCTTCATTCTTTATCAGTAGCTTCTGCTGTCCAGATAAGAAACATGTCTTTATCTACCAAATTCTTTTTAAATGAATGTGTTGGAAAGCTGCATTTTTTAAGTTTTGGTTTAGACCATGCAAAAGGTGTGTTGCATCACAAAATATTAATAAAAACATCTAACTTCCTACAGAAGCAGAGGCTGTGACACACACACGCACACACCTACAGGTTGCAAGAATACAGTATCTCGGATATCTATCTAATACACATCCATAAAGCACATCTTTAAGTCATGGATGTCTTTGCAAACAGGAATTGCTAATAGATAAATTGGCTAACCTTTAAATTAGCAGTTTACCAAAATGTAAATAAACATTGGCTAAAAAAGAAACCAAATATAAGACGTGGTTTATTTAATATTGAGGGCCCCTTTTTGTTCAAACTTGCTCTAAGTTGATCCATTCTGTGCAGTTATTCTGCTAGAGAATTAAATGGAAATTAATCATTTAAATGATGATGACTCATACCGCAGAATAGGGGGTTTAAGGACTAATGTTTACATCTACTGCTCCTTCACTTTGAAAGGATACAGGGAGGCATGTATGTCAGACACATCTCACTTGAAGTAGACCCCAGAACATGCTGGAGGGATAACATATTCCATCTAGAACACCTCAGGAGGAGCTGGAGGAGGTGGCTAGGGATAAGGATGTCTCAACTAATCTACTAAGGGCCCAGCATAAGACCTAGACCAAGATAAGTTGTAGAAAATGGAAGGCTAACTCAGGTGAACCAGTAAAAGCTGACTCCCCTTTCTATTTAGTTTATTACATTGTGAGGCAGAAGTAATAAAATAGTTGAAACTAGAAGTAACTATAGTGCCTGACTGATTTGTATTATTGATCAATTCCAAAAAGAAAATAAGAGAGTAATACACTTCAAAAATAGATAACAAGTGGCCGATGTATTATAAAAGAAATGCGCAATGATTCCTAAGAAGGAATTATCAAATCCTCACGTCAAATACATGTAATTGAGGCTTGATATTTTAAACAAATACAACCAAATATATAGAGTAAAACATTTTTTGCTTTATTGTGCGTTTAAAATCAAAGACACCCTGCTTCACACATCCACATGGTTACACATGTGTGCACACGCTGACAGCGACCTACTCCTCTGTCCTCAGGACAGTGGAGATCTCATTTAGATAGCTCTCCTGATCTGTCAGTGCCTCCCAGACTCACCCTTTCCCGGCTATATTCATCCATTGTGTTTCCACATGAGGAGACAACAAGCCGATAGTGAGAGATCCAAGGGAGACTCGAAAACCCCGTCTGAACTGGACGTCTCCCTTTCACACTCTCTCTCACTGTGTCTTGCATTAACTTGGAGTCGCACCACCAAAATTCACAGCCCACAACTTGTTTGCACTTAAAGACTTTGCCAGAAATATCATTTATCTCACTTGAAAGCATTTGTCATGTGACAGTTGAGACGTAGCCACCAATTAGCCATGGCGTGTGCTGTATTGATGCTTTTAAAGTGTGGGGTACTTAGCATAGCCAAAACAGCTGCCATAATAGCTGTCTCTTTCTCTATTTAGTGTGCTCCTTGTGTTTTGCAGAGAGAGAGAGAGAGAGAGAGAGAGAGAGAGAAAGAAAGAGGGAGGGGGTGAGAGGGGGTGAGAGAGTGTGGTATGTGTATTTATATCCAGTAGTGTAGGGTGTGTAGAGGGGTGTATCAGCTGCACGAGTCTTTTAACCATCAAACACATTCTTTCTTCCCTTAATGTTAAAGCAGGAGGCTGATAAAAAAAATCTAAACACTGTAAGATGCAGTATGTCCTAACCATTTTTCATTATCTTGATCTCATAGCAAAGTCTGGATCATTAAATGCCCTTTAGAGTTGTTTTTGGGTTAATCATCATATTATTAATGTCCTTAACTTTGTCTCATAAGACAACCCTGTGTCTACCGTATGAAGACATGTATGAATAAAACTAGTCTTCAACAGCATTTTGTATTAAATTTTATGCTGTGGGATAAAGTAAAATTTGAGAATACAATAGGAAAATTTGAGCCTCTTGATGACATTTTGTAACATATAACAGCCGCAAAACAAAACTAAATGATAAGGATGAAAATATGTAGGGATGAAATAGACGTGTCATTTACAGACAGTGAGATTTGAGAGCTTTTGGTGATGAGGTCACGCGCTGGTGTCAATATGCTGTAAACAAAAACAAAGATTTCCACTGTAGAATGTAGGTTTTGTGCTGCTTCCTATACATGGTCTGCTCAGACACACCCCTGTCCTGCTGAAAACAACTTATGTCTAAACATGTGGAACACACGAGGGGAACCTCAGTCTGGTGATAAAGCTCTGCTTTGAACAACCAACCATCAACCCCAGTCTCCTCCCTGTGACTTAACTTTGTAGAATTAAGTCAAACTTTGTGGACTGTGAAACTTTTTGGACTATAAAATATGTATAATGTATGAGGATTAATGTTTCATCCTAAAATAAATTATTTAATGTCATCACTTTGCTATAGCCTTGAACAGTGTCTTTATTTCTACAAAATCTCTACTTGAAATGAAGAGGGAAGACAAACTGCACCTTCAAAGTTGTCTGGAAGTCTATAACATTGTCCCGTGTGTCGGTGTTTGTGTGGTTGTGTGTGCTTTTGTAATTTTTCATACTACATGAGATGATAAGTAACACAATGCAGGAGCTGGATAAACTCAATAAAGCTGGCTTATCTGGTTTCTGTCCAAAATCTACTCAGATGTTCAGCAGTGTAGAGGTGTGTTACGTACCTTTTTCCACAAACTCTGTCTCTGAGGGAATTTACTGTAGAGTGTGATCCTCACATCTTAGTTCTCTTGTGTCCTTGTGTGTGTGTTTGTTTTTGTGTGTGTGTGTGTGTGTGTGTGTGTGTGTGTTTGTGTGTGTGTGTGTTTGCCCTCAGCAGAGGGCCTCTCCGTGACTGCCACCGCTAAACGTCCCCTTAGCGTCGGCAAGCGGCCAGGCTCCGTCACAGCCGCTGACTGCAGCAGCTGTTTCCCTCTCTTTCTTCCGTCTTATCTCCTCCATCACACTATTTGTCTCCCTCTGTGTGATTTGCCCTGTGAAAGAGGCAGCGATAGGGCGCCTGGTGGTGCTGCACTTGACACCAAAGTTGATATCCACACAAGTGGGCATCAGTGGGAGACATTTGTGTGTGGGTGTGTGTGTGACAGAGTAAGGCAGGACACAAACACCAGTATGTGGACTGTGGGAACACAGACGACTTGCGCTCCCTTGTTGTTTTTGTGGTTCAGTTGACAGACAGGTGGGAGGAGGACGATGAAGGTCACATTGCAGGGTGGTAAGTTTGGGACGCAGCGGGTCTGTCCCTGTTAGACAAACAATGAAAGGGAAATGGGAGGGGTCTGGGCTTAAGCTGTCTGGCCGTGCCTTGGCTCGGGGCTGCTGGCTGCTGGCGTCGGCACTTTTTCCCTGCCCTGTACATCTCACATTGGGAGTTATCAGAGCATGCAGGCAGCAGGAGTCACAGCAGCAGCAGCAGACCAGGAGTAGTAGTAGTAGCAGGAGCTCACTGGGAGCTGCAGAGGGTCCTGGATCTGACCTGATTTGTCAGTTCGATGAAGTCACTGAAGTGTCGCTCCTCTTGGGAATTGCTGGTATTAATTCAGCAATCATGGTTGAAGCAGGGGACTCGCTGTTTCAGGTTTCGTTGAAAGAAAATTGAGGTGCATAATGGATTTAACAGGAGTGCAATTTCACATCTAAACACTTGTGAGGAGGCTCTGATTGTCCCGGACTCCCTCGTCATGGCTTATCCCGAGCATTTTGATTGGCTGAAAGAAACCATCAATTTGTTTCCAGGTAAGAGGAGAGAAAACTTCTCAGCATGTTGTAAACAGTATGCGAGTGATAAAAAGCTTCTCTGGCTGAAGTTGTTTACCGCTCTACAAATACATCCAGAGGGAATGGAAGGTGCGATCCAACGTCTGTGTTAACAGTGTTTTGGGCCAATTAAATCATCTGAAGGAGCGAGGTCTTGGGAGAACGAGTGGACCCAAATGGGACAGCGCCGAACAGCAGACTAGGGAGCGGGGCAGGACAAAGAGGCGAGCAGTCACAGAACCGAGACGCTAATGATGCAGGAGCAAATTTCGTCTCGCTTTGTGCAGCTTCTGTCATTCAAACCACGTAAAGCCACACTGAGGAAAAGAATCGTACCTTGAGTGAGAATGTTCCTTCAGGTTTTTGTTCTTTTGGCTCTGAAACATTTTACCTTTTTAATTAAATTCCTCCACTTCCCTGTAGCAGCGAGCGAGGGAGGGAGCGTCGCCCCTTCTTCCACTTGTTTATCAGCAGGAATTTGTGTCCTTTTCATGTTGCATTTTAAATTATGCATGAAATTTATTTGCATATGTTGTGTATGAGTGAATGCTTTGCATCTCAATACCAGCTTATGCCTCTAAATTACAATCTAAAGGATACAAAATAAATGTGCTGTTTTGAAAACACGATTACGCCATGCTGAGTGCTAACTTGCGCATGGGAAACAAAAATAGATGCATATTACGTACAAGGCACAAGTCGACACCAACACACACACACACAAACGCAATGAGTCCAAGTTTGACTGTAGCATGCATGGGGCAGCTTCCAGTGAAAGTGTGTGTCTGTTGAGGTGTTGTTGTACAAAAGGGGAAATGCCTGTGGAGGCTCAGATGGTGACAGATGGCTTGGAGACAAATCAGCCTGGGAGTCAGGATCTCTGCCCTGGGACTAGTCGCCCCTTTAAGTAGGTTTGTGTGTATGGGTTGATATGCATGTGTTTGCGTGTGTGTTGTCCAGGTTCATCCACTATATATATATATATACTGATGTGTTTGCATGCATGACTGAGTCTGTTTTGAGTGTAATGGATGTGAAAGTCATGGTTTGTGTATATGTACACATGGTTATATAATGTTTCTCGTAACATCATGCACAAGTCAAATTTTTTTGTTATTCAAGCTGCACTCCGCACCAGAGCCCTTAGAGCTGTGTTTTATGAGTGAATACACACAATACACACAGTCACAGCTCACGCCAGTGTTACACACTGTGACACGCACAGTGCAGAATAATGCAGTTTCATAATCTCTGCCGTATATTGACAGGTGCAATTTTTCATCGGAGTGACATTGCTGCTCTTTGGCAGAATAACCTTGCAGGCATTAAGTCTGAAACTTCACAAAGTGCTCCACAACCTGCCCATAAATTACAGCTGAAGAGGTGCTTATGTGGCAACCAGGAGAGGTTGAGCAGTACATATATTTCTATGGCCTCTGCACACAGGCAATTCCCAGTGGCCGCTACCCTTAAAGTACACTTCAGTCCAAACCAGTTTCAACTGTTGTAAGAGGGCGACTGCTAAAAGCCCTGCAGGAGTAAGGCATGACTGCCTATACGTTCACCTCCATCTGTTGTCTTACATGCATTCACTATGTGTGTATGTGTGTGTGCACATGTGTTGTTGTGTGTCTTAGCAGTTGAGCATGGCCTAGACTACTTAAGCCCCACTAGCCTTTAATAATCTCATTCCCAAGATGTACCAACTAGGTCAGGGCCTTCCATGTGGCTGCGCACAGACCACAGAGACGGGGAAACAGGGTGTTCCTAGTACATTTTATCCATCATGAAATTCAATTTTGATAAAAGAAAGGAATATTTCAACCCAGGTGTTTACTTTCAGGTTTTGGATTCTTTGATTCTGTCAGGGGAGACTGTGTCTCAGGAGATAAATCGGGTTGTCCACTGAACGGAAATCTTGATTCCTTTTGATGGTTTGATTTTGACATGAAAATCAGTACAAATATGATTGAAAAATCAATTTTATATATAAATTTACAAATCGGCCACTATATTGTTATCATAACTATTGTTTTACCTCCTAATATCTTAATATAAATGCTAGAAAAGCCTCTGTATTTTCATATAGTTAGCTGGACATGCTAATATTTGAAGCTAACATTACAGCAGACGTACTCATTTATCAATTAGCTCTTGTATTATTGGTTATTGGCTCAGATTGGGATCCAGCATTATGGGATGTGCTTTTTTTGTGTGTGTTTGTGTTGCTCTTAGGTAACAAGGGCTTCAGCTACTGCGTGTGTCAGATGATGATTCAGTGCAAGGCTGCAATCAAGCCTCATTTAGTCACTGTGTGTCTCAGTGTGGTGACTGCAGAGAGCCACTTTATAGCCGATGTTTACCAAATATTTGAGCATTGCCTTCTGTCACACTTGTCTCTCCCAAGAGTTGTTTTTCAGCCTTATCCTTGATGTTGTCTTTATTGACATTATCTTGGGAAATAAATTTCAAATCTCAAATTTAAACCGCTGAAGCCGTTTTATGCCTGCTCTAAAAATAGTAACAAAGTCAGTAGCCTGGGGTCGATTTGTGTAGATTCGGTGGACATCTGCCAAAAGTGGAGAGGGTTGCTGACATGTCTGCGTTGCATAATAGAATTGTGGCTCAGCACAGGCTGTGGACTGTTTGACATTTCTTTTTGATGGTTATCTGGAACCCTGTGAAGAGTATTAAAGTTGGGTTTTTAAGTTTAATCAGACAATGGAATGGAACAAGAGAGACAAATGCCATGTGTGTTTTCCAGCCTACCTATCTTTTTGTTCGTTAAATCTGTAACTCTAGATAGTTTCTATAAGTTGTTGGGTATAACCCCTCTGGGCTATAATGTGATATGGTGGAGGTTTTCGTTGGATGCGCCCAGCCCTTAGATATATTATTGTAACTCATTTTACTAATAACGACACAGTTAAAGATTAAAAAGCATTTATCACAATAAATGTAAAATGTTCTACTCTGGCTAAAACACTTTATATATTTTCTTTTCTCTAAAATAATGCACATTTTGTACTTCTCAAAATTACACACTTAAAATTACACACTTACCCACAATCTTTCCTTGCAGACGTAGAGGACATAGTTCTCTAAACCTGCCTGTGGAATGATCTTTCCACCTGATCCAGTATTGAGCTTTCTAAAGGCGGCAGTGTCCTTCCTAATCATCTGTTGTGCTATGATTGTGTTGAAGGCTTAGAAGGGCATTTGACTTTGTTAGTTGGTTTGGTTCGATGTAGGGTTCCCCAGGTACCCTTTGTCTGGGGTCCCTGAAGTCCCTTGAAACAGTCTTCTTCATGAGCAGTGTGAAAGAACTGAAAGTTTGAAAGCAACAGTTAATGAGGAGGGTGGGGTGTAGCCAACAGGCAGATATTCAAGATAGTAAATCCTCAACTGGTTTACCCTCCATGTTTACTCAAGTGTAGGTTTCTTGTTTGTTTTGAGTATAATGCACATGTACAATATATGTTAATGCAGGAATTAGTGGTATGGACTGCCACTGCAAACGTTATCTGTAAGCCATAACAGAGGCGGGAGAGGAAAATTAAGAAAGGGGAGGAGGAAGAAGGAGGACTTTGTTTTGCTCTGAGGACAATGCCTTCTAGAAGGAGGGGACACAATAGGCTTCATTCACTGGCACAACAACAACAGCATGACATTTTGTTCCTGTGACTGGACATCATGCACCCACCCAAACCACAGTGGGATTTCCAAACAGTGACTCTTGGTATGGAGGCAGGAGCAGTGCAGCTGCCATTCACGCTGTGCCTCTTACAGTAGCTGCATGCTGTAAACCACTATCACAACTCGTCTTTTTTTGCTTCAGTGCATCAGCCTGTTTTTAGGATGTTTATATTATATAACCAGAGTGGTCACTTGGTTTTTGTAGCTTGTTCATTTTTGTGTTTGTATCCTGCAGCTTTTTGGGGCAGAGCGTGGCTTGCTACAGAGCAGCAGAGTGGGTAACAGCGCAACACCAAACCTTCCGTATAAAACCAGCATTCGCAGCCAATCAGCCCTGGGACGCTTGAACCATGCAGCTTGCAGCCCTGATTGGCACAGCCTAATTGATTGCTGGGCTGATTTTTTAATTGTCAGAATGATTATTAGGGAGTAATAAATAGTTGGCAAGATATTTGATAAATCTTGATGCTAATTTGTTCCTGCACACTCTTGAAATATTGATTTTTTATTTACTATGATAAGTTTTATGATGCATTTTATGGTTTGCTTGTTAAGTTGAGCTGGAGGGAAAAAAAAACTGTTTTCATGACATTTTCAGCTTTAAAAAACCTTACATGGAGGAGTCATTAATCAAAACTCTGAACACAGTACGCAGCTTCTCTTTAAAGACCCGATCCCTGTGCTAATTAGATGTCCACAACAGCAATTGCTTGAACCCTGGTGCGTGCAATATTACTGTATATGATGCATGTCTCATGTTACATTATATTGTCGGATTTTCAATTTGATGAAGCATTGATTCAAACTGGATTAGCAATACTCGCCTGTGTCCACGCCGCCTGATAGTGTCACACCACCTACATACAGCATTCATAAGAAGGGACCCAATTCTGGTGGCGTCTCCTGTGTGGACTGACTAGACTGCGCAGGTCGAACTGAAATGAAACAATACAGTCTACAGCGCTGACAGAGCTGCAGTTTGACCCAACAAGAATGTTTCAATGCTCATTGGTTTACCCAGTAGTTTAAGCTTGATTCTTCAGCATTGAACGTCTTGTCACTTCATCATTACCTCTTCAAAAAACAGATTGCAATGAAAACTGGAATAGATTGGCCCGAGAGGGATCCACCCGCTGGATCGGGGAATTGTGGGCCTGCATTTAGAGAAGCCTTCGAAATGGGAAATGCTTCAAATGGGGCCTCCGAAGGATGCAGCTCTGAATTGATACACGGCTAATGTCATAGTGCTAGACAGGAAGTGGAGAACAGTTTGAGGAAGACAGATTGAAATGAAAGGCGAGAAATTGTGTTGGCTTTCAGATTAAGAGTTGCAGTAATGAGTGTTAATCTTCAGCTCTCTTCTTTCGTTGTCCAGGTTTGCCAGGGTTTTCCAGCATGTTTGGGAAGAAGAAGAAACGGCTGGAGATCTCTGCTCCGTCTAATTTCGAGCACCGGGTCCACACGGGCTTCGACCCGCGGGAGCAGAAGTTCACCGGGCTGCCACAGCAATGGCAGAGCCTCCTGGCGGATACTGCTAACCGGCCCAAGCCCATGGTGGACCCCTCCTATATCACCCCCATCCAGCTGGCACCAATGAAGGTAGAGAGTGAATAGACAGAGGGCGTCAGGCCTGAGCACTGGGGCACAATTCAGTAACAAGGACTCTTCATTCTTCTGTTTCTCACCCACATCCTTCCTATCTCAGTCTTTATGTATGAATTTAGATTTGCACAATCCTCATCCCTTCCAACCACTGTCTATAATCTGTTCATTTTACTTTTCTTTCTTTGCAATCCCACTCTGTGCAGCTGTTTTTTTTTTTTACTTTCACTGTCCCCTTGCTCCACTATGTTGTCTTTCTTGTCAAAATAGAAAAAATTATCCACTGCCACCTGGCTACTTCACACTGTTCAACTTTCCATTTCTCATATAAGATTATTGTCATATCAATATACATGATATTGCTTTAAAGCTGCATTGAGCATTGTTTTGATATTAAAGTAAATTGAATGACTCTCTTAAACAACATTTAAACCATCTGGACCTAAGGTGCCAAATATGAAAGCAACGTACAAGTGTTGTTTGAAAACGACCTCCTAAAACCTGAGGGTTTTCTGAAGCACTAACAGAATTGCCAACATTTACAAAAACTTTATTTCTCAGCCTCCGAAGAAGATAGAGACATGACAAAATGTCAAAGCCTAAACATTTGGCTTTCATTTAAAATCATTGCTGTTTCCCTTAAACTTTGTGAACATTTAAAAAACAAACTAACCGAGACCTTTATTTGTTCAATTCATTTTCTATCAAAAAACATCCAACATATCTCACTAACTCATTAACTATCTCAGCTCAGCCGCAGACAACTGAGGTAAACCAAAAGGTAGAGTAGATTAGAAATTGGAGTATCTGAAGACCATTTACTTTAACAAGGGTTTATTCTATGTTATAACTTATTTTATGAATTATCAAAGAAAGAAAAAAAGATCCAAATAATATGCAAAACGTAGTAAAGATAGAGATATAGAGCAGTGAATATTAAATAGATACTTCGCTTAGACTTACAATACACATCTTAACCTCAAGCTCTTGATAAACTCAAAGAGCTTCTGCCCCCTGCTGGTCACAAATTGCTCAATGCAGCTTTAATGGCAAACGTATGTATTAAATCAAACCATAACCATCAGAAGCCCTAATGCACACCGAGTTCCCTTTTCATTCGGCCCTATTTGCCTTCCTTTTCCCCACTTTGACTGTGATTGTGTGTCTCCTCTTGTCTCCGAACCTTCTGAGTGTCTCCTCTGATGTGTTGTTGTTCATTGGTTCTTCTTTACATGTCACATTTAATCAACTGGAATTTGATATAGATAATGTTAGCTGTCATTTATAAACGTGAAGATTAATATTTCTCTGCACCTTTCTCTGGGTTGTAGCAGAACAAGTGAGTATTTTGCACTGTGATAGGGGCTTCTCTTGCATACTGCAGGTTGTATTAGGCCCTGTGGGTCTTCACATGGTCACTGCTTAAACTGTGACTTTTCTTTTCTCTTCCATTGTACTTTCTGTGGTCCCATCTTACTGCGTGTGACCAATATCCCAAGCTCTCAGTGGGCCAGTGCCCCTCAGCTCTGAACGTAGGGACCCATTGTCTCCTGTGTGTAACACCTGGCTACACCATTTCTGTTGACCTTGATAAGATGTTAAGATCCCTCGTCCCATAACCGACTCACTTTTAATCTTTCACGATGCACTACTGTGAGCATTAAGCTAACTTACTGTGCATAATCTTTGAGGAACCACTTACAGGTCTGATAATGTGCTCAGACATCCACTAAAGTCCTGTAACAGAGAACAGCAATATGCCACAGGAGATATCTCTGAAGAGGGGGAAACAAGACAATAATTCTCTTGCTCTCTTCACAGATATCTCCCAAGAAAGTCCGGTCATCCGAAACGCCGTTGCCCAAAGTATGACATCCTCTTCCCTTCTGGTTTCAACCCTCCTTTCTTTTCTTTTTTTCGTTCAGTCGCAACTTTGCTGTTTTGTTTCCACATCTCTCCTCCAGTGCCTGCTGTCATGCATTCAGGTGGAGGTGGTGTGTCAGCAGGAACAGGGAGAAACGCTCGAGAATGACTCCACACACATGATATAACTACATTGCTCTGCCAAGTCTTTTCTTAGACTCCATCTCCACTCTCCCTTTGTTCCATCCGCATGAGCCTCCCCAGAAAAGACTAGATTAACTGTAGCAGCATGCTCCCTTGTTTCTCCCCTTTGCTACGGAGCACCATTGATGATGATGATGATGATGATGATGATGATGATGATGATGATGATGATGATGAGCATTATGGTGATGATGACGGGTGCTGAGATCTGAAGTGCATGTTGCCATGACAACTGATTCTGCTGTGTTGTGGGTCCCCAGAAAATAGGTTATAAAGGGTTCGCACGTGCTAGAAGGAGCCTTTCTACAACTCTCCTCTCCCCTCCTCTCCTCTCCTCTCCTCTTCTCTCCTCACCTCTCCTCTCCTCTCCTCTCCTCTCCTCTCCTCTCCTCTCCTCTCCTCTCCTCTTCTCTCCTCAAAGATGAATTGATTGAAAGGACGTATAAGCAAGTTCAATTTTGAAATTTCTGTGCATTTTAGGGAGAAAGACAGAAATATTATTACTATTGTGACATTGAGACTTCAACACCCTGATGAGGTCACAGCTTACGTTGCAAATGTCAACTGTTACTTTCTGTAATGAGCATTTGTCAGATACATCAACAACAAAGGCGGCTTTATACAGGTTCACAGGAGAATAAGGTCACTGAGCGTGCTCACAATGTTCCTCTCTAGTATTTGTTGTATCATTGGTGGAGACTTTATCGCTGCCTTCAGAGGAGCTTGTTTGACTATTTGTAGTTGTTTTTGTTCCCATCAGGACGGAGATATTTTGTAAAATGAAGCTCTTGTGGACAGAGATTTGTTTTTGTTTTGAACGAAAGGGAAAATATACATTCAAAGAAATAATAGTGTAGACAAACCCTAGAACCCAACAAGTATGAAAAGAGTATTTTATAACTCTAGTTACTCCTGGGATAATACTATAAATTTGCATGTGCCGTATCAATCAGGAAAAATACCCAGCTGATTTGTGCTGTAGTCGAAGTCTTTATTAAGAAAAGTAGTTTGATGTCACTAAGAAGTGGGGGTTGCTTCACTTGTCAAATTCAGATGATCTTGCACAGCCGTGTGCACGCAAAAAGAATGGTATTTATGTTTTTTGTCAATTTAATGAGAGTAGTGTGTATGCTCATGCATTGCTAGTTTGTGTGTGTGTGTGTGTGTGTGTGTGTGTGTGTGTGTGTGTGTGTGTGTGTGTGTGTGTGTGTGTGTGTGTGTGTGTGTGTGTGTATGTGTTTGTGTGTGTCTGACCCTGACTTTCAAGGTGGGCAGGGATATTTTTAGTGTCTCACCCATGGCCTGATATCCTTCTCCCCTGGTTGCCCTGACACTTGATTGACACAAGGCTTCCTCTGCTTGGCCTACTCCCCCAGCCTTGTTCTCTAAGTGTGTGTGTCTGTGTGTGTGTGTGCATGTGTTTATGAACACACCAGGTGGGCATGGATGAAGTGGTTTCCAGTCTGGCAGACTTCCAATGCTGTCCCCACCAAACCGTGCAGACAAATAGTAAACTGTAAAAGGTCAACAAAGGTGTGTGTGTGTGCGTGTTTGCGTATGTGCTTTTGTGTGTGTGTGAGTGTGAAATAACTACTACCTCTGCCCTCTGGCTTGTGCGTTCATCGTGCATTCACCAGTCTTGTAGTATTATTGTCAGACTGCTCTTCACAGCTGAGCTTTAGTTTTGCTTAAAGGTTTGTCTCTCATCTCTATTCTCTCCCCTTCTTCAGCCCCCAGCACACATGCTAATCCAAAACTTGAGGCTAACACCCTGTCCTAACATTATATTTCCATGTTTTAAACATTGTGCTCTTAAAGCTTCTCCATTCTGACAGTGTGAAGTGTTTGATGTTCTGGAGCAAGTGTACCAGAAGTACGTCAACCTCGAAACATGTTTTTATGTTGCACTTCTTGGTTTGATGTGGACATGCATGGTTCATGTGTAGCTATGTAGGTTGGTGTGACACAAAGGCTACATGCGTGTTAATGTGTTGCATGTATTAGCACTAGCATTTGGTCGCGGCTAATAATGGCAGCTTCATGTTGCACTCTGACTTTGACACACTCAAATTCCCAACTCCTGTGGAGCTGAGGAGGTAATTTACTGGAATGGTGTGGTTATGTGTGTGTGTGTGTGTTTTGACATGCATGTGTTAGCATGCAAGGGCTTGGCGCTGTTACCATTTTTCATGCCTCAGCCAGTGGTCTGAGACATTAGGTTTTTGTGGTTGTCCAGCTCATTCTTGTGAACATGATATCTCAGGAGGGAATCTCTAATATGACGTCAGTAATTAGTGTCTAGAAAATGGGTCAAATCTTTGTTAATCTAGTCTAACTTTGACAAAGTCAAGTGCTCAAGAAAGCAGCGCGGAAACAGTGGTATTTACGGACAGGGCTGTTTTGATGGGATTCTCGTAAACAGCAAAAGTTGATATCCTTCACACAAGGTCAGGGTCAGTGGTAGATAAAGGTGGATTACACTCAGCAACATACTGAGTGAAGATGCATAAACTGTACATCAGTGTCAGTTTGCTGCAGAAAGAGTAAATACGCTGAATGCGAGATCATGTTAGTCCATTTCAATTTTTCTCTCCATTGCATGATTTATATGGGAGCTGTTTAAATACTTGTCTTGATCCCAGGGCTGTCAAACAGCCTGAAGGCATCGGCATCCGCCTCAGTGAGCTAGTTAGAGAAAAAGAAAAAAAAAAAAACTTGTAAGGATTTTATAGAAGACCCGCTTATTCCTCGTCATGCTACATTAGCTGTAGCAAAAGAGAGGATAATAAGTGAACCTGGAGGGATCAGTGAAATAATTTGTGCATCGTGATCTAAGTTACATATTTCTCCTTATCTTCAAATCGCATGTTCCCTTCCAGAATGAAGTCCAATCCACCCCTCTGATATTGGAAGGCATCAGTTTATTCGCGTTGTCGCTGACAACAAATCCAACAGGACACTAACAGCTCTTTTTTTTTTTTGATTAACACCTAAATCCATTTTTGATTAGTGTGTGTTTTGACACATACAGCTACAGTGCGAGTAATGATATCAGTTTCAGCCTCACGCCATGCGAGTGGGACGTTAATGTGAGAATAGTTTACAGCTCGAGCTGAGCCACAGGTTTTCATGATTTAAAGACACAGTCTGCAGGAAGGGAACTAATTCTGGTGCATGTATGGTGCATGCACGTTGATTCTGTGATGAAGGAGGCTGGTGCATATGGAGATGATCAGATATTTGCAAAATAATGTTTATAGCAGGGATATTAGGGCAAAAGTAATATCCGATAATGACACGTGAGCTGATATGGTTTAGATCCCTGGCTTATTTTTGCTTTAAAGGTAGTGCAGACAAGTAGTCCCAAACCCCACTGCCCGTTCACACTCAATACACTTTGAAGAAGTATCTACTGCCATCAGACGTAATATTTGAAATGAATATATCAGGAAAAATCAGGCCGATACCGATACTTACCAATATGACTCCAATAAGCCAAAAACGGCCAATTATATGGGCAAAGTGATAAATCGGTTGGGCTCTATTTTCCAAAATAAAGAGTTATATAAAATCCAACTTTGGACAGACTCCTTTACAGATATAGCAGTCCTTGTTGAGCCTGTATTCTTTTCTTCCTCTTCTCTCTTGTGATCTCTAACATTTCCCAGAAGGACTGCTGACAACCTCTAGTCCACTGCCTACCCGTGTAGGTGGAAGGAGCTGCTGGTGGTATTTCAGATCGCTGCACTTAAACATCTCGCTGCTGTCAAACCCATTATAGCCTCACTGAAAATATCTCAAGAGAGAGAGAGAAATTATTTCAAATGCATCCAGATTTGTAAGGTGAACTGCTGGAAGATGCTTATTTAACAGTGTTTTATTTTACCATAATTACTATAATTCATGCATAAAGGTTGTATTTCAGTGACTTAAATCACACAAAACGATTATGTCGTCACTGTGGCTCATAGGGAGACAAAGTGAGTGACAGCACACGATAGCGGCCACAACAGACAAGGTGATAACTGGTAAAGCGCTACTGTAAATGTCAGTGGGTCAGTAATAGCACAGCCACCACAGCCCCCACCAGCTTGATGGCCGGTGACAGAAGTGGAAACTCGATCATTGAGTCGCTTGGCTGCTGTGGGTGTAGAGTGCCCGACTTGCACTCGATCCAGCCTGGAGGCATGCTGCAGCCGGGTTGGGCCACTGGCTATGGCTGGGGGGCGAGGAGTGGCGGAGATCGGGGCCAGTGGGACCAGCGAGGGGCCCAGAGAGCCGGCGAGAGCACAGCTGAGGCAGGTGCTGGGAGTGGTGAGGACCGAAGAGGCGGTGGCGGTTAGACCCCAGGCTCAGACGATTCATAAACACTTACAGGTGGGCTGTTTGAATATTTTTGTGTTGGTGCGAGCCAAGTCTGCACACTGGCATGCTGGCTATGCAGATTTGACTTCTGCCACAAGTCTCAGCTCTCTCTGCCAGCACTTTGTGAAAACACACACAGCAGAACAAACCCCGATGGTGCCAGATCGTAAGATTTTAATATTCTAACGTCTCCGTTCAGCATTTGTTCTGCTGTTTACTGCTGACGCCCCAGAGATCAGGTCACATATTTAGACTGTGTTTAAACCTGCTTCTATTCGTGCTGCATTTTCAACACTAAACTGTGACATTCCATGAATTATAGCCGTGCAATGAGGGAGCAGGTTGTTTTCTCATGCTTCTTGACAGATGGAGACTCATGCTCTGAGCCCTGCACGGCAGGAGTTATTTTTGTAGCTTTGCTGGGTTTGCTGCATGTATACACATGGAGTGGAGATAGTGTGTCTGATTTAACAGGGTCACCCAGTCCTTGCTTCAGGGGTAGAAATGCTAACTTGTGTCTTTATTGAAAATAGGGAAGTGGGCCGCTAGGGCTCTGACATGCACACACAGAGATGCCAATTCGAGGAGGCGTTTCATTGCAGCGTGAATTAATGATACTGGGCGAGCTCCAAGACAGCGGACTGCCCAGACTGATAGGGAAGGAGGTTCTGACAAGAGGTTAAATGTGGGGCAGGTTCAGAATCTCCAACATGTCCCCTCCTTAAAAGTTCAAGCTCAAAACCATATCAGATTTTATTAGATTCTTTTGTAGGAAGATAATGTATGAATTTAAATTATGTACAACAAGTATCTCCTCCATCAGACACACACACACAAACATTACAGTATTTCTTTGCATAGAATCTGCGAAACTGCCTCTGTGCTCCTGCTCCAGCTCATCATGCACAGTGACTGTGGCACTCATTCAACTTCTATAGACAAAAAAGCAAGTTGGATGCTGTGATCGATACCCATTTTAATTTCAGGTTTAATTTGAATTTGTCTCAGTGTGTCTTACATTCCATCTTCCGCATTGATCCATGATGAAACTGGTCAAAGCTGAAATTGACTTGAAGGAAGATAATGCCTGATTGATATGTGTGTCTGAGCATGCATGCATGCACGTGTGCACGCACAAACCCACATGCAAACAGATAGAGAGAGCATCTGTCTTTCTTGGCACTGAGCTGAAGTGGATGGCATTGATTTAGACCTCTCTCATTCCTTCCCCCTCTCCACTCCTCCTCTCCTCTGCTTGCTCACTTTGACTTCTTTGGCTGCTGCCATTCACAGTGGCACTCTCACCTCTCACAGAGGCTGCAGAGCCACAGTTGGCGGTTTGGGGTGGAAGGGAATTTTGGCTTTCGGTAACGTGCACCGCACCGTGCCAGGGCAGCTCAAAATGTCCTGGCCAACTACCATCCAGTGTCTGCATGTGGGTTTTTTTGGAAGGACATTCAAACTGTGAATTTTAGATAGCAACAGATTGTTGCAGGAAAAAATATTAAAATATGAAGTGATTGGTGTGTCACTCTTTTAAAGCTGCAAGTTTGTAACGGCTTGGCAGCACGCACCAATTTCTTTATGAGAAAATGTGACTGTTCAAAAACCTTAATATTCTTCGACACATTGACACTTTGTAAACTATGAATTGAGTATGAATGTGCTTTTATAATTTAGTGTGGATCTCTGCCTCCTCCTAGTGATTTCAAAATCAGTGTCATAAGTGAGAACATTCACTCAACATTTGTTTCTCCATCAGCACATGCTACTTAATGATTGGACTTGCAGTAGCCTCGTGTGGCCAGAAAGATAAACTACAACTTGCTGTTCAAATCATACAATTCCTTTTTTTCCCCATTGTAAAAAAATAGTGAATGAATCCATCTATCATCATTTCAGCTGCAGTGAGTGCAATGAGTGACCATCTTTTTTTATTCAAATTGTTAATCAAAAATCTTAAAATATTGAACCAATCTCATTGTTTCTTGAAAGACTATGTTTCCCTTTGAATTACGCACACTCGTAACCAACGATGACCTCAATCAATAAGAAACATTGCCTCCTCCTCAAAACAGGGCACTTTCTCCAAGTCCGGATGTGTTTGTTTTTTTTGTTCAGAATAGACAGTTTCCTGCACAATCTTTCTTCACAAATTATTCAAAGACCTGATATTTATAATAATATGATGCTGATGAGCCAAAAGTACAGTATTAAGGTATTTGTGAAACTCTACTTTGTAGAACTTAACAAGGTGCTGGACATTCCTTATGATCTTCTGATCACCCCCCTCTAAAATAACATGGAGCCTTTTCCCATAAAAACTGGAAAGAAAGTATGACTTTTACATGATATTTTAATTTTAAAATTACTGCACAAGTAAATATGACTTTTTGTCGTATTCAGTGTCGATCTTTAGTTATTAACTCACTCTTCTTTTAGCTACATGCAAGTGATGTAATAATAAGTGAAGTAGAGGGAGGTGAATGAGAGGGAAATGGAGTAAAAAGTGAGATATGGATGAGGAGGGTGGGGGTAGTGAAGTGTTGTAGGGGCTGTTAACAGACTGACAGGGCTCAGATTAATGAGCACTGTTGTGTAATTAATCTATGGAGGGCAGCTGTCTGTTTATCTGCCTCTGAGTTGACAAGAAGATAACCGAGGGACGTCTAATTGATCCCCTCCTCCTCCTCCCCTTCTTCTCCTTGCTCTCTGCCTCCTCTCCTCTCTCCTACTTTACATCAGAAAGTTTCTCAGACAGTGACAGACTTATTTGGAAACTCCTTGGAAAGAAAAGTAATTTAGTTCACATCACTTATCACACAGGGAAAGACAGAGTGCTGCTGTTTGGCTCTGTTTGTTATTTTACTGGTATTATGTCTTATGTGCCAGTGCTTAGAGGGTTGTCCAGGCTTTACCGCACTAATATGCTTAAGGTCGGGGGATTTGCTCTGACTTTATGTTTGTATTTCATTATGCCCCCTCACCTAATCCATTTTGCTGGAAATCATCCCTCATTCCACGTGTTTGCATCCTGTGTGACTCATGGATCCCGGAGCTGGTAGTTGAGGCTCTATAACCAGCTGAGGTCAGAGGTGACTGGGTCATACTGGTCTGAGCTGCCGGGAGCTGTGGGGGTCGGAGGCATCGTGTGACTGCAAAAAAAAGATGGACACAAATAGTAGCAATGCCAGCTAGAGGCAGGGGCTCCACAGTCTGCCTACAGCAGCATGAGACACATGTACACAATACTTTATACATTAAGCCCATTGAAAACCTCCATCACAGGTTTCCAAAAGTAAACACACCTGCACATGGTAACGAAAAAATGAAACCCCCTAAGCTGGAGAAATATGCTATTCAAATATATAAGTAGTCATATAGGTCATTCAAATATATAAAAAAGGAGATGAAAGCTGTTATATTTTGTTCCCAACCTTCTTTGCTAATGATCCATGACAACCTTTAAGAAGTCTTTCAAAAACAACTGAGAGTAGAGAGAAGTTTATGTAGCATAATTCATATTTTTCTTTAGTGTGTCAAGTGATCCAAAGTCAGTTGGGAGTGACTAGCAGAGGAAGCAGTATGCTATGTATTTTGCAAAGTGAATACCTGCATTCCTAACACACTCCAAAAATTGCATTAACAATTGATCCAGTTTGAGTACAATCATATGAACCATTTTTGTTATTCTCTCTCACACATCACCGTGTGTAAATCAATTGTAAACTCTGCTTTAATTATTACATTGTTTTTTGTTTTTATTAGTTCAAAACACATCTATATATTAACAATCTATAAGATAAAGGTTCATACAGTTTAAGACTTAACTCAGACTTAGGGTCTCTGTATTAAGATGACATTAGTCTCCTATCTTTTCGACTTATGAGTCAAATTTCAAAGGACCACTTGACAAACCTCTTTTTTAGTATTTAGCAGTATTGAGCCTCTCGATTTTTCTTCACATTGCTTGTTTTAAATGTTTCGTCAAAAGGAAACACTTCCAAAAATCCTTCGTGCAGTCAGAAATACCCCTGAGATGCACAAACATTTATAGTAAGACTATCTGTAGCAAAATGTATTTCAAGTCGGCTTTGACTGTTACACATGTGAATTCATAGTATTTCTCTTCTGTGCGGCCTCCGCTCGGCGTGTTGAGATGATGGTTATTAGCTTCTGTAACTAACAGGCAGCAGGATGGCCTGAGGAAACAGGTCAGCTCGCAGCCTATTAATCATGGAAGTGCTCCAAAAAGGCCGCTCCTTGAATAATTTTGTTCACGTTTGCTGAGACCTCATCTAGTTTGGTTAATAACATGTCAAGAACTGAAAGTGAAAATGTTGCACGTCCTCGGCGGAAGTAATACAGGTGGGTCAACCTGTCAGCTTACATACTGATCTGAGGTCACATCCCACCGGGGTTTCCAGGTCAGGATTAGTCATTGTATTTAATATCTGAGATCCGATAAATGTGCCTCAGGGGAACTTATTACCAGAGGCCTCGCTGCACTTTGTCTCTTTATCAGTGAAACATCCACATCATTTTATCACATGCTTATTTTAATTCACAGTAAATGTTCTGGTTCAGGTTTGAAATGCTGAGTCGGACCAGCAGAGGGCAGCGGAGCACAATCTACTTCCTGCGTCTCTCAGAACTGAAACACAAACACTGCTGCTCCTTTTCAGATGTTTCACATCACAAAGCATTTTTTGAATCTCTGAGGAGACACAAGAAATTCAACTGTGTGGTGAGCTAGATTTGGGATGATCTTTTCTTTTAGTTTTTACAGTTCATTAAATTCCTGGAAAGGAACTGAAATGGAAGTGCAAAAAGGTCAAATTAGTCAAACATGAAGATCAACATAAAATGGATTATAAAGCTATGGACTGTAATATATATATATATGAATATGTGTTTCTGGGATTTAGTGGAGCAGTTATTTCAATGATTGACCTTTGGAAATCCCTCCAAAATCTTTTAAAAACAAAATTTGTCAAATTCAACTCTCAGATTTCTGTTTCTATTTTCTCAATACATATGTCTGTGTACATGTGGTTGTTACATCCACTAAGGAGGTTGTGTATTTTTGTGTTTGTCTGTTAGTAAGCATCATTGCACAGAAACTACTGGACTGATTACCAGTGGAAGGATAAGGTATTGATCAGGGGGCGGATCCTAGATTCTCAAAGAATAGTTTGTGGTTCTGGTTGAAAAATCCGACATGTATGGACGGCTGATATCTATGAGTGTGTACAATTAGGTGCAGACCCAAATATAAGTCTAGATCTATTGAATTTAAATGGTTTCATTTGGGGACAGTTGGGCATTGGCAGAGCTTTGTGCCCTTCTGTTTGTCATTCTCGTTTACAAATGGTCTCAAATCTACTAAAACACTCCTCCTGGTGATCAGCGCTTCACAGAGAATGAGTTTGAAAGTAGCAAATCAGTTCATTAACCTCTTATGCTTTAAACACCCAACATCATACATTAAGGGATAGTGTGACCATGTGACCTGTCTGATGTAGAAGGTGTGAAGACTTAAAGAATAATTTGGACATGATTCATGTTATATTTCGATCAGGAAAGGCAGGTTTCTATTCCACAAATAATGCAAAATCATCCACCGAATCTAGGGGAGGGAACAAGTGGTTTCTAGCTTGTAAAAACTGTTATTACAGCGCCACCATGAGGTCTGCTGATGTATTAATTTTGGTAGTTGTAGTAGGTAATGTGTTGAATGTATCTGCCAAGTTTTGCATCTGCAGGTCGGGATTCTGACGTAAATACATTTAAATGATAATAGTTATAATAATGCCACTACTACTACTACCACTTCTCCTATACTACTCTATCTAATTATATAAATATTATATATAAAAACAAATATAATCAATTATAATAACTAATGATAAATGACTATAAGGTTTTTTATTTATTATTACTAACAATGCTCAAATATACTTTTCATAGGTGGGTACAGAAAACACAGAAAGTAAATAAACACAAAAAAAAACATAAAACACACATCATAACCACAAATTTAGTGTAATATTTATAGAATAATTCCAATTGCAGCGCTGCTATTATTTTAGCTTTGTAGCAGCTTGTTCCCTTTACCTCGTCCATCCAGCAGAGAGGGATAGAGGATAAGAACATCCTATAATCTCAGTACTTACCCAAATCGTGTGAGATCATCTGTTTAAATCCATGTTACGTTCGGCATGAATCCACAGACTGTTGAGAAGCGATAGGAGCGCTTGTCTTGTGCAGTATCACCTATACAGATGAGCCTGATACAGAGCACAGATAATGCACCCAGCTACTTTTATCACTGTGAGTGATGGATGCTTTCACACAAACACCGCCTTTGCTCTTTGTTTATGCATCATCCGTGGTAGTTGGATCATTCATTAGTCGGCACTGTAGGTCATGTTCTGTGCTTATCGAGACTCTCAGCACAGAGTCGTGGGCAGAGTCTTTGTCTCAAGGGCTCGCTGATATTATCTTTCTCAGAAGGCAGTGAGGAAGCCTCTGTTCACAAATTGGTAGCTGATGCAAAGGGATATTGCACTTCAGGTGCGGCAGTGGCTGCAGTAGTAGCACGCCGTCGCACAGGAGGGAGAGCGGACTGTGGTTCCATCCCTCCGGTCTCCCCCAGTCAACATTTTGAGGTGTCCTTGGACAAAATACTGAACCTCAAATGGATTTGAGCTGATTAGACTAGAATAGTACCGTACATTTATCACTTTTTTGTTGTGTATGTGTGTGTGTGAGTGTGTGAGTGTGTAAATACCCACGCGTACTTGCTTGCTGCAGTGTGGTTCGTGACTGAAATTCACAGAGTAGAGGTGGTGTCTGGGATTTAATAGACAGAGGGAGACGGAGGGAGACTGTTAAGATGTGGAGGAGGAGAATCAACTACAGTCTTTCTGTTGTACTAATACATGTTTCATCATGTACGACTGTAAAGAACAACATGTCAACACACATGTCCCAGTGGAATTTTTTTTTTTTTCTGTGTGTATGTTTGAGAACATGCAGGATTTGAGAGTGGGTGTCTTGAGTAGGCGGTATTCCACAGCTTGTGTGTGTGTGCGAGGCAGAAAGGGTGAGTGGGGGTGTGGTAGGTTGATGAGCTTTCATGTGTAACTAAAGACACGCGAATAGGAGGCGTTACACACCTGCCCCTGTTGTGCGTGTGTGTGTGTGTGTGTGTGCACGTGTGTGTGTGTGCGTGTATATATAGAACTTGTTTGCCATTTATATCCTGTATTTGATGCATGTATAGGATCGCAAACTGGAATACACTGGAAAATATCTGCAGAACTTGATGGACTAAACCTTGCAACATTACAGCTGCATTGGGTTTAAAAGGGATAGTTGACCCAAAAATGAAAATTCACTCATTATCTACTCACCACTATGTAGATGGAGAGAGGGGGGAGGTGTTTGAGTTCAGAAAAACGCTTTTAGAGTTGCAGCCAAATCCAATACATTTGAAGTAAATGGTGACCATTTATTCAAAAAAAGAGAAAAAAAAACATATAATGCCTATACTGCTCCTGTGGTGTTATCCAAGCGTCTGTAAGGCCGACACGAAGCGATCATTTACATCATGTTGTGAGACTAAATGTCCTCTGATATATCGTCTATCAAGTCATGTCAACACAATTATCTTTATATTCAAGCAATGTTTGTCGGAGCGTTTATCTTTCAAAATGTTATCTCAGAAAGGTCAAAAAGAGAAGTTTAGCTGAGAGTTTAGCCTTTTCTATTTAGCCATTTGAAAACTTTTCCATGAGAGTTGCCAATTTTCTCCAACAAAATTCACCTGGGACTTCTACTTTGAATCAAAGGCTTCTGCTTTAACATTTGCAGAAGTTGTTTTATATGCAGATTCTGGCTAACTGCAGAAACTCAATCAAATGAAACTGCACTGTGCACAGCTCCTTCTCCTCCTGCTCCGACCTCACAGTTGTCCCGGGACCCTGCTGTCCAGTGAAGCGCTGCCTCCAAACCAGGGTACTGGCTAGGAGTCACGGGAAGGGCAAGCTCATTAATTATCTCCCCCTCTCTTCCCTCCTCCATCTCCACATCACATCCTCCCTTCATTACCAGCAAGGTTAATCCCCCCTTATCTCCCAACGAGCCTCATTTTTCATGGCTCCTGTTCCACGACACTCCCGCCCCCTCTAACCCCTTCAGCACCCTTTCTTTTCTGGGATTCTTCTCTTTCTACATCCAAAGCTCCCTCTCAGTTTGTTCTTCACTGCTTTTGCATCACTCTTCCTATTTCTTGGTCATTTCTCCCACATATGCTATTTACTATATTTCATTTCCCATCAGTAATTTTCCCATTATCTTCTTTCCTTTCCTTACTTTAACTTTCCTTTTTTCT